>NW_026590598.1:420966-590242 GCF_907164565.1 Psammomys obesus | reverse complement strand
CACACACACACACACACACACACACACACACACACACACACACACACCGCAGACAGACAGATGGACAGGCAGACGCATGCACTCACACATGCATGCACATTTGAACTCACCCACTGAACAGTTGTCCATCAAACACTGTGAAGCAGCATTGTGGCTATTTCTTCCTCTAGTGCGGCAGTTCTCAACCTGAGGGTCATGACCCCTTGAGGGATAGAATGATCCTTTCACAGCTTGCCTAAGACCATCGGAAAACAGATATTTATTTTACTATTCATCACAGTAGCAGAACCACAGCTATAAAGTAGCAATGAAAATATTTTTATGATTGGTGGTCACTACAAAATGAGGAACTGTATTAAAGGGTAGCAGCACTGGGGAGGTTGAGAACAGCTGGCCTAGGGGGTCCTAAACAAGGTTTACTCAGTGTCTAACAAGAGTTTACTAGCTTGCTGTTTTACCCTAGCCATGGCCATTCTGAGTAAAATGACACCTTTAATGCTGAGCTTCAACAAAATATATCTAATGTCTCAACATAATTTGTTGGGTTTGCCTCAAAGTTATGAGGCAATTCCAGGAGAATTCCTGGTTTCCATTATGCATCTCTCGAAGCTGTTCATGCAGAGCTCTAGCTGTTTGGCTCTCTGCCTCCAGGAATGCCAATCAGAGAAGCAGCTAAACTTGGAAGTGGTTGGAGCTGTCTCTTAAGTTTGGCTATCTGGAGGAAGGAGCTACCCGAAAGATGAGTGACCACTGACAAACTATATGTCACACAGGACAGCAATACTGTCACTATGCCTTGCACCTGGGCTTCAGACCTAAGCATTCCTTCAGGATATTCCTTATCCCAACTTGCAATATAGTATTGTATTTACTATATGGTATCCAAAGGCAGGTGTGGCCCAGCCCATGGGTGGCCTGTAGGTCTTAGCCCCAACCCGTATGTTCCAGAACTCAACTAACCTCCGTCAAATCATTTTCCTCATTATTTCTTGGCTCTTTCACTTTTCACCTCTGTTCTCCATCTCATCATACCCATTAGTTCTAACAACATCTACCTAGACTTCAACCTCTCATCCCAGAACCTCTCCACTGTTAGCCACCACTCAGTACTTCCACCTGACTTCCATGACTTAGGTCTGCCATTTGACTTTGATCAGAGCCTCTGCCTTCATCTGACCAATGGGCACCAATTAGAGGGGCAGATGGCTTGGTTAGGCCTCTGCTTGAAGACACGGTCCTTCCTCCCATCCTCACCCCTCAGCGCAGATGCCTCTCTACTCTCAACATATTACATCACAGGTAGGAAGAACTACCTATTTTTTTTCTTTCTCTAAAATATTTTTTTTATTATATATTACAGTTTGTTCACTTTGTATCCTGGCTGTGGCCGCCTCCCTCGTCTCTTCCCAATCCTACCCTCCCTCCCTTTTCTTCTCCTGAAGAACTGCCTGTTGCCTGACACTTGTTTTCCTCTGACCACATGTGCACCAATTTAATATATAAATACTTACAATCGAGATGAAATTCTGTGCTCTGCTTTTCTAACCTAGCATCCTGCCATAAACATTTCCTGTGTGGTCTCAAAGCCTTTGTAACAGTTGTTTTAATGATTGCATCTGGATGAAGAATTGATGTTCCGTAGCTTACCTAATGTTTCCTGTTATTGGAAATCATGGCTGTTCCAATCTTCAGCCAATTGTTTTTGACAGTGGTGAAAACCTGCTGAGTAGTGTTTTATTGTTTTCTTTGAATCCATTCTTGAAATATTCTTTGAAAATTTGCTGATAGCACATTTCCTGGAGCAGGTCAGAAGGTCAGAGTGGGGGGAACTGTATTTGATGAATACCAACTGCTGACCAACACCTTCCTGTTCTTGGCTCCATGAAGGGGGTGTTGGGGACTGTCCCTTCCACTCTGCAGTACGGATCACAGGCCTTTCAAGAATCTTTTCCCACATGGATTTTTGACCCTGAGTCAGTCTGGACTGCTCCTGTACCTTCTTTACACTGCTAACCCCGTCATCCTTTTCATCTTTCCATGGTTGCTCAGGCCAGCCTTTCCTAGACAACTTGCTGTCAATAGTCCTGTTAGATATGAAACGCTACCCAAGATTTCCCTTCAAGCTCATGTTTCACACTGCAGTGATCTATCTGTCATATGCTTTTTTGACTAATGTCAGTCTCGCCCACTAGATTCTAATCTTTGCTAGAGAGGGAGTATAGCCGCCTTTCTTCCCCAGCACTCAACATGCAGAATGGGCTTTATAAATGTATTCAAGACAGGAAGTACAGCCTTAATGCCCAGAACAACACTGCCGAGTGGCGGCTGCTGCCCCTTTCAGCTCTGCTTTTTCTGAAGAACATTCTCTTTCCATTACTGAGATCTGTATCTTAGAAGGTCAGGACTCAATTCGTAGTTTTGTGAGAACAGGAGGCAAGAATGGCAAACATATTCACAATGTTCTGGGGAGAACAGATGCAGAAACCAGCGGGGCCTCTAACAGAGGAACTGCTTCTGAGAGACTCTGTACTCTGTTGCCTGTGACCATGGGCAGAGAGCATCCACCCTCTGGGTCTCAGCTCCCTCCTGTCTGTGGTTGACATGTGCCATGCTTCTCTAGACTTGGGGATGATGCTATCCTCCATCATCCCATTGCCTTCCTGGGCGTGTTAAACTTACCCCAGTCCCCATGTGTCTATTTCTCTATTTGGGATAATATTTCTTACAAGAACATAGCACATTCTACTGAAAACACTCCTTCAACTTACTGAGGAAAAAGGTGCTGGAAATTTAACCCAGATGTTCATAGCAACTGGAAATCACTACTTTAAAAACCCTCCAAATGTGGATCTAATTATGTGAATAAATAATGAGGCAAGAAGTGGGTAGGATTGATTTGTCAGGTAGATTAATCTCAGCAGCCAAGTGCAGGCATGTGGAGGCAGGAGACCTGTCACAGCCCTGTCACTTGCTGTAGACCTTGCTTGCTTCCAGCTTTTGTGTGCTACATCTTTTCCATTCCTGTTCTCACATCTCCGGCGCCTGCACTCCAGCATGTTGTCTGGTTGTAGGCCACACAGATTCTGTGCACCGCGATTGGTCCCAGGAGATTAAACAGTATGATACCAGTCTGGATTCAGTGACCCATGAGTGTGGCGCATGCTGTAGCGTGGGCATCTATCAACAGCTGAAGGGACAGAGGCTTATTGTCCTCAACACCTGGGGGTTGGGTTTGGCCAAGACCCTGAAGAAGGCATAGATAGCTCTTAGCATTCAGTTGGCTGAGCATTGCTTCTGATGAATGACTCTCACGTAGCCCATGCTTCCTCTGCAACACATTACCTGTCTGATGCCAGCTGGAGATGGCCTTTAGATTTACTGAGCATGGTGGCCATATGCCTGCACGGCTCATCCGTGAAGCAGGAACCTGTACTCTGGGAGGGAAAGTAGGACTCAGCCACACAGTGAGTCTGAGTTGTGTTCCTGATGGGTTAGGGGATACAGGAATGGGAGACAGTTTTGAACCTTCTTTTCAGGTTCCTGGTACCCACACACTTAGTGAGACCTTGTTCCGAGACACATGTAAGCTTGCAGAGCAAGTGTATAGGAGATGGGGGCCCAGGTGCTCTCTTGGCTGGATGGTGACTTTGCAAAAGGCTCCTCCTTTTTGCCTGGCTTAGAGTTGAACCCTGTGATGGCTATTCTAGGTTGCCAAATGACTACTATATGGAATTAACTATAACCCAAGAATCTGGGTACACCTGTGGCAGATTGTTTGTAATTAGTTCACTTGAAGTGGGAAGACCTGCCTTAAATCTGAATCGTCTGAAGTGGGAATATCCACCATTAGTCTGAGCCACACCTTCTGTTGGCAGTGGATATAAAGGACATGTATGAAGGAAATATTTCCTTTTGGCCTTGTTGTTCTCACTGGCAAGTCTATTCCTTCATTGGCATTAGAGTCTACCTCTTTAGGGTTCCAGAATACACTGAGGTCCAGCTGAGACACCCAGCTTCATAGACTGAAAAAACTATGGGATTCTTGGACTTTCCATTGGTTGATGGCCATTATTGAACTAGATGGATCACAGCCTATAAGCTATTATAATAAATCCTCTTTCTAGATCAATGTATATAGTCACTCTGTCAGTTCTGTTTCTTTAGAGAACTCCGACTCATACAAGCCCTGTTCTGTATCTCCCTAAGCCTGTTCTTGCTAGCTCCACAAGGACCAAATATATCTGGGCACAGGGTCTTTTCTGAGACTGACATTCAACCAAGGACCATGTATGGATGTAACCTAGAACCTCTGCTCAGATGTAGCCTGTGGTAGCTCAGTAACCAATTGGTTTCCCATAGTGAGGGGAACAAGGACTATTTCTAACAGGAACTCAATGACTGGCTCTTTGGTCTCCCCACCCCCCAAGGGAGGAGCAGTCCTGTTAGGCCACAGAGGAGGGCTTCGCAGCCAGTCCTGAAGATACCTGATAAAACAGGATCGGATGAATGGGGAGGAGGTCCTCCCCATCAGTGGACTTGGAAAGGGGCACACGGTGGAGATGAGGGAGGGAGGGTGGGATTGGGAGGGAATGAGGGAGCGGGACATGGCTGGGATACAGAGTTAATAAAATGTAACTGATAAGAAAAAAATAAAATTAAAAAAAAAAAGAAAGTGAGAGAAGAGCACACATCGACTTCCATGTGAGACTGGAGCATGTGTGTCTGCATGTGAACGTGTGTGTGTGTGTGTGTGTGTGTGTGTGTGTGTGTGTGTGTGCATGTGAGTAGTTTGGATAGACCCTGGGTCACACTAGAGAACCACATGTATGAGGGAGGTTCATCGAAAGGAGCTATCCTTCTGGGGACCGAGAGATGTGATGAATGGGTATCTACAGAGAGCCAGAAACACCCAGCAGCATGTGCCTAGTGCTGTCACCGGATGACTAATTTATTTCTAGTGTGCAAGATTTGGCCCAGCCTGCTTAGTAATGACTTTCTGCTTCCTCCATGACATGACTCAGGGAGAGGGAAGTGATCAATATGCCTGGGGGTGACGGTGATGCCCGTGTCCTTCTTATCCTTGGGAAGTAGTGTATGTTCTTTTTGTAAAGGCTCCTAGTTATTGTAAACATTTTATATAATGGCTGTGCAGAGTTGGAGATGATGTTAAATGGAGTGGGACTGTCCCCATCCTCCAGGAAGAAATTGCATGAACCAACTATGGGAAATTTTCTTCTGGGCTTGTCTGCAGGGTCCGTCTTTCTCTACCTAGACTGTAGCCCCTGTTCTTGGAATCTGAACATTGAGCCCTTCAGGAGATCCTCCTTCAGTGGTACATGAAGAATCTAGTCCCAGCTATTGAACTGAGGGAGGCTCAGGGGCTCAAGGGTCCCCTCCCAAATGGAGTGAGTGGTGGCTGTCAGTCAAGTTTACATGGATCTACTGAGGGCCTCTGAATTGCCTACCTGAGTCCTCTGGTCTCTAGCAACAGAGGCAGAGTAGTATCTGGCTCTGGCTGCACCCTCTTTTCTGGCACTTTCTTCGGTGCAGCCCACAGGTACTGTGGCCTTCCTGTTGACCTTTTTCACCTTGTGCTATTACTTTTTTCTTCCTCCCTTGACCTCATGACTGGCTTTGATTTGCCCCCACAGGAAGGCATAATTCTCTCTGTTTGGGCTTCTTGCGTCAACAGAGACCAGGTGGAGCCCTTCTAGGAGCAGGCACATCTATGTTGTTGGAATCATGTATGAACTATTTCTCAGCAGGAGAACATGTGTCCTTTCTGTAATTAAAGACTATATGGGGAAGGTGACTAGGGACTCTAGAATGCCTTCTCAGTAGGTAGCTCCACGCAAATGCCGAACCATCCCCATGCCTTCTCTGTGAAGTAGCATTACCCTTTCATTAGTTCCTCAGGTCTTGGGGTCTTTCATGCCTCTCAACAGTTCTGTCAGTCCTGGCTTTCTGGTACTTTGAGTCTGATCTCTCCAACAGTACCTTCTCTGGTCTAAATCACCACCATCCTTACCTGTTTACGCAAGAGCCCTCTGCCTCTGTCCTTGACCTCTATAGCTTGGTGTTCTGAGGCAGCCAGAGGGATCCTCTTAAAATCACAGCCAACCACATCTTTGATCTCCGAATCATTTTCCCACCTCACCAGGGAAAATAGCTGGAATCTCTCTACTACAGGCTAAGCTGCAGGATGTTCCCCACCTACTATACCTCTCGTCCCAGAATAATTTTTTACTTCCAAAATGTACTGGTTCTCTATTTTTAAAATATTTATTTATTCAGTAAATGTGAATTTTAGTGTTTATGTGTGTGTGAGTGGTGCAAGAGTGTGTGTGAGTATGTTTGTGGAGGCTAGAGGTCAACCCAAGGGACCGTTCCTCAGGTGGCATCTACCTTGTTTTCTTGAGACAGGGTCTCTCACTAACCTGAAGCTCATAGAATAGTCTAGGCAAGGCTGGGTGGCCTGCAAGCCTCAGGGATCTGCCGATCTCTGTCTCCCAAAACTGGGGTTACAAGTGTGATACCTTATCCATCTTTTAAAATAGGAATTCAAACTCGGATCCTCATGCTTGCAAGGCAAATACTTTCCTGACTAAGCTATCTCCCTAACCATGTTCTGGTTTTCTATGTGTAAATATGCATGGCAAGTATATTCAAAATAGCACTCAACTAGACATACCCCAGTATCTTTCTTTTGGAGAATGGATTATAAACAGTTCATATTTACAATGGAATATTATTCACTATTGAAAGGGAGCAAACATTGGGTACACAGGGCACACGGGTACACACAACACATGAGCTGAGTGAAAAGATCCAGACTCATTAAAAGAGCCTGAGAGTCATACTTTTATTTTATGATAATGTGGAGCTGTCATCTATAGGAACAGCAAACTGACCAGTGTTTTCCAGGCTGAGCCTACATGAATGAAGTCCCCAGAGTCATGGAGGGAATTTTGTGAGTGATGACACTGCTCTATAATTTGATTATGGTTTTGGTTACATCACTGTCTAAAGTTGTCAAATTCAAAGAACCGTACATGGGAAAGAAATTCATTTTACTTTGTGCAAATTTTACTCCAGTTTTTAAAAAATGTGCTGGTTTGGAGGATGAGTTATTGCTCAGTCAACCTCTATCCAGCAGTTTATCCTCTCTGTGACCTCCTCTCCTGCCTTTATCTTCCTTTCTCCCGACATCCCAGATACCTAGGTTTCCTTGCTGTTTCCTGAGTATGTTAGCATTGCTGTGAATGTACATGTGTGCCACTCCGCTTGGAGCAGCTTCCCGTTCCCCTCACTGCCTTAGAGTCTTTGCTCCGAAGTCTCTGTTAGTCACTGGTGACCAGGTGGGCTTCACGTCTCACTTGCATGAACATTTCATAGGCCACTTTAGGTCTCTGTGTGCCCCATTTAGGATGGACTCACTGGGCTCAGCTTCTAGCATCTTGGCTGGGTGTAGACTGAAGGAGCATCAGTTACCTAAGGGCTATCCTATTGGTTTTGGCAAGAGCATGAGACAAATCCTTGCACAATGATGTGTCAAGTTATGGCTTATATCGTGTCAGTTGGCATTCAACTGGCCAGATCAGACCAAGCCATGAAGTATCCTCCACCCGTGGGGTGGCGTAGTAAATAGATAAATAGTCCCTTAAAGCCCCCAGCAATCCTTTCCCTGATAAAACTGCTAAACCTATCTCCTAGCTTGTCCTTTTCCCAATCTTCCTTTCTGCTTTCTTCTTTTCCTCAGCATATGTGACTTTATCACTTATTGTACGTTTCATTTATTAATCTTAGGTACTTTCTGTTTTCTTTGCTGGATTCAAAGTTTCGCCAGAGCAGGGACAGTCCATCTGTTCTGTTCATTCCAGGATCTCCAGTGCCCAGGAAAAACTCAATAAATATTTGGCTAAGTGATTGAATAGGGCCATGCTATGAATTTATTGAGGTGATCTGTGAGCCGTGTTTGAAGTACAATCCTGTACACGGGAAGTACACAGTAATTGGAGGCTGCTAGTAGTACTCTGTGGAGCGGATGTTCCCAGAAGAACTGGGAATTCAGCTATGTGTGTGATGGTGACACTTGCATGATAAATCTTGGAAGCCAAATCTTTAGTATGGTCTCAGAGAAAAGGCCTTAAGTTTCAGGGGAGGCCGTCGCTTGCTTGGAGTCAGAGGCTTCTGTGTTTGCGCTGACACACCACGTGTATGCTTTCTCCAGCTCCTTCATACAAAGTATTAGACAATTGACTTCTTACCCTAAACCAACCTAAACTTTTTATCTGAGCCAGGAGAACTGATGGCATTGCAGATCCAGGTTTTTTGTAGAAAGGGGACTAATTTTACTTCCAAACAGCTTCTAGGGTCCCTTGGGGGCCAGGTGCAAGGCTGGACTTGTAAAATACCAAAGCTCTTTCTTGCTGCTTCCAGGATCAGAAGGCTCTGTGAGTGGAGACTTCAGAAGGAAGCTTTCTGCCTACTTGGAAGCAACCAGACTTTGGGGGATGGATGGCTGGGCTTGCAGGCAGAGAAGACATACACACTGAGGAACTGCATGGCTCCTACTGTTGAGGGGAGAGGCACAGAGGGAGGGCATGATGGATGGATGTGGGAAAATTTAGGAGAGTCATTGCATTTGGTCTGTGACCCTTTATGGATGACACTGGGTTGGCAGAGCTGGACTGTGCACAAATGTGAAACTTCAAAAAGATGAATTTGACCTTGAGTGGCAGATTCTGCCTTGGTAAATCAAAGGGCTCGAGTTGAGCCCTCTCAGTGACTCATACATGTCTTTGCTCCATCACTCTAATTGAGCATTTGCTGTTGGGTCGTCTATTTCAGGCTCTGAATTCTGGCTCCTCTGTGTATCCCCAGTGCCCAGCAGGGTGTTCTGCCCCAGCAGTATCAGCAATTATTTGTAGAGTGAAGGATTGATAATACAGATACCATGGGTGACGCATTGCACATAGCTTCTAATCTCCATTAGTTTGTTGGGCTCTTTTGCCTTCCCTGGAGAAGATGGAGTTCTTACCTTCTAGGGAGGCAAAGATGCACCATAGGCATGGCTCCTAGCCACCGAGTTACCATCCTCCTGGAACTGAAGGGTACATTCTGGTTCTCTCTTTGCTACTTAGGGTTATTTGGCTCTGTCTGCTTTGCATATTTCCTTTCTCTTCTGTAAAGTGGGAACTACAGTTTTATCAGTTCTCTAAATACAATAGTTGTGACAAATCCTATGTGTGTGTGCACATGCATGTGTGGGTGTGCCTATGTGCGCATGGAAGTGTGTGAGCGCATTGAGTATTATGTGGATCCAAGTTGGCAAGATTGCTTTACATGAGATTCAACATCAGTCTTTAAGGAGGGGGAGTTGCAATAAACATGTACCACAGCAAAGTTTAGAGTTAAATAAACTGATCATTTCCAGTATGTAAGTGTGTAAAGAACATTACAAAACAAACCACAGGAAGAAACCCAGCTTGTTAACAAACATATGGAAAACCACTAAAACCTTACTTGTAATCAAAGCAATGCAAATTAAAGTAGGATGGCATTTTCACCACTCAGTTATAGAACACCCAGTTCCAGCGAGATGTTGGCAGAGTGAAGCATTACATGTTCTTCTGCACCCTTTAGAAACATCCAGGAGGAGGAAATTTAATATGAAGTGTATGGGCCATAAAAAGTTCCTTCCCTTTGACTCTACAGTTCTATTTCTAGAAATATCTCTTAAGAAATTACTCAAACCACAGAAAATTTTCTGTATAAAGTTGTTGAAAACAGCTCAATTAAAAAAAAAAAGATCTGAAGAGCCACATCTAAAGATTGTGGCTAAGTTTGGCTATGATTGGGCAGCGTGCAGGGAATCTTATGGAAGAATAGGGAAATATAAAGACCTGGACCCCTCCAGGTCTTTCTCCATAAGAAGACCAACAGAGCCAAAAAAATCTGGGCCCAGAGGGTCCTGAAGAGACTGATGAATCAAACAAGGACCATGCATGGAGAGGACCTAGACCTCCTGCTCAGATACAGCCCATGGGCAGCTCAGTCTCCATGGGGGTTTCCTAGTAAGAGGAACAGGGGCAGTCTCTGTCATGAACTTGGTTGCCTGCTCTTTGATGAGCTCCCCCTGGACAGGTAGCTTTACCAGGTCACAGAGAAAGAGGATCCAGACAGTGTTGATAGGCTAGGGTCAGATAGTAGGGCAGGAGGACCTCCTCTATCAGTGGACTAGGGGAGGGATAGGTGGGGCACAGGGAAGGAGAGTGGGACTGGGAGGAGATCAGGGAAGGGGCTACAGCCAGAATACAAAGATATCAACAACAGCAACAATAATAAAATAAAGGCGAAAAAAAGGATGAGACCTGATAGGCTTAGGTTAGATGGAAGGGGAGGAGGACCTCCTCTATCAGTGGACTTGGAGAGGGGCATGGGAGAAGATGAGGGAGAGAAGGTGGGATTGTGAGGGAATGAGGGAGGGAGCTACAGCCGGGATACGAAGTGAATAAACTGTAATTAATATAAAAATATAAAAACTTAAAAACACCACAGGCTTAGGAACCTGTGGTATTCTTGGGTGACATGTCCTGAAACTGTCCCATGAACCCTTGACATCAGATGAATATCCAGTGGGTAAGGGAACAAAGAAGACCAAATTCTGCGTTTAGCATTTTGTTGCAACAGGTGAAATTCTACAGGGACATTCCCACAGCACTAAATCTGTAAAGAACTAAGACCGAAAGAGCCAACGAGCTTTGTCTGTTTGTAGAAGGAAAGTAGTGGCTGAAACACTGTCATTTTAATAGAAAGTGTGTGCTCTCTTTGTACTGGATGATAGCGCTATGCCACACTGACCTGAGAAGGCCAGAGGACCCGGATGCTTCGGAAGCGTGGGCGAACGCCCAGCAAAGTGTGTCCTCAGGCTGCTCTGACTGAACAGTGCTTTTATCTGAATTGCTCTTGTGGAGCTGATAAGCCACACTGGAAGACAGCTGCTGCATTACATTTTCTTTGCATGTGAAGTTGATGTTTTGTTTCACATTTAGTTATTTGTCCCTATCTATTTTTCCTAAGAAGTAAGGTGAAAGTTTTTTCTTCTGCTTAAAAACTTAAGAGGAAGTTTTATAAAAACCACAGCCAGGATTGATTATCTCATGCTTTTCAGCGATAATGACTACTAAGAGTTCATTTACTATCTGTTCACGTTTCACTTCATCTATGATGTTATTTGATTATTGTTTATGCTTCTTACAAAAAGCAAAGGCCGAGTAAAAGTATATACTTTTTCTTTTTTTCATTTTAAATATGTAGTGGATGTTTTTTGTGTATGTTACATAGAATTTTTGGACAGATGTTTACTTTCCCATATTACTGGTGAGAATGAAAGTTGGTATAGACATTTTGGAAACTTAATAGTATCTGTTACAATTAAAATATTTTCACCCTATTTCTTCATAAACACCTCATAAAGAGCTTTCTGTCTCAGTGTTCACTTGACAGTATGTGCTGTAGCCCAAGCTGGCCCTTTTATTTCTGACAAATTAAGAGAAGTATGACTCTCATGTCCTAGGCTTCCTGGGTACAGTTATGGAAACCGCCTGGGAGTTCAGTGTGGGTGAGGCATCATGGGTTGATGAATGCCCTAGTGACACTGTGTGAACAGGCCATGTTCAAGTGTAACTCAAATCCAGACACTGTACTTTGTTTCTTTCCTTTTTGAGACAGAGTTTCTCTGTGTAGTCTTGGCTGCTCTGAGCTTGCTTTGTAAACTAGATTGGCCTTGAACTCACAAAGATCTGTCTCTGCCTCCCAGAGTGCTGGGATTATAGGCATGTGCCACCACATCCAGCTGATACTGTACTTTCAATTAGAGATGGAAGTTAGAATGGGGCGGGGGAAGGCTGTATGTCAAGCAGCCATAATGTGAAAAACATTTTACATTGCCTTATCTAAGAGTACAGGTACCAGTCAGGTGGATCTGTGTTCAAATTGTAGCTCATTACTTACCTGGCTCTAAGATAATCTTGGGCAAGTTTCTTACCATCCCTGAGTCTCTAGTCTCTCTCTTGTACCATAGTAATGCTAACTAGTTGTCCCTAGTGTTATAGAGATATCTGAGCAGAATGCCTTAATACTGTTTCCAGAGTGAATGATTAATAAATGTAGGAACAATCATTAGTATTGTTATTAATGAATCCTGATATTCACTGAAGGCTCCAAATACATATGAAGAAATAGAGCAGTTATTCATTTTGCTTTAAGACTCTTCTCTGGTCCTTTAGCCCAGCCAAATGTGGGTATAGACTAAATTATAGACTTCTTGCACCTTAGGTCTTTTGGCTCATGTCCAACTCTATTGTGTATTGGGAGAAAGGGCTGTTTGGCAAGGCGATAATCTCCTTATCACTTCACAGATCCAAACATGGGCTGGTAAGAATTTTTCTGGCCATCTTAAATCTTATAGAAGTTAAAAATATAATTGTTATTTTAAAAGTAATCTTTAAAAAGTTAATTTATTTTACTTTATGTATAAATGTTTTGCCTGCATGTGTGTGCTTGTGTGTGTGTGACTGGCCATGATATGGAATATGGAAGCTCTTCTACATTGCTGGTGGGGTGTAAATTAATATAATTACAGAAAGCTATATGTTGGTTCTTCAAATGTGAAATTATGGAATTTAGCAAGCCTGCACTCTCATGTCCATTGTAGCCCAGGCACAGTGCCAAGACAGCAAATCAACTGAGCTGTCCATCAATGTATGAGTAAATAAAATGTGATGTATGTGAATATTACTTAGCCATAAAAAGAATAAAACATCTGTCATTTGTAGCAGCATATAATGGGAGCACACTATATTAAGTAATTGAAATTACACACTGGGACACAAATAAAACGTGTTCCTACTCATTTCTGAATGCTGAAAAAAAGGTCAGTTGCATAGACTAAGAAAGTAGGATAGTGATCGTTAGAAACTAGGAAGGTCTGGTAGAGACTGGAGAGGAGCTAAAGGGTCCCACATACAGATCCATAGGAAAAATTAACTCTCATGTCCTGTAGCACAGCAGGGCAAACAGTTGGTTATAATTCTTGACAGATCTCAAAGTAAATAAAAGAATCTGAAGGTTTCTGTCACATAGAAATGATAAATGTTTGAGGAAATGAAAATGTGTGTGTTCACACCAAATTATCATCGGTTATCCCATATGAATAGACTCATAAATATTATGAGCTAATTTAACATAAAAGTAAAAGGGAGTTACATGGCAACAGGGTTCTTTGGCTGATGAAATCACAAAACTTTAATGTAAACAGCTGGTCAGTTCTTCTTGGTAGGCCAGTGCAGTGTGTTTCATGTCCATGTGCACAAGGGATTGCCAAGAAGGTATGGAAACTGCTTCCTAAACTAATGGGATTGATAAATCTTCCTCCTCCAAATATTGTGTAAACCGGGTTTTGTCAGGACGCATCCTATACTGGAGGCTTGTTGGCTGCCTTTTCAGCTTTGGTGTTTGGAGTGTGTAGCTTGGGGGTGCAGGAACCCTATGGGGTGGCCCAGCATAACAGTCATCCCCCTGCTCTTGTGTTCATGAGGCCGTGCTGTGCCCTCAGCACACCATTTCTGGTCTCCCCTCGTGATTCTCAGGAGAGGGCTCTGGGATGGCCAGCACCTCAGATGGACACACGGGCTTCCATGGAGCGCCTCTCTTGTCCAATGTGGACACGTTGGAGAAGTGGGCTTATCAAAGGATTATGTCCATTCTAGTTCCCTGAGAAGCTTAGTAAATCCTGGAACCGGGATGCTTGCTTCTGTCGTTCCTGAGGGCTCGTGCACTTGACCCTTCAAGCTTGATGGTTGGTATCAGGGATGCTAGGATTTCTTCTGGTCCCAACCTTTTAAAAAGTGAACTTAAAACATATAACTCAGTTCTCAATTATGTAAGACATAACCCAGAGAAAGCCAAAGTACTTTGCTCACTTTGCCACCAATGGCCAACAGCCCTGAGCTGCAGTGCAATATCGTAACCTTGAGATTGTTGCGCATGCTGGCAAGCTGCAGATTGCCATCAGAACAGGGTCCATCCTGCTGCCCATTTCCTTGCCAACCATACCTCCTCTTAAACTCTGTCAACCACTAAATCATTGTCCACCTTTTGCAATTCTGTGACTTTAAACATGGTCTAGGAAGAGCATACGGCAGTGTTTCTCTACCTTTGCAATGCTGCGGCACTTTAGTTTCTCACATTGTGTGGACAGCCGCAAACATACAGTTATTTCCACTGTTACTTTACAACTGTAATTTTACTACTGTTATAGATTGTAATGCCTGTGTTATCTGGTGGTCTTAGGTGGCCACTGTGAAAGGGTCATTCGATTCCCAAAGGGGTCGCAACCCACAGGTTTTGATATCTAGTATTGCAGTTTCTGGGGTTTACTTTTTTTTTCCTTCTACTCAGCATAATTCCCTGGGGCTCATTCATGTTGGAGGGTGGATCCATAGTCCATTCATCATTATTGCTGAGTACTATTTCATGGTATGATGTAATACAGTTTGTTTAACTAGTCACTTAAAAGCTGTCCCTTCCCCCAACCCCCGGATCGTGGCTTTTACAAACAATGCTGGTTGCAGGCATTTGTGGAAAGGTTTCCATGTGAACGTGTCCTTGTTTCTCTGGAACAGATGTTCAGGAGTGTAATTGCTGGGTCATATGGCAATTGCACATTTCATTTCTCTTTTTAAAAAATAAACTGTCAAACAGTTTCCTGAAGTGGCTTTACTGTTGTTCTCCTCAAGAACCAATGGCAAATGAGTAATCAATCCAGTCTCTCTAGAACATTTGGGGGTGCTGGGATTTTTTTGTCATAGCCATTCTAATAGGTGCATACTGACAGCTCCTTCTGGTTTTACTCTGTGTTCTCTGCTGGCTGATGATGTGGAACACCTTTTCATGGACTGTTTGCATCTCTCCTTTAAGTGTGATATCCTTTTTCATTCTCTAATTGGCTCCTTTGCTTTTTTCACTGTTCATGTTGAGTATTCCTTGTGTCCCAGGAACCAGCCTTTGTTAGATGCATCTCTGCAAACATGTCTCAGCCTGTTGTTGTCTTTTCATCCTTTTTTGTTTGTTTGTTTGTTTGTTTGTTTGTTTTGAGACAGTGTTTCTCTGTGTAGCATTGGCTATCTTGGATTCACTTTCTAGACCAGGCTGGCCTCGAACTCACAGAGATCTGCCTGCCTCTGCCTCCCGAGTGCTGGGATTACAGGAGTGCATCATCATGCGCACTTCATCTTTTTGATGGGGACTTGAAGAGAGTTTTTGAATTTGTGTCCAGTTTATCAATTTTTAATTTTGTGTATTTTTATGTATTCCAAAGATATACTATTTCTTTTCTAACAGTTTCTTAAATTTAGAATTTGCAAGAAAGCCTATGATTTATTTTGAGTTAATCATTACACAGGTGTGAGACCTTTTTAAAGTTTTGTTTTCTATTTTTCTCTTCTTTTAGCCTATGGCTCTTCAAATACTCCAGAACCATTTTCTACAAAGTCTCCTTTCATGAATTGTTCCATGTTTGTATAAGTCTGCTCTTTCTCATTCTGCCAACAATGTGCTTCTGCTTCTTTGCTAATACCGCACAGTCTTACTTACAGTAGCTTTGTGGGTTCTTTTGTTTAGAGTGGATTTTACTCTGTAGCCAAAGCTTACCTACAACTCACTGTGTAGTTCAGCCTGGTCGGAACTCATGGCAATCTGTCTGCATTAGCCTCCCATGTGATGGTATCAGCCACCACATGCCACTGATGGGCATGTTTTGAAATCCAGTAGCTAGGTTTTTCATTATATTTTGTTATATATATATATATATATATATATATATATATATATATATATATATTTTAGATATATATTTTAAAAGTATATAAACAATTCTCAACAAATCTCGAATGGTAGAGAAACACTTAAGGAAATGCTCAACGTCCTTAGTATTCAGGAAAATGTAAATTAAAAAGACCCTGAGATTCCATCTTACACCTGTCATGATCAAAAATTCAAGTGACAACATATGCTGTTGAGGATGTGGGAAAAGGGAAACCCTCCTCCATTGCTGGTGGGAGTACAAACTTGTACAACCACTTTGGAAATCATCTGGTGCTTTCTCATAAAACTGGGAATAGCACTACCTCAAGACCCAGCTATACCACTCCTGGGCATATACCCAAAAGATGCTCCACTATACAACAAGGACATTTGTTAAACCATGTTTATAGCAGCTTTATTTGTATTAGCCAGAAACTGGAAACAATGTAGATGTCCCTCAACCATAGAATGGATAAAGAAACTGTAGTACA
The DNA here is from genome assembly GCF_907164565.1 of Psammomys obesus. Lineage (NCBI taxonomy): Eukaryota > Metazoa > Chordata > Mammalia > Rodentia > Muridae > Psammomys > Psammomys obesus. The sequence continues at coordinate 573,884 of NW_026590598.1, read as the reverse complement.
TTTACACAATAAAATACCACTCAGCCATTAAAAACAAGAAAATCATGCAATTTGCAGGGAAATGGAAGGGACTAGAAAAGTTCATCCTGAGTGAGGTAACCCAGAAGCAGAAAGACACACTCACTTATAAGCAGATTTTAGTCATATAGTACAGAATGTACATACCACAATTCATAGATCTCCCAAAGAAAAAGTCCAAAGGACATCTTAGACTTCATGCAGGGGAGCAGGGGAGATCTCTGACATATACTATGTTACCTACTTTTTGATCACTTCCCCCTGATGGGACTTCCCTACCAGTCGACAGGGGAGGAAGATGAACTCAGTCCTCATGTGAATAGATGAGATTGAGTGTCTGGGTAGGGACGCGCCCCTATTCTGAAAAATAAGGGAGAAGGGATGCAGGAGGTAGGGAATGGGAGGAGAGGAGGAAGGGGCCTGTGACCGAGATGTAAACTAAATTAATAAAAAAATGAAAAATATATTCAATAATTTAAAAATACTTTATATATAAGTATAATATATATTTTAATAATATATATTAGATATATATTTTAAATAAATAAATAAATAAGCTCTTATGCTTTCATGTTTCCGAGTACAATTTAGATTAACCTTGTCTGTATCTGGAATAATAATCTTGTTAAGATTTTGGTAGGCATTATCTTAAACCTCATGTTAATTTGAGTAGAATTTATGTTTTAATACATTGAATCTTACATCTACAAACACGATGCTATGCCTTTCTGTTTGTTTAAACCTCCTTTAATTTCTTTTATCAATATTATGTACCCTCCAGTACACAAGTCTTGTACATTACTAACCTTCTTTTCCTCCCTCCCTCTTTCCCTTCCTCTCTTCCTCTTTCCCTCCGTCCTTCCTTTCCTTCTTTTTTCCTTCCATTTTCCCTCTCTTCCTCCATCTCTAAATTTCAGATGATGATTCATTCATCAAAGGGGGTGTATGTGAAGACCCCCTAGGGTATGCATGAAATTGCAGGTACACATAACTCTGTTCTTCCACCTACATAAATACCCACGGTCAAGTTAATTTGCAAGTTAGGATGTTTCCTGTTTCTGCCTTTTAATTACACATTTAGTAACTTTTCCATTGCTCAAAGCACATATCATATTCTGTTCTGGGCATCATATAAGTAAAGTGTGGTGGTGTCCTTTTCAAGTTTACCAAGAAGCTGGCTCTGGAAGTGAGGCTGCACATTCCCATTTGAGACATAGGCATGTTTGTCTCAAGTCCTGCAGTCCTTTCCTGGGTGTGGTTTGGCTCCTCAGACTCTGTGAAAGCAAAGAGGGAACAGCAAAACAGCCAAACAGTAAAAACATCATCCTTGAAAACAGTGAGAAGGCAAGCCATTTCCAACAGAGATACTACTGTTTATCCTATGACACAAAAATGCCTGTAGCAGCAAAGACAGGCTAGAAGTTCGGCCATGTGAAGCCCAGCTATGGAGGAGAAGCTTTATCTTCCCAGGGGGTTCTTGCTGCATGCCACATGTGCCTAATTTGATGATGTCATCTGTATCTGCATCTGTGCTTTTACTTGGAAGCCTCCCCCGAGGAAATGCTCTGCTCTGCTTGGGGCTCTCTACAGAAACTCCAGCTGGCTGCCTTAAAGGGTCTTGCCCAGGTGGATTTCTGCTGGATGTTTGAGCACCTGATCTTATGAACTCTCTCCCTCTCTTCTCTCCCTCTTCTTTTCTCTCTCACTAGTTTTTCACTGTACCTTGCTTACTTAATACACTCATTCATTCAAAACAAAAATAGGTACTATAGACTATCCTCCTGATGGTGCAGAGTTACAGGGCTGTAAGTTTTATAGTTTGAAGTATGGAAACAAAGAGTACACATTTATTTTTTTTCTTCTTTATTTACCTGGTAGAAGAGTCATTCTTTCTAGAGATATTAGCAACCTGTGTGTATGTTTTTTCTTTCTCTATTAAATTGAGAAGTTTTGCCTTTTCACTTAAAGGGCATCATTTAAAGCTTCTCTTTGGCTGATTCAAATCATGCAAATGAGTGATGGCTACTCATGTATTTCAGAGTCATTCTTAAGTGAAACAAAAGTGACTTGAACACAGTCCTGAAGATACGGTGACAACTGGTCTCATGTCCACTGAGTAACTAATTGGGCTGATGGTAGTTAGCAATACATTGTGGGTGCACTGGATAGAGTGTTGATTCATATCCCAAGTGGGCTGGAGCAGGCTGCTGTGAGATTTCACCTAGGTGCTTCCAAACCCAAAACAATGCATAATTTAAAACTTATGAATTGTTAATTAATGGTATGTTTCACATAGTAGTTTTGGACTATGGCTGATAATAGTCAATTACAACCATGCAAAGAGAAACTACAAGGAGGGAGGGTCACTAGTCATATGAAATTTGAGTGACTTTTGTATGTAGATCTAATACCAGATTACCTTGATGAACTCATTTATTTTTAAAAATTTCTTGTGATTTTCTTCACAGTGGTAGCATTCACCAATAGGAACAGTTTTATTTTTTGCCCCCTGACAAACTGCATGACTTTCATTTGATTTTTTTTTCTAAGACAGGTTTTGTAGGCCAGGCTGGCCTTGAACTCACAGAGATCTGCTTGCTTCTACCTCCCAAGTGCTGGGGTTAAAGGTGGATATGTACCACCACACTCAGCTTCATTTGAACATTTTTAAAAAACAAATGTTCACTTATTTTTATTTTTTTATTTATTAAAATTTATTTACTTTGTATCCCATCTGTAGCTCTCTCGTCGTCCCCTCCCAATCCTGCCCTCCTTCCCTCTTCTTCTCCCATGCCCCTTCCCCAGTCCACTGATAGGGGAGGTCTTCCTCATTTGAAATTTTAAACTTAATTCTACTGCCTAAAATTCTGACGTCGAAAGAGTTAGCTGAAGAACAAATGAAGGAAGGAGGCATCGCATTCCATCTTATAGTGTGATGTGGGCAGTAGCTTTGTTACAGGTGCCATTTGACAAGTTGGCTAACTCCCCTTTTCTTTCTTTCTTTTTCTTTTTTTATGAGAGGTTTTTGAAATCATGAATGGGTACTGAAGTTTGTAAAATGCCTTTTCTTCATTAATGGATATTGTGATATGATTTGTTTTCTGCTTTAGCATCTTAATATGGTGGAACTCATCAACTGACTTTCAAAATGGGACCATCTTTGCAGCCCTGGCATAAAGGTCACATTACCATGTTGTATTATGCCCTTTCATGTATTACTGGATTTTAATTGATAATATTTTGTTAAGAATTTATGCATCTATATTTTTATTGTCTTTCTTTTGTCTTTGTGTAATTTGTTATCAGAATAATATTCATTCTCTAATTTCACCCTCTTCTATATTGGGAGATACTGTATAGAATTGTTCCTAAATCACCTAATAGAATTCTCCAGCAAAACCATCTATACCTAGTTATTTATGTTTGGAAATTTTTAAAACAGAGATTCTATTTCCCTTATTAGTATAGGACTACTCAGGTTGGGCAAGTTGTGATGGCTTACAGTTTTTGAGAAGACTGGTTTATTTCAGATAATTTGTGAAATTTAGATGAAAAGAGTTCCTGTGACACTCCCTCATTATCCTTTGGATGTTTCCAGGGATACATTGCTGATTTATTGCTGATACTGGAAGTTTATATTTATTTTTAGGTTTTTAATCAGTTTTGTAAATTTTGTTGGCTTTTCAAGTATCTTGCTCTGTTTTGTGTTTACCTTTCCCTGCTGTGTTTAGTTCCCCCAGTTTCTGGATTTATCTTTGCTATTTTCTTCCGTCTGCTGGTTTTGGGCCTTACTTTGCTTTCTCTCTTTTTTCCTCCTAGGTTCTTAGTGTTGAACCTAAATTTGTTGATAGTGACTTCATAGAATGCATGTATTTAGTGCTATAAATCTTCTGATTGGTGCTTTTTTAACTATATCTAACGCAGTTCCATACATTGTGTTTTCATTTTGTTTCCATCAAGAGGGTTTCTGTTTTTTTGTTGTTTGTTTTAACTTTTTGGCTTTTTAAAAATTTATTCACTTTGAATCCCAGATGTAGCCCCCTCCCTCAACCCCTCCAAATCCTGCCCTCCTTCCCTCTTCTCCTCCCATGCCCCTACTACAGTCAACTGATAGGGGAGATCCTCCTCCCCTTCCATCTGACCATAGCTTATCAGCTGTCATCAGGACAGGCTGCATTGTCTTCCTCTGTGTCCTGGTAAGGCTGCAGCCCCCAAGGGGAGGTGATCAAAGAGGCAGCCACTGAGTTCATGTCAGAGACAGCCCCTGTTCCCCTTACTAGGGAACCCACTTGGACACTGTGCTGCCATGGGCTACATCTGTGCAGGTTATCTACATCCATGGTCCTTGGTTGGTGTATCAGTCTCAGAAAAGACCCCTGGGCCCAGATCTTTTGGTTCTGTTGCTCTCCTTGTGGAGCTCCTGTTCCCTCCAGGTCTCTCTATTTCCCACTTCTTCCATAAGATTCCCTGCAGTCTGCCCAAAGTTTGACTATGAGGCTCAGCCTCTGCTTTGATACCCTGCTAGGTAGAGTCTTTCAGAGGCCCTCTGTGGTAGGCTCCTGTCCTGTTTCCTGTTGGGTTGGTTTTGAGACTTCCTCTTTGACCTGGAGGCTCTTTTATGGCATGCCACCTGCAGGCCTTTATTATTATTTGGATGTTGTTGATTTCCAGTTTGATTTCACTGTGATCAGAGAGCATAGTCTGTAAAAGCTCAGGGCAAAGTCTGTAAAGGATCTAACACTTGAGCAGAATGTGCATTCTGCCATTTTTGAGTGAAATGTTCACAAATGTGCATTAGATGCTGTTGGTGTATGGTACTGGTAGGTATTATTTTCTGACTCTGGCCATTTCCTTTGTTCCCAGGGGTCCTTTATCTGGTATTAACAAACAAGTCTTGGTTTCTATGATTCCAGTCTGTTTTTTCCTCATTGTTTTATTGTTCATTACAAAAAGATTCCCACAACAAGCTGAGATTTTTTTAAAATCTAGCATAGCAGCATATAATTGGCCATTTTGTGTATCTCCATTCATCTGTCCTTGTTGATATATTCAAGCTTATATCTGCCATGTTTTTGGGGTGTGCGCATTTCTGTGTGCATGCACTCCTACTTTTGGAGGCCAAGTAATCTGGGGTGTTACTCCTCAGGTGATGTTTATCACCCACCCCTCCTCTTCTGCCTCCTCCTCTCCTCTTCCTTAATGAGAGACAGGGTCTCTCATTGGCCTGAAACTTTCTGAATGTTGCTTAGTGTACTTCTTTGTCTAGCCTTTGAAGTCATTTTTCCCAATTTGAACACACACGCACACACCACCCCACACACCCCGGACAAGCATGCACACACCCACATACATATTCTCATTTCTGTCAGCATTGTCATTTTACCAATTCAAGAGACATACAGAAACTTTATCTCTTTGTTTTAGTCTATTCTCTTTGCCTATATATAATTGTCTTGCATATTTATTGCACTTATGGGTAAAACAGTACCAGACAGTGTTATAATTTTCTTTCAACTGTCAAACAAAATTTAGCAACTTAAGAGGAACATGAAAGTATATTATACTTACCCTTTATTTTTCCTTACCACATCCTTTCCTCCTTTGTGCTATTTTTAGGAACCTTATTTGACAATTTTCTTTCTGTTTTGAATATTTCCTGAAGCCTCTCTTTAGGTTAAGCCTCCTGACACCAAAATTTTCTGAGTTTATTCATGTGTGAATGTCTTTATTTTCCCATCATCTTTTACAAGATATTTTTTATTGAATATAAGATTCTAGATGGCAGGTCCTTTCTTTAAAAAAAAATGTTGAAAAATGTTATGTCGTTCCTGTGGAAAATGTCATGTCACTTCCTCATGGGAAATATCAAATCACCTACTTATGACCTCAGTGGTTCTGATGAGAAATATTTTGCCATTCCAATTGTTATTTTTCCTTGTAAACAGTCTCTTGATGATCAAGTTTTATCTTTGTTTTTATTTTATCAAACACTTGGCCATATATTTCTTGAGATAGATATCTTTGGACTTTCTGTATTCACTCAAGCTTTCCAAATCTCTAGTTTTATATCTTTTGGCAAACTAATTATTTGGGTCATTATTTCTTTGAATATTTTTTTCAGAGCCACCCCTTCCCTCCTCTTCTTCTAGGACTTGTATGTCTAAGCATTAGATTCTTAAAGTAGCTCTACAGCTCATTTAAAAATACCAATCTTTTTTTTTCCTGTTCCTCAGATTGGGTAACCTCTGCTATTAGTTCACTGACTCTCTGCTCCAGGCCTTACTCCCCTCCCTATGTACCGAGTCTTATATTTAGCTATATTTTTCAGTCTAGAAATTTCCATTTGATTCTTGAAACATATTGGCAATTGCTTGTTGAAGCATTTTTTTTATGATGCCTGCTTATAAATGATTGTCAGAGTGTGAACATATCCATCATTTCATTGTTTAATCTATAGGCTATTTTTTCCCATTCAGCCTGAGTTTCTCCTGGTCCTCAGAAATAGTGATCATTATTTGAAACCTGAACATCTTAGGGAAATTTCAAGTTCTGGATCTTACTTATTCATAATTTCTGTTTTAGCTAATTCTTCAAGTGTTGTCTGGGTAATCGGGTTGCTTTTTCATAATTATAAAATCAGGGTAGACAATGAGGCTGTTGGCCGGATTTCTGTTGAAGCCTGGATTTGGGGGCGGGTGGGACTCCTTGTTTTTGCTGGGAATGTTTGGGAGTTCTGGTTCTCCATTGATGCTGCCATTGCCACTTCCCATGGGGCTCTGCTCTGGTGTGAGTGCATGTATATCCGTGTGGTCCTTTTATTTATGGGTAGAGATGAATGGCCTCATCTACATGAAGACTTCTCGGACACTGCCAAGTGTGGGCAATGAGGACCCTATTTCAGCCTTGGGAAAGTGGGGATTCTAGGCTTTCCACTTGGGCTTGGTGAGCGTGAGTGGGGTCGAACCCACAGTATTTGGCCAGACTCCAGAGTAAAGTGATCATTGTCTACAAGTCTTATTTTGATTGCCTTTCCTGGAGCAAGGGCTAGAGGGAACAGGCTTTACCCGGGGCTTCCCCCTTATTCTTTGAGCTTTTGATGTTTCTGGGTTGCACAGTCTTGAAGAGTGAAATATCCAATACAGAAAGAAAACTCATGATGTTGTTGCCTTTGTTATAGCATTCTTTAGGCCCTGTGGTTCCTAGTGGCTGTTCTGCTCTCTTTTCTACACTGTCAACCTTTTATGCCTCAGAGCTTTAGAGCTTGTGGTTGTACTTAGTGGTACTATAAGAAAAAAAAAATACAGTGTCTCCTGAAACAGATTCTGATCTTTGTCCTCTGCTTTGTGGGGACAGCGCTTCCCCAAGCCCTCCCATATCCTTCCAGCAACTCTTGATCTAGAACAGCAATCCCCACACTCTCTTGGCCACATACTTCATTCTTTAAGCACAGAAGTACAAAATTAGTCAACAGTTGCTCATTTTTCAAGCATGTTTAAAGATAGAATTCATTTGAATGCTTAACAAGTAAATCTGGCTTCTAAGAAAGTGTTTAAGGAATCTCAAGTGGAGGATATTTATTTAGTTCTGCATTAACACTTGTGATCTCTGTTTCTCCGTCTCTTCCTTTCTATTTGCTTTTTATCCCATTGTTGTCTTTTAATTAAGCAATTCCTTCCCAGGATGCTCTTTCACTGAGAATTATTAAAGATGTAAGCTCTCTTTTTATCAAACTGTGTGCTGTGCAATGGTATACACTTTACATTTGGCTCTGGGGAAATTTAGAAATTGTGGGAGAGAAGGTGCTTTATTAATTGGTGGAGCAAGATTGTGCCTTTAAATGGAGACAAAGCTACGGAAGTGTTGGTGGGGCTGGAACAGTCTATGGTTGTTGGTGAGGACAGAGGCAGCCAGTGTCAGGGCCTTGGCAGCCAGTTGTTCCTTCTGCTGCACACAGTACGTGCCTTGCATGAACTGAAGGTCGGTGGGGGTGGAGAAGGCTAGTCTCTATAGGCCTCCCAGGGGCCTGCAGGCTGCTTTGCCTCTTAGCAGGCCTAGAACGTGGCAAGCAGAGCTGCTGTTTCACATGGTGTCAGTTGATCAGATGATCAGGAGGTGAGGGCAGGGGAACGCATGGAGGGCAAGTGGGAGCTGTCTCCCTGTGCCGTCTCAGCTGGGCTGCTTGCTGTGTGATTCTGGGAGTCCTGCAGATAGGGATCCTCCAAGGTGTGCCTTGAGCTTTCCTGATATAAATGTAAAAGTTATTTGTCTATTTGAGATACCCAGGAAATGTCCAGTAAAAGAAGACAGGAGGAACCAGCTGTGCCTGTGTCCCACAGGATTTTATTCTTTGGGGATAAAGGCAAGAAACACACACACACACACACACACACACACACACACACACACACACACACCCCATACTTGTGCACACACGTTTGCACATGTCCACCCATACACATACATGCGCACACACCAGTACAACCTGTTTTTGTGACTACCTGTGGACTCTGCAGAACCCTTAGACAGCCAAGGTTGTTAACTCCTGCCATTGCCTCTGCTTCATTGTGGACTCTAGTACTGCTTCCCTATCTCACTTTCTTTCTTTTTTTTTTTTTAAAGTAACATTTTTATCATGTTTTGAGAAATTCTACAATGTGTTTTGGTCATATGTATCCTGTCTCCTTCCAGACTCACATCCCTACCTTCTCACCTTCCCAACTTCATCTCCTCCCTCTGTCTGTCTCTCCCTGGCTCTGTGTCTGTCTTCCTACTCCCCCACATCAAGTCCAGTCTGTGTTGCCCACGTATTCTTGGGTGTGGAGCTGCCCTTCAACTCTTCCCTTTCCAGTAGCTGTGAAATGCCAACAGCTCCTCAGCTAGGAGTGGGACTGTCCTGACCCCTTGTGACATTCTATCTGACTTGCTGTTTCTCTTTATCTATAAAGGTAGAGATCCTACTTCCAAGTTCAAATCCCTCTGCTTATACATTCGAGGATCCAGCGGGTGCAGGAAAGCTTGGCAAATGACCTTCAATGGTTACCTATCTACAAATACATTCAATCAATATTTATTAATTTTGACAGTCCCATGCATGTATATAATGAATTTTAGTTTTTACCCTCCATTACGTTCTATCATACCGTCTCCTTTTGCTGTTGAAACTATTATTTTCCCCCCCAACTTTTCCTACTTGCATGTCTTTTTGTTTTAATGTGTGACTCACTGGGTTTAATGAGGGTTGCTTACTGAGTGTGGTCAGAAGATATTTACTGAAGTCTGGACAATTTAGTGGTGGCTACAGCAATGAGAAAAGTGATCTCGCTTCCCCAAGCCACCATTAACCATTGGACCAATGGGCAAACCTTGTTATACCCGTTGTTATTGTATTTCACAGGGTTCATATCTGGATAAGAAAGTTGACAACCTTTCTCCCCTAACAGTCTTCAGAACACCTTCTTGCACCATGAAAGCTAACCAGATGTCAAGAAACATCCATTTCCATTCCAGACTGAGGTTTTTCCATGTCTTGTTACCAGAATATTTGGTATCTTCAGCAAGAGAGTAGTGCTATCAGTTTGTGGTGGGTGACCAGGATCAGTAGCCCCTATTGTTTTGGGGGCCTCCTAAACTCCCTGACCAACAACTTGTAGGGAGATAGTCTACATCTGGCACTGGAATGTTTAGTTAATACTTATGTTTCTAGGAGAAACATTGCCCCGGCATGTAGGATACCTCCACTCAAAGCTTATAAAATAAGCTTATAGAATAATAGGTTTCCAAATGGCTTTTTCATATAGTTACTTCCCATCCCCATATTATTTCTCACTCTCTCATATCATTTCTCACTTAAACCTTTATACCCCCATTATTCTTATTTCTATGTTAATATCACTTATATTATACTGTTATTCCTTAAGGTTTTTCTTCCTTTCCCTTCTTCCTTTTCAAGATGTCTTTCTATCTTTCTGGCATTTACATGTGTTCCAAGTTCATCACATGACTGTAATAATTTAGAGCTTAGATCTGTGTATGAGAGAGAACACAGAGCTTTGTTTCTGGGCCCAAGCTACCTGATTATATGGCATTTTCTAGTTCTGCTAATGTTCTGTCCAATTTCATAATTTTATTTTTCTTCCCATCTGAATAAAATCCTAATATATATAAATACCATATTTTCTTTATCCATTCATCAGTTGATGGGCATCTAGGCTGATTCTATTTTTTGGTTGTTGAGCAGTGCAGAAAGAAACATGGATGTGGATGTATCTTTAGGACAGTATAGAGTCTGCTAAGGGCATATGCTCAAGAGTGGTATAGGGGGGTTCTATCTTTAGCTTGTTGAAGAACTTCTATGTTGATATCCATAGTGGCTGCATCAGTCTACACAACAGTAAATAAGGATTCATCAATAGTAAATAAGGATTCTCTTTTCCATACTTTGACTTCTGTGGGGCTAGTATTGAACTTGAGAGTTGGACAAAAGATGGACGACAAGATTAGGTCTTAGTGGAGCTATATGCTTGTAGAAAGAGAGACACAAAACAAGTGAGAAAAAATAGCCATGTAACTGTGGAGAGATACGGTTCTGTGCAGGCAACAAACATAGGGTGTAGTAGAGAATGACAGGAGGATCCAGGAAAATTTGTTGGAGATGGTGATGGCTGAGCTAAGGCTTGAAGCTTGAGCACAAGCCATTTCTGTGAAAATCAGGGACATACACTCTTTGTGAAGGGAATACAATGTGCAAAGTCCCTGAACTTCAAAGACATTGGTGAATTGGAGAATGAGAAGGAGGGTCAGTGGGGCTTGGGTGTGAAAAGCTCAGAAGAAGTGGGGAGGAAAAGGCAGGATGCTGCACATGCCCAGCACTGAGGCCTTGAGGGAAGCAGTGGAGACTCTGTTCTGCTCTCAGGGCCCAGGGCTCAGGAAGCATCAGGATTAACATGCACCTGTCCTCGTACCCCAGAACGTGTGATCAGTGGTGATCTCGGGCCTTCCTCCATGCTGTGTGTGCCTGTGGGTGCTCAAACACCTGTCCTTTGTGCTCTCAGCCTCATGGACTTGATTACATGATTTGTGCACACGTCTCCCTCATGGTTCTGCATGTCCAGTGGAACACTCTAAATATTTACCGTTTTCCTTCTTAGCCATGCCAGGGCCTGACTTCAGGAGTTTCTGAGGGCATCTTGGTAGAATAAAGATTTAAACATCAGGGCTGTGGATTCAGGGCTGAGCATCCTGGCCATTCCAGGGCACTGCTGGCGAGCATACCTTCGAACTCAGCAGTTCTGGTGTAGAGTTGGAAATCCAGAAGCACATCAGTAGAGGCTAAGCCAGAATGTGGTCTGTGCTGGATCGGACTCGGGTAGACGGCCGTACACCAGGTGCTGGCTCACGGAAGGTCATTGGTGATGCTGCCCCAAGGTGACTGGGTCTCTGCAGCTAATGGTGGCAGATTTATCATCTTCTTCCCAGGGGCGAAGATAATGACATAACTTGTATTCCCTGTGATTTAGTGACAGCTCCTTCATTTCTCAGAATAGCCAAGAGACTGGATATGGAGGGAGGATGGCCTTTTACTATCACTTGAAAAAGCAATATAAGTTGTAGCTGTCCTTATCATCTGGGGCAGTGCCTGCTTCGGAAGGAAGATTTAAGGAGCACATTCATGATAGGAAGACTCTCACTTGTGGGGAAGAGAGTCAATAGGCAAAAAATTTGAGCTCCTACTGTGTCTCAGCTCTGTGAAAACCACCCACTGTGCTCAGCACTATGTGAAATACCTACTGTGCCTCATCACTGAACAAACTGCCTACTGTTCCTCAACACTGCAAAACACTGTGTGGTCATCCTGACCATGAACTCACAGAAGTGTGTATTGTGGCACTGATGGGGCAGCACAAGCACACTCAAGGACACTTCCCCCTGCCGCGTCTCATCCCCTATTACAGCCCCCTGTGTTGTTCTCATAGAGAGCTGCTCCCAACAATGGCCACTTTAGAAATGACTGCATGAAGATGGAGTGTTCAAGGGAAGAGAGAAATGCTGTTTCAAATTTCAAATTCAGCTAGCAGCTGGGTTAGGTGACATTTGAATCCACTTATATTTGCCCTTTTGCTCAGTCACTTCACAGACGTTGCTGAGTGCCTAACATGTATTTGGCTTGGTGCTAGGCGTGGTGACAAGACAACAGCATGGGATCTCTTATTCTCTACGTTCCTGGTCTCGTGGAGCAGAGAGGCAGGCGAGTCTTCCCAATGTCTCACCATAAATGCAATAACAGAGCAGAACTCAGAACGGTGGGAGCTGGGTTGTCTGCATCCCCTGCAGAGGGGGAGCGTTGGCACTGGGTTTCAGCAGAGAAGGAAGGAAACTGTGAGCAGAGATAGTAGTATGTATGAGGGTAGAGAGCCTTGGGGAGAGAAGTGCTGTATGGCAGGAAGTCAGGGTTGGGGTAAAGGTGGGAAGACAGGACTGGGGAGCCAGGCCGAGCCTGGGTGGCAAATAGGTTCTTTCGTATCATATGTAGGTGCTACATTTTATTCTACAGACAGTGACACCAAAAGAGATGGTGAATGGGCCAGAGGCCCTATTGGTTGAGTTTTCTTCACAGCTCTCTTTGGCAAAAACACTAGCAATGGGTTAGTGTCTAGGAACCAATTAGAATCTGTCCTGGTGATACATGTGAGTGGGGGTGGAGGAAGAAAAGGAGGATGTGAAGAGGAATGCTTGTCTAGGGAACTGTGAGCTTGGCTGGGCCCGCCTGCCCATCTCCTCCATGCCTGCAGCTATACCTGTTACTTGAAAGTGGCTGGAGGAGACCCAGCCAGGGCGTAGCTAGGTTGCACTTGGCATCTGGATCCGTCCCCCACTTTCTCCCTGATCATCATAAATGGCTCTCAGTGACATCCGACAATCCTACCATATTCTCCCAGGCACTTCTTGCCATGGGTTTCCTCTACTCAGATTTCCATAATGTATCTCTGTTTAATGTTTTCTGTTTTTAAATTGCTTTAAAAGTAAGTAGACTTTGCTTTCAGGACAATTTCAGCCTTTCAGAAAACACTGAGATCCATGTAGCCCTCTGTCTTTTCTTGTTTCTCCTGTTATTAATATCTCACATCACTGAGGCAAATTTTATGGCCCAAACTGATGCATTGTTAATCACGGAGCATATGGTTTATATGAGGGCTCAATCTTGTGTGTCCATTCTCTGGGCACGAATAAATCTATATCAACATGGGTCTACCATTACAGTTACCATCAGAGTCATTTAACTGTCTTAAAAATGCTCTGCATTTTTCTGTTCATCTTTCCACCTCCCCACACTTTGAGCAACCATGCCTTTAGATTGTCTGCATAGTTATGCATTTTCCAGATTGCCATGTATCAGTAATCATATGGTTTATGGCCTTGTCATCTTGGTTTCTTTTGCTCAGCAGAAGCATTTCATATCCCTCTGTGTCATTTCATGGCTTGATAGTTCATTTCTTTTTAGTACTGAATAATATTCCATTGTCTGGGTGTGCCACAGTTTATTTGTTCACCTATTGAAGGACATTTGGCCTGCTTCCAAGTTTTGGTGCTTGTGAATGAAGCTGGTATAAACATAAATACTTGGCATTTTAAATTTACCAAGGGAGTGGGAACAATGAGGACAGCTGATTCATGTCTCCACTGTCACACTCACTGGTTTTTATCACTAGTACACACTAGTCTCTCTTCTGCCCGAGTTTTCTGTGAGAACACCATTGCGCTTCCTCAAAGAATGCTGGGAACCATTGTGCTACTTCCAAAGAATGCTGGAAACCAGCCCCTATCTTAGACTGCAGAGGGAACTTTTAAATGGGTATGGAACATGCTCTAATGCTTTGTGTCTTTGTATGACTCTGTTGACATACTCTAATACCTTGACTCACTCTCTATTTAGCCCACTTCTTGAATCCCATTTCTGACCTTTCCTTTAAGCACAGCTCTCTGAAACAGTTATCTGCACTTGGATGTTTTCACATCATCTGTGGTTAGGGTGCAATCTTAACCTGACAAAAGGATGGGATCACCTGAGATGGACCTCTTGGCGTGTTTGTGTGTGGTGGATTATCCAGTTTAAATCAACTGATGTGGGAAGGCTTGTGTACTCAGTGGTGGTACCATTCCCCAGGCAGCTGATCCTAGAGAGTAAAATAATGGAGAAACTGAATTAAACACTTGCATACATAAATTGCTTGCTCTCTGCTTGCTGATTATAGACATAGTGGGACCATCTGTCTCAAGGTGTGGTCACTATGACTTACTGCCATGATAGACCTGAAACTGTGAGCCAGAATAAACTCTCTTTCCTGGGTAGCTCTTGTCAGAATATTTAATACAGCAACAGGTAAAACAAACAAACAAACAAACACATACAAACAAAAAAAACCCTAAGGTGCTGTCACTTCCTAGTCTCTTACTGAACATTGCTGATGTGGACATTAGCAGTGCCTTGTTCTCATACTCACTCCTATCAATGCTGGAACTGCCTACATTAATGTTCCCAAACCTTCGTTCCTCCAGAGTGTCAGAAGACTAGCATGACTTGGAGAGGCCTCTGCTCCAATATGCATTAGAGGTGGGGAATGGATATACCATCCCAGTTCCCAAGCTGATCATGTGTCATAACATTAATTTTCCTGCTGAAGGAAGCAGTGGTCACCTCCGCATGTCTCCTGATGGAACCCTTCTATTCCCTTCCCTGGATCATCTGCCTACTCCCTACCTGCTGCATATGTGTCCCAAAACTATCCCTGTACCTGAGTCTTTGAGTTTGCCTCTGGGGACCTGAACTCAGATGCCCTTCAGTCCCAGCAATCCTGCCAGGGCCCATCAGCCATTCTCCGTGCTTCCTCTCCCGCCACCTGTCAGCCTTTGCTCGTGCTTGGTTGTGTCTTATCACTTGGTCTTTGGGATACTGCTCCCCCAGAGTCTCCTGCTAGTCCTTTCAGATGCCTCTGCTTGATGCCTCTCACTTTCCTGGTCATGGTACTCACTGCCAGGGAGATCAGCCAAGCTGCAGAAATGAAGGGACACACACTTAAAGAAAAGTGGGAGTTAATTCTCCATTACCATTAGGTCAAGGGGGAGGCGACACATTTGTAGAGAGCCGGATAAGTGCCAGGTACTTTTATACCTTTTAACTTTAGCAGTTCCAAACAGCAGTTCCAAAAGTGAACTTTTTTTTTTTAATAGTTTAGAGAAAGACACAGGCTCAGAGCAGCTGAGTGAACTGGTCGAGGCCATTCGTGGTTGGCACTAGGGCATGTCCACTGGGCGGTCCAATCCTCCCCACTTTGTGGAGCTTTTGCTTAAGACAGCCAGCTACAGCATAGGTCCTGGCCTCTTTTTTTTATTTCTGGTTTGATGGAAGCCTTCTTCCGTCTAGGCCAGCATCCTTAAATCTGACTGAGCCTTGGTGCCCTGGAGGAAAAGAGAAGGCAGTATTGAGCCCCTGCAACTTGCAGGTGGATTTTGACTTCAACCTGGAGTGTTGCTGAGTCTCTGTTGGAAATGACAAAGCCAGCTTGAGTTCTTTCCTAGAACTGTGCTCAAGGATAATCAGTCCCAGCAGGCTGCCTGCTAACGAAGGACCAAGTCCTTCAGCAAGAGTCTCCAGCAACATCTTATTCTTTGCCTGACATGGCTGAGGTTGAAGATGGGGTGGCCAAGAAGTTTCAGGGTGCATCCCCAGTCACTGTTCCAAAATCAAAACAGAAGTGAGAATGACAAGGAGGAATCTCTTCTTGCCATGAGATCAAACCACTGCTGGGCTCGTGCCCATTTTTTGATGAGGTTATGTTGTCTGGGATAGATACATTCTAGAGCTTCTCTGTATCCATTGAGCCTGGGACCAGAACTGAATTTGATATGTTTGGGCACAGGGATAGGTCCAAGAATGTGGCTGGCCATGCTTGCATAAGGAGAATTGCTTTACTGGTTCCCTCTTTGCCACTTAAGGTACACAGAGTGCCTGTAGTTTGAATTGAAAGGCCAACTCTGTGGGGCAGGCAGAGATTGAAAATAGCCCCGTCTCTCTTGAGCTCTATGCTTTCTTATATATCCCAACTAGCCTTTGAATTGTGTCTTTTCTTGGTCAATTGTGCAGGGGACAGTGTTGTAGATTGTGTTTAGTGTTTCTTCACTAATCCTATGTCTTACCCTCATTCAGGGGAGACAGAGAACATGGCATGAGTATTTGAAGAGCATGATGGTTTTAAAGGGGAAAAAGTGTGAGTCTCTGATTTACAGGACAGAGAGAATGGGTGGTAGCTGTGATGCAGAACAAGGGTTCAGTATGTTCAGAATCTCCTGCAGGCAGTAGATATTTATGCCACCTACGCCTGTGCCCAGGTAGTCAGCCTCTGACTCTGTACAGCAGGACATTTCCAATGTACAAATTTTACTCTTTGGGTCTTTGCACTGGAGAAGTAGTTCATTTTAGCAGGAGAGCAGAAGGAGGCAAAAAGACTCAGGCAAGAGCAGATGGACTGTGTTGCCCACTGAAGTTGTTCCAGAGCTCTTCTACATTTATCCTTGGAGATGTCACTGTCTCTTGGTCTTCGAGAAAGATGTGCTATGTGATCATAACCCTTTTCCAACCATGGAATTAGAAATCAACCCTTAGGTATTTCCTTGGAGATGTCTGTGGGTACTCAGGGCCAAGCCTGGCTGGGGAGAGATGTGAGCTTAGAAGACTGTCTTCCACATGTCAGATGTTGCTGGAGTCTTGTTTGGTCCCAAGTAGAGAACCTTTGAACATTAAAGAGACCAGGCTCCAAGATGGCTTCTATGAGCTTCTTGTGAAGGCCCAGTCAGATTTTCTAGTGACCATTGAGTCAAAACCTCTGATATTTGTTTTGCAAGACAGACCAAATGACCTATTGTCCTTTACTCAATGATGCTTGATCTCCAATGTCCACGATCTGGTTCATGTGTGTGTTTCTGAGGCTAAGGTTTTGTTTTTGTTTCCTCACACCTGAGGTGTCTGCTTCCTATGCGCTTTCCAGTATACAGCCTCAGAAAGTTGTGTGGAGCATATAGGTGGGGACACATTAGGATGAGGAGAGACACCTTCCCTCAATACCAGTGTATCAGTGATCATAGCCACCCAGCGTTTTCATTACATTGGTCTGCCGGAAGTCTCATGTATTCCAGGCTTATATGCACTACATAGCTGACACGGGGCCTTGAACTCCTGGTTCTCTTGCCTTCCACTTTGTAAGTAATGGGGCTAAGTGTGTGTCACCAGGCTTGGACAATTACCCTTTTAATTATAGCCTCCTCCCTAGGAACACTGGCAATGAATATTTTCTTAATTAGAATTAATTAAAATAAATATATAACAATTAGAAATTTCTATTTGCACAACACCCAATGTCTCCCTTCATCTAGCTTGCAGTGGATGATAACATGATGAAAACAGGAGCTGAGCCTTCGCCTGGAGTTAGGAGACATTTTACTTTTTCATGAGTCACTCCTTTCTGTTCTCCATCATTCAGTGTCTTATTAGACACACACTAGTTATCAGGCCGAGTTCAGGTCCTAGGAATGCTCGCAGGAGTCTTGGTTCTGTGGGGGAGAGAAAGAAACCTGAACTTATGACATGTGGAAAGGCTGGAACATCCATTTCCGGATGTTCCATGGTATCCTCTACATTCTGGTTCCTTTGACATTCTCCCATATAAATGATGGTGGATCTTGATTGCCAGTTTGTTTGGGTTGAGAAACACCTACATAGTAATTAGTAAAGCATACATGTCTGTGAGGGTGTTCCAAGAGTCACTTAGATTGTGAAGACTGATGTAACCAATGGATTCTTCTCTTGTTGATGGACTTACAACATGATGGCATTATTGGGACATAGTGAAAGTAAAAGGGTCGAGCCTACTTGGAGGAAGTAGGTCATTTAGGATGTGTCGTTGGGAGCTGCATCTTGCTCTGGTCCCTTCCTCTGTTGCCCTTTCCTCTGCTTGCTAGCTGTTGTGATGTAAAGCTGCTTGCACATACCCTTTCCACTAAAATAGACTTGTTCATCCCTTTCCATCATGATGGATGATGCCTTTTCATCTCTGAAAAGAAACATGTCACCCTTTAAGTTGTTCTCGTAGCTACCATGCAAGGCCACGTCTCAAGGGCTGTACTTTCTTTGTCTTTAACAGAAAAGTCCACTGTGCTCTTTCTGAGGAACTTTTAGGTATTTGTCTCTACAGTGGGAACCTGCTTCCAAACAAGTTGTCTACAGTTTTGGGAACACAATGGCCATTAGTAGCATCTGGTCATGTGTTGGATAACCTTACAGTAGCGTGTGGTCTTTTACTAGGGCTGCTGTTATATAGTACCACAAATGAGGTGTTTTATAAGGCAGAATTTTAATGTCTGTTATGGAGGCTAGAAGTCCAAAATTGGGATGTTGCAGCATTGATTTTTTTTTTTTTAACAAGAGCTATGAAGGGAATGTCCCAGCTCTATCCTGGCATCTAGTACTTAGCCTCAACTTTTGAGAAATCATCCTGACCTCTGCTTCTTCTCATCATTCTCTCTGTGTGTTTCTAACCTTCTGCTTTATTAATGATACTACCAAATAGAATTAAGTTCCACCTTGATGACTTTATTTTCATGTCTTCTTTCATTCAATACATCCTAACTGCAGCCTTTTCTCCCTCCCCTCCTACTAGTGTGCACCCCCACCTCCCCACTCCCCCAGATCCACTGCTCCTCCTTTTTCCTTCAGAAAAGAGCAGGCCTCCCAGTGAAATCAACCAAACATAGCAAAACAAGTTACAATAAGAATAAGCATATACTCTCATATAAAGGCTGGGTGATGCAATTCGGTAGAAGAAAAAGGGTCCTAAGAACAGGCAAAAGAGTTGGAGACAAACCGACTCCCACAATGTATATACTGAGGACTTAGCACAGACCCATGCAGTCTCTGTGAGTACCTAGGAGCCCTGCTTAGTTGATTCTGTGGGCCATGTTCTCCTTGTAGATGGCCTCATTTTTACTTGATCATTTTTGTCAAGTTCCTGTATCCATTCTTCAAGAAGGTAAAATCAGAGATACCATATAATCTAATTATACCACTCCTGGGAATAATGGTAAGGGAATCTAAGTTAGTACCCCACAGAAAGACCCATACTGCACATCTGTGTTTACTGCAGTACCAGTTACAGAATCAGTCTGATATTCATTCCACAAATGAATGGATAAGGAAAATGTAGTGTGGATATGCAATGGATGGTTCCTTGCGAAAAAGAGCAACAAAATTATGACTTTTGAGGAAAATGGCAGACACTAAAGATCATCACATATGAACTTAGCAACACAAAGACAACATATCTTTTGTTCTTTCTCATATGAGGGAAGAAGAAAGACTAATAGGAAGCTGAGAAGGGAGATGAAAAAAGGTAATGGAGGAGTATGGTCAGAATGTATGACATATTTATAGAAAAAATGGTATAATGGAACTCATCATTTTGAACAACAAATACATGCTAATAAAATTTTAGCAGTGGGAAAGTATGAAAAAAGGAAAACACTTTATGTTCAATAAGGATATATCATTGAGGATACCAGGGGTTAGGGCTCCAGCATCTGAGTTCTTGGGAGTGTGTGTAGCATAATACAGTTTATGACAAGTTGCAGTTGCTGCTGCTGGGTTTGACTGGCTGGCTGGCTGGGAACATGATAAAGGACTTTTGTGGTTAGCACGGTAGGTGAGCTGAGCCACTGCCCTGACCTGTGTGTCCCAGTACAGGTGCCACACAGAGGTCAAAGCTCACGTGTTCATTTTATGCATTCTGACATTCATTCCATGTGTTCTGTAATCTTAGTTGTTCACCCATTCAGTTCCTGATTTGCACAGTGATTTGGTCATTCACGCACTTATGCGTTTATTCACCCATTTACTCATTCAACCACATCTTAATACTCACTTTTCTCTCCTCCTTCCAACATTCACTCATCTGCCCTTTATTTCATCCACTCAAAGGCAGGCAGAATCTCTTCCTTCTATTCTCTTGGAGAGGAGATCAGATTTTAATACCCCTCACCTCGTTTTGCTCTTGGTGCTCTTTAGAGTGCCAAAAAGCTTTTGGCTTTTTTCACAGTGAAACTGTACATTTCTCTGAAGTGGTGTGATTTTCTGGGACCAGAGGAAAATAATGGTTTGGCAAGGAATGGATTTGCGGGCTGGTTGGTCACTTGACTTCTTGGCCACTTCTGCACAGAAGAAGAATAGGCATGTCCTCTGCAGTCCTCCTTGCTGTCAGGATGAGAGGCTAGAGCCGGTGTACTTATGTGGCCCGAAGCCTATGTGTTGCTGACCTGATTGTCCATACCTTCTTGAGCAAGGATCTCAAGGATCTCATGCTGTCAGCCTGGCAGAGAGTCTATGTTCCTTTGTGCAGACCCTGAGTGATACTGTTTCTTGGTGCTAGGCTCAGGTTAAAATGGCCTTGGGGTAGCATCACATTGTGACCCGGTGCTCAGTGGAGTGTCCTCACTGTGCACAGCTCAGGGCAGGTATCAGCCTACCTTATCCTAGATTGTTTCGGCAGAGGCAATAAGAGATCACCTCTGCTTGTCATACCTCTAAGATACCTGCTAGACAAAGCTCTGTGGCTGGCTGGGGCAGCCAGAGGCAGAATGTTTGATGAAGAAGGCATTAGCTCCCGTGTGATGACCATTCCCACACACAGGACGCAGTGTCTCACTTTACTCTCAGCCACATGGGTCTGAGAATCAGATGGCTGAGAGTCTCTGTGCTGCATGGCGGTAGAGGAGTTTGAGTGCAGAATCAATCGGTGCCATTGTCAGCTGCGTGCTGAGGGTGAGCACCTGCTGCAGTCTGTTCATTTGCTTCTGGTCTGCATTTTGCTAATTATTTTAACGAGACTTTATTTCACTTATTGAACTATCTGGGGGTGTTAATGTCACCTTCTAACTTTTTTTCAACAAGGAATGATTTCTTTTTAAATTACCAAGAAGTTACAAACTAGAAATGTGAATGAAAGTCATTCTCTATTTATTCCTTATTCTGAGGACTTACAAACCCACCACCTGGATAAAAGTTACAGGGAAATTGTAACAGTCCTCTTGATGTTTTCAAATAGTGTGGCTTTGGTTTATGCAGATGATATAGCAGAATTTAAAAGCTTTGAATTTCCCCTTTGTGCTCCATAGCTGCTGTCATGCATTTCCCCAAGACTGTAGTTGTATGTGAAACTAGAACACGTGGGTTACTTGTTTTCATATACTAGCAAAGGGGCTTCAATATCTCCTTGGGATAGACTGATGTCTGAGACCACGGCCTAATCTGGAATGCATTGATGACAATAGCAATAACACAAGCACACAGAACAAGGGAGGCACTGTATTGATCAGCTGTCAGCCACGTTCTTCCAGGTGTGGGTCTGCAGGCTGGTATGTGGCTGGCTTTTGTCTGTGTCTCTGCTTGAGGACGTATTTAAATTATGCCTATCATCCTAACACATATCGATAGTACTTCTGGCATTTTCTTTTACATTTTTGTTTTTTTACTGTTTCTTTTGGTTTTATGTTTCATGTCATTTTAGGTTCTACATTGTTTTCCCTGCTAATTTAGAATGGATTTGTGTTATTTTATGTATGTAGCGTTGTCTTTAATCTCCCCACTACTTAAAACATTTTTATTTCTCCAAACATGTCTATATTTTTTACTCAACAGAATAAAACCAAATTGATGGAGCAGCTACTGACTCCTGGCTAAAATGAGGAAAAGCTTGTTGTCTATGGAAAAAAAAATCCAGTGACCTGAAAAATGGGGCAGGCAGTGCCTTTCCCATGTGTCTTCCTTTAGCACTATAGGTGTTACAAATGGTCCAAGTTTCTCCACACATCTGTTCCTTGGTTAGTGATAAATCTTAGTTTACCATTTTCATCTTTGTCCAAGTTATCATAGATTTTTCTAGAGGAAAGGTAGTTGAGGTATGGATCATGGCTAGACGGTGTCATAAACTTAAATGTCTAAAATAGAAAATTTACATTGTCATTTCTCTGCATAAACCCTCTGATGGCTCCCAACTGCCCTGGAGTAATGCTCTTCTGCTCCAGCCCTTTAAAATGCAGGCTGTACTTTCTTTATTGCTCCCTGTTCCTTTCGCCTTCTCCCATTTATTAACCACATGAAATGATCCTGGCTCCTACCCTTATCTCATTCCTTGCTCTGTACCTGTAGGTGTTTCCATCATTGGGTCCTTTCCACCTTTCCATTTCTTCCTGTCCCTCAGCACTCTCTCAGGTGCTGACTCATCCTCTAGGAATTCACTCTCCACAACCTCTTTCATAATCTAGGGGGCTCCCTGATTGGGAGTCCACCGCCAGCTTTCATTTTAATTTTGGTGTTTCCCAGTATCCAGGAACTTCTCATGGGTAGTCGTTTTGGCTCCCCTCACCCCTCTCAGCACTCTGCTAGTACACCTGGCATTCACTAGTAGGGTGCCCTGAAAATGTCAGTTTTACTCTGTAAAAAGAAAGTATCAATCTTTCT
The DNA here is from genome assembly GCF_907164565.1 of Psammomys obesus. Lineage (NCBI taxonomy): Eukaryota > Metazoa > Chordata > Mammalia > Rodentia > Muridae > Psammomys > Psammomys obesus. Next base: position 551,308 of record NW_026590598.1, on the reverse strand, counting down.
TTAGTCAAAGGGAGGCTTAAGGGTTTAGTGCAACAAGGCTTGGGATAGAATGAAGAAATTGCTTGGATTTAAAGACAAGGGCTGCTCTTAGCGATTATTTATTTGAATGAGCAGTTGTGAGCAGTATACCTGAGAGGGTAGCGTGCATCCTGACTTCAGGGGGAACTGAAGCTCAGAGAAGGCAAGGGTGCTCTTGATCTTCTGTTGCATGGCTTGCTGTAGGACTGGGTCACCAGCTGTTACACTTGAACTCTGTGTAACAGAATTTGTGCAGCACGGACATGCTGAGCTACACTCGAAGTCTCCCCATTCTTCCTAGGACATTAAGATCCATTTTCGACTAGCCTTGTACAGCCTCTTGACATAGGCTGGGTGTAGCTGGCTAGCCTTGAGTGGTGCGTGTGTTCTGTGTTTGAGTTGAATCCTCAGCCATTTTCTTCGTAATTTTTAAGTCATTTGAAATGCTTTAATAGTTCCCACAAGTTAAATGAAGCAGATAAGCCAGGGTTGCACACCCAGAAGGCACCGCAAGATTTTGAATTCCCTTGTCTTATGCCAGCTTGAGGACAGAGCAAGGTCTAGATACATAGCAGTGGGCTTTAGGGAAGCTCCCTCCTCACCTACACCATCCCATGAGACTTTTTGCAGACACTGGCCTTTTAACTGGTTCCCCTGCATTAGCTGCTGAGGTCTGCCAGGGTCAAGACCAGACTGAAGGGTTTTTGTGAATCTGTGTGCACAGGGTTAGGTTCTTTGCCAGGCACAGTTTGCTGAAAGGTGGCCCGCACACAAATGAGTGGGTGAGAAAGGCCGGCTAGCAGGAATCAGCAAGGAGCCTGGGCCACTCTCTGTCATGTTGTATGATTGGAATGCTTGCTTTGGGGGCTTTAGGGTTCTGGGAAGGGAGATGGGTGCTCTCCATATCTACGGAAAGAAGTTAGTTTGAGCACCAGATCCTATCATTCTTGTACAGAGGATGATGAAGGTGAGGTCCCTACAGAGGGATTCTGGTATCAGGGAAGGTAGATGTTTGAAAAAGGCCTGGAAACTGTGCCGTCTTTAGCCTGTCCAATATTTGAGATCATTACCTTAGAGTAAGCACTTGCACCTGCAGGAAGTAGCCTCCCTTAGGGAAGGTTTGGTCTTTGGAGGAGATTCTTCACTTCAGGAGGGATGATACGTGGTGTGCCCACACAGCTTCTCTCTGCTCCTGGTGTAGTGTGTGCTGTGGTTTCTGCTGCTGCTACTTGCTCTGTCAACTGCTGGTGCCTTCTTTCCAGCCCCATGCCTGTTGATTCTCTGCTTAGCCTATCTTGGAGAGCACAGAACCTCCAAAAATGTTTCTGAGCCGGGTACACAGGAAGAATAAACGAGCAACACAATTGCTTTTCTGGTCCACATGCCTTCTGGGAGGTGATTTCTCCAGCTGATTCCAGCTCTTTCCCTGTGGTTCTTTCCCTGGACTTTCTCCTGTCTTTCGTCTACAAGCTTAGTGCTTTCCTTAGGCACCATATCAGAACCCACAGGTTCCAGGGGTTTTCTTGAGGCCCTCCATGTCTCAACATGATCAGGATCCCTCTCACCTGCCTCTCCACTCACCCACTCAGCTGGGCTTTCTGGTCCTATGACCTTTTTTCTTATGCGGCCTCAGTAGACATAGAAAGGGACATGCTGACCCATGGGAAATGAAGGTGCTGCTTAGATGCTTTTGCCCAGTAACTTCAACTATTTTTTCCCCCTATGGGAAAAGACTCAGCACAGTCTTAGACCACAGCATTCATGCCCTTCCCCTTCCCAGCACCCCCAAAGCTCAGGTCTGCTTATAATCTTGCTTCCCCTGGGCATTGCACTCACCTGGGCAGTAGTCTTCGGTGGGAAGGCAGGTGTTCTGTGGACCTGTCTTAGATGAATGGATCCTTGTTCCCAACTGCAGCTGTCATTAAGGGATGCGAACACTCACACTCCATCCTTCATGTTTCTGTCCCTGTCTTCCATAGCCCTGCCTTCTCCAGCTGTCCACATGCACTGCTCCTCCTTGTGGCATCTTCAGGAAATTGACAAGTCATATCAAGCTGGGAAAGGGCCGGAAAAGCAGATTGACATTTCTGATTGCAGCCATGGGAGACAGGACTGCTGGACCCTGGGGAGGGGAACAGCAGGTACAGTGGATTGGTGAGCATGTGAGGACGGGACTTCCCTCCCTCTCCCAATCCTGCTCACAGCGCCTGCCTCTCAGCTGTAGGGCACCAGCCAGTAATTAATGCTTATCCAAGTGATGGTGGCACACTTCTTGTGGGTTCATTGAGACTGGGGTTAGGCATCCACCTTCTTGGGAATGGCAGTGTCCTCATGTGACACCACTGGAACAAGCTGCCTCCCAGAGATGTTCACCACAACCCATTTTAATTAAGTGAGGGGACATGTGACAACATCAGCAGCCACTGTCCCTGGTAGGACATTCTTCACCTTTATTGAAATTGCTAGATCCTTTAGGCAGGGGCCTAATACGGGAATATTTGCTTTAATCTGATGAACAGTGAATACATATTTGAAATTAAAATATTGGGTGTGCTTTATAACTGGGAATCATAGTGGTAGCCAGTGGTTCGCTCCTTGCTAAGTAATGCACAGGCTCCCCCTGAGGAACACAGAAATGCCCGGAATGGCTATTTGACTGTGAAAGGAAGCTTGCCATGCTTCCTGCTGGCTTCTTAGAATTCAGCCTCATATATCTTTTTGGATAGTATCTATTAAACTCCATCCTCAATCACATGGTTCCTGATAAGCACGGGGCAGGGGCATGTGTCGTCACAGTGTGCTATGGGAATATGCTTGCTTTGACTCCACTGTCAACCAGACCTGGTGGAATCTCATCCTTGCTAGCGAGGAACTGTGTGACCATGGCCAAGTCGTTTTCTTCCCAGTGCCTCAGTCTCCTTATCTGTGAATGGGAAGCATTTTTCTATCCCTCATACAAGGACTTGCACAGGAAAGTTTCTCAATTAGGTAATGGGGAATTTGAAAGATAGGACCTAAAATAAAATGGTATTCAGAAGTGCTTTCTATCATTCCCTCTCCTTTATGCTTATAAGTTCTGTCCTTCAGAAGCAGGGCCTTGTGTATCGGGGGAAGCTCAGGCAAGATCACCGAGGATGTGAGGCCCATAGCTGCCATTCAGCTGAGCTCTGGTTTGGCATGGCCCTAGTGGTAAACCTGGACTAGGAATGACAGTAAGTTAATTTAGGCAAAAGGCTAAGTTTTGTGCTCCAGGATAGGCATTTATAAACTGGGTGCCATGTTCAAAGAAGGGCATAGGCTCCTTGCACTTCTGGGAGAGACAAAACCTCAATGCAGAACTCTGAGACCCTCACCAGGATAGCTGAGAGATGGACACACTGGCTTGACACCCAGCATCTGCTATAGCCTCCTGTCTGTTGTGAAACATTTTATCCCAACATTTTTTATATCAGCTATAAATATATGCATAATAATATTTAAAGTAAATCCAGTGTCTACAGATTATCTAGGGATGAGGGAAGGTGGCGTGGAATCTTTGGCTCTTTTTCAGTGAGGTTTCATGCTCACCCTGTCCTTTGGTGCTAAGATGCAGCTTGACATCCTGGCCTGGTCTGGCCTGGTCTGGCCTGTGGACACTTTGAGGATGCTAGAGAGGCATTTACTCCACTGGTATCCTGGGATCACGTCCAAAGTGAGAAGTTCCCCAAGTTTAATTGGCCAGCCTCCTGCTTGTGTGGAAACAGTGTAGCTCTGTGCTGCCAGAACCAGCTCTAATCAGCATTTGCTAAGGTTTATTAACACCTTATCAGTGCTTGGGATGGCTCAGTGTACACTTCCTCGTCAGTGGCATTATCTCACCCCAGGAAATCTGAAAACATTAGGCAGCGCAGCCATCCAGCATGCCTCATTAGCTGTTCAAAGCGCGTGTGGTTTGAGGGCCGTAGTGGGAGAGTCCATCAGCTCCCTGTGGTACTGAAGAGGGAGGATTGATTGATGGTGGAATCCAACCTGGAGGACTTGCAGCTCCAAGGGCATCAGGGCAGCTGTGACAGTGGCCCATGGGATACCCTAGGTGACGCTTGTACTGAGGCTCTTCACTGGAGGGCTGTGCTGTGTGGCTCTCCTTCTGGGTCGTCTCCTTCTGAGCCACTTTGCAGCCTCCTCACGGCATATTTCCTTAAAGGGGAGGAAGTAGCTTGACGATAGGAAAGCACACGGAGCTTCCCAAGTTAGGCGAACTTGGACTTGACCTTTGCTCTAGGGAGTGTGAACCTAGGTGCATTTCGGTATTCTCACCTGGCAAAAAAGTAGACGATTCCCAGTGGATATCCGTGACTCCCTTAGTACAGTCTATTGTGATGTTTTAGACATATTTTAGTAGCTAAACTGTTAGTAACCACTTTATTACTGGTCCTGTTTTTCATTTATCAGTTTGATCTTGAGATAGTGGGAGGAGAGGGCCCCTCTGGACGCAGCCACGTATAGTGGAACTTCTCTGAGTTCTTGCCAGGAAGGGGTTGCAGAGCTGAGGCCATGATGAATAACTTCTCTTCAGAATCCTACATTTCAATCAATTTAGCCTCCTGTGTGTGGGCAACTGCACCATCTTAATACAACCCTCCCCCCTCTCTAATCTGTCTTTTCAGAATGTTCTATCATTTAGAGAATGCTTGTCAGCTGAGTGACTATTCGGGAAAATAACCTACATGACTTCTCCAGCACTTGAAGAATTTAAAATAATGGCAAGGGATTAACGTGCGAGAGAAGGCATTGTTAGGAAGGAAGGCTGCTGTTCAGAACTGCTTCCCAGTCTGTACAGTCTCGTTAATAACACCTTTCATTCTATAGCCCCATACATCTAGAAGGATCCTGAGTGATTAGAAGATGCTGTGATGAGGAATCACGCCATCTTCTGCAGAAATGCTCCTACTCCTACAGCTCAAAGCATTTGATACTCGTTGCTTCCATTGGATGCTGGGGCTGCCTTGTGCCCACTGTTCTCTAACTTGGAAGTCAGTTCAGCTTGGCAGAAGCCCTTGGTCTCTGATGGACTAGCTCTGTGTTAGGCACTGGGGAAGGTCGAATCAGAAGTAGCCCTGCTTAGAAGGGTCTTCCCAGATAGGAAGACAGTCCCTAGGGCATGTGGCACAAGGACAACACGTGTGTTCATGAGCTTCATAGACCTTCATGAGCTTGGGTGGAATTAAGGTTGAGGGTACATGGGCAGAATACTACTTGAGGGCACAGGCTGTCCAGAGTGTTCCATGGATGCATTTCCCAGCCTCATGTGGTATGGTGAAAATAAGGACATTTTATATTAATTTTTTTTTCTTTTAGATTTCCAATCTTTCCAGACCAAGCAGAAGATCTAGTAACACCCATCCCACGTTCCCATGTGGCAATCATGGGCTATGTCTGAGGAGCAGCTGTTCTCTTCTCCTTGATGTGTGTTTCCCAGTGGGTCATGGGAACAAACGCCATCACCTTGCCTCCCCCACAGGCTGGTAGAGATCTGTGACCGCTACCTTTGCCTTAAAGCTTCTGACTTTGAGTGTACTCCTTGGTGCAGCAGAAGCACCTGAAAATGGGTTAAAATTAGGTACTCCTAGCCTTGGTCCCAGTGGCTGAATTTTTAGTTTGTGACCTTTCTTTTAAAGAATGAGTAGAAAGCCAGGCATGGTGGCACACATGCTTTAATCCCAGCACACAGGGAGGCAGAGTTAGGCAGGCAGATTGCTGTGAGTTTGAAGCCAGCCTGGTCTACAAAGCGAGTCCAGGATGGGCAAGGTTACACAGAGAATCCCTGTCTCAACAAACACACACACACACACACACACACACACACACACACACACACACAAACAAACAAACAAACAGGAATCTTCAGCCAGGGGGCCTGGGTGAGAACAGGCTTTTTGTGCAAAGCTGAGCATGATTGTAAAAGTGTGCAGGCATGAAATAGTCTGACTGGGGAGGAAATGGGAACCTTTTGATGGGCAGGAGCACCTGGGATCCAAGAGGAGAGAGCAGGAACTGGAATGACAGTGGGAGGAGGCAGTAAAGGAACTGGAGGAGTTTTGAGGAATGCTCAGATTTCATTTATGACTCCAGCATGGCTAGCTTAGCCTGTTGACCTCAGCACCTTTACCACTAGTGGAGGAAGAATAGAGGTAGCTCAGCACCCATCCCAGCTGGCCCAGCAGGCTGAGCTTGGCATCTGGACTGAGGAGCCTCTGATGCCTCTCATCTTTAGACAGTTGCATCCCATCCAGTCTAACTTTCTTGTAGAGGTCCTGTGGGGCTATGATGATGCTTATCAGGGTAGGATCCTTGTCCTGCATATTCAAGAGGGGAGATGGAGTCCATCTATCCACCACCAACTCAGAGTCACAACTCTTCTGAGAAAGTCTTTGGGTCAGACTCAGCAGGCTGGGGATCATTATGAGCACTGAGAAAGTTGCAGACTTTCCAAAACTCTATTCTCTGTTATGCTTTCATGAATATTAATGAGATTATTATTTAATTTATTTTTACATAAACAAACTAATGGATTTTATCATGGTATATATATAAAATTATTTTTATTATAAATATGCAAATAGATTGTTTTTATTACTATGTGCTTTATCATGGAAGATGCATATAATCATGGAAGAGAAAATACAAGTATACATAGTCATAATAAAAAATGGAGTTTGGATTACAGCATGCATGGGATTGAGGGTTAAGTCCCTAACACTACCAAAAAATACCTCAAAACGAAAAATAAAACAAACAAAAAACACTCCTAAATAAAATGACCTAATTTCTTCTACTTTGAAGTAAGTATAATGAACATTTGGCATCTTTTAGATTAAGGGTTGACAAACTCTTTCTTAAAATTTTTTAGATTATTTTTATTTTTATTAATTACAGTTTATTTACTTTGTATCCCCCTTGTACCTCCCTCCCTCTTCTCTTCCCAATCCCACGCTTCCTCTTCCCCACCCCTGTCCCTCTCCCAGTCCACTGATAAGGGAGGTCCTCCTCACCTTCTCTCTGATCCTAGTCCATCAGGTCTTATCAGGAGTGGCTGCATTGTCTTCTTCTGTGGCCTGGTAAAGCTGCTCTCCTCTCAGGGGGAGGTGATCAAAGAGCAGGTCAATCAGTTCCTATCAGAGACAGTCCCTGTCCCCATTACTATGGAGGCCACTTAGACACCGAACTGCCATAAGCTACCTCTGTGCAGGGGTTCTAGGCCATTTCCATGAGTGGTCCTTGGCTGGAGTATCAGTTTCAGAAAAGACCCCTGTGCACAGACTTTTTGGATCTGTTGATGTCATTGTGGAGCTCCTGTGCTCTCCAGGTCTTACCATCTCCCACTTCTTTTGTAAGATTCCCTGCACTCTGCCCAAAGTTTGGCTATGAGTCTCAGTATCTGCCTCGATATCCTGCAGGGTGGAGTCTTTCAGAGGCCCTCTGTGATAGGCTTCTGTCCTGTTCCCTGTTTTCTCCCTCCTCCGATGTCCATCCTCTTTGCCTTTTTGAATAGGATTGAGCATCTTAGCCAGAGTCTTCCTTCCTGATTAGCTTCCTTAGGCGTACAGATTTTAGTAGGTTTATCTTATATTATATGTCTAATATCCACTTATGATTGAGCATACACCCTATGTGTCTTTCTGCTTCTGGGATAACTCACTCAGGATGATCTTTTCCAGTTCCCACCATTTACCTGCAAATTTCATGATTTCCTTGTTTTGTTTTGTTTTTTTTATCACTGAGTAATATTCCTTTGTGTAGATGTACCACAATTTCTGTATCCATTCTTCAGTTGAGGGGCATCTGGGCTGTTTCCAGCTACTGGCTATTACAAATAAAGCTGCTATAAACATGGTTGAGCAGATGTCCTTGTTGTGAACGATCAAGTTCTGTATATGATTTGCAGCATGTATAATTTCTGTCACAATTGCTGAACAGGACAGTAGCCATGTGCAGTTATTAAATGGCAAAGTGTGTATATAGACTAATAAAACTTCATTCATAAAACAGGCCCTGTAGCTTTAGTTTCCTGACCTCCATTCTGCTCTTCTTGCAAATTTTATGTATATATGTGGAACTATTTATATTTTTCTATAATTTGATTTTTTACACTGTGACACATCATCAAAGTCTTTCCTATAAACATATGTTCATTTTTATTTTTATTTCTAAGGGCTGCACAGTATTTCTTACAATAGCCAGTTGGTGAAGTACATTATGGTACCACTCATCCTTTATTTAGTCGGTCTTGTGCTGTTGGATGCTTTTCAAATTCATTCATACTAAAATATGACTCGAAGATAAGATTTGTATTAAACCTTTTCATACTGACCAGTTCAAACAGTCTCTGTCGATTCAGCACTGTAGGTGTTCCTACAGTGGCCCGCACCATTCTCTGGGTCTTTCAGATGCCTATTTTGAGTTTTACATCAGCCCCCTCCCACTGTGTAGTTCACAGCCAAACCCTTCACACTTTGCAGTAAGTGATGTGTGTTGGGCATGGTGACACACACATTTAGTCCCAGAACTCAAGAGAGGGCAGAGGCAGAAGGATTTACACGAGTTTAAGGCCAGCCTAGTCTACAAAATGAATTCAAGGACAGCCAGGGCTACAGAGAAACCCTGTCTCGAAGGGAGAAAAAACAAAAAGACCTGTTAGTGAACCCAACAATTGGTTAGTGCACCAAATGTAACCAGCTTGATGAGGAGTTATGATTTCTCTTATCTGCACAAGAAAGCTGATTTTGGTCTTCACCTCCTCCTTGCTTTTGGAATCTGTTCCAGGGCAGCTTCCTCAGTGGTCCTGCCCACCACCAGTGATAAAGGCAGGTGGCACTGTTCTCCTCTACAGTGGAGGCGGTGGGCTTCATGTGGATGGAGGTGGAGGACTCCAGCCTTTCTCCTTTTCCTGGGCTAGGATAGGGGCATCCTCTTGCACTAAACCTTACACCATCCAGGTCACAGATTCTGGGCAGAACTGCTTTCCACCTGAAGGTGTTCAAGGGATACAAGGGATTAGACAGTGATTATGTAATTCTGTTTGTTCCTAGGGAGCATTGAGAAAGAAATCTGTGGGCATTAAATCAAGGTCTCTGATATGGCTATTTACAGCCACAGACCCCAGACCAGCATCTGCAGCTTCAAACACAGTGGCAGGACACAGGATTTATGTGGATTTGGAAGCCATGGCCTTCAGTTTTAAGGGACTCATAGTCATGAAGGGGAGGTGGAGCACATAGTTGATGAAGTGGGCTGAGCTTGAGAACTGTGGTGTGGTGGCTTTGGCCTGTCCTCATGGTGGGCCTTCTGCCAGGTGCTTTGCATGCAAATAAAGATGGTCTCTTCATTACAGCTCTGCAAGGTGGTCATTTAGCTGAGAGTAGACAGTCCTGAAGCAGATATTGAAATGAGGAATGGTTCAGACTTCAGAAGAAGTCCCAGAATGATCCCTGACTCCTAGGGATTTCTCAAGGGTCAGTTAGACCCTGGAATTCCCTCAAGGCAAAGGAATATATACCATCAGACCCACAGCCATCATCTTAGGGGAGTGTGTGTGTGTGTGTGTGTGTGTGTGTGTGTGTGTGTGTGTAGGTCTTCCTTGGGTTCTTCTAGGTCTGGAAGCTTCAGGTGCCAGACTCAGGTATCAGAGAGATGTTTTCTGAGCAAGAGTCCTCAATAGGTGCTGGGCGATAGAAGTAGAAACCATAAGAAAGCTTGATAGCTTGATTTTACCCTTAATGGAATGTTACCATCACATTTTACAGAGGAGGTAATGGAGGCACAGAAGGTTAGAATAACTCATCCATAGCATGTGGCAAAGCAAGGCTCAGTCTGTTGGGTTCTTGCTATACTGCCACAAGCAGTATATGGGGACGAATTTTTGGGATAGGAAAAATTCTTGGGATAGGAACCATGGTTGGAGCCCGAGTATGACAATGACAGAATTCTGAGGTGGGACCATAGGAAGCATGTATGTCCCTGTGATGAGTCCCAGGTGACCAGTAAGTGTGCACAAACAGTAGTGTCTTTGTTTCTTCTTGTTAGGCAAAAGGGAGTCATGACATCATCTCACTGAACCTGTAGGGATGCTTGGAGGGCCGTGGTATTGGCAGCTGGAAGCAGGACAAATTGCCGGGGCTGAGCCAGATGACTGCCATTTTGGAGGCTGATGTCAAACATGAGACGGCTCCTTCTAGACAGGAGAGGAGATCTTGGACAGAGCTGTGTGGAGAGGAAGGAGAGAGAGAGAGAAAAAGAGAGAGAGAGAGGAAGAGAGAGAGAGAGAGAGAGAGAGAGAGAGCAAAGCCTCCTGTCTGTGGGTGACTGCATGGCCTGGCAGAGGCAGGCCTAACTGGCAGAGGCAAGATAGGAGTTGGCATTTAATGCTCTTGGGAGTCTACTTAGATTGAATGGCTTAAGCTCTCTAGCCAAAGAGGCCAGTGCTGCAGATATGGGCTGCTCAATGCTGCTATGGGAACCTGTATTTAGGAGGTAGAGGGGTAAGAAAGAAGGGAGTAAATTTATCAGGAAGGGCTGGTGCTGGCTGTGCCAGGGAAGATTGTGGAGGCCATCAGAAGGGTGATGCACACAGCAGGGAGATGTGAGAGCCTTTCAGAATGGCAGTTAACCTGCACTGTTCCTCTGTGAAGGGAGTACCTTGGAGTTTGCTGACCTCTTGGTGGATCCCTGGCTCTGTTTGGAGGTAGCTGCTCAAACAGCCTTCACATATGAGAAAGAAGTAGCTGCCAGTGGGCAGTGTGGCCTGTAGCCTAGGGCGGTGACCTTAGACCTGGGCCAGTGCTGGGCCTTTTGCAAGACTGAGTGTGATATACCTGGAGTTCTGCTCCTCACAAGTTCAGGGTATTGTGTATGTGCTCAAGGGATGGCACTTCACTGAGGCCAGGCTGTGCTGTGATTGTGGGTAGGTCCCACATCTGGGGATACCTATGTGGGTTAATGTCACAGCCTGTACGTGAGGCAGGTGGGTCTCTGTTGTGGCAGTACCCTTTATGCCTGTACTGTTGAGCTGCTTAGACTCCAGGTCTCTGAACAGATTCCTCATTAACAGGGTGGTTATATGCTAGTCCCTGAACTTAAGTAGTTTTAGCAGATTGTCTGTAAGGTGGGGCAAGAGCTTCCTGATGGGTAGACCTGGGTAAGTTTCCCACTTCCCTATACAACCTATTCCCATGAGTTATGGAATACAGAACAGCTCTTAATAGAAAGCACATTTTGAAACTTTTCCGGCAAGAAGTTTCCATATAGGGGTAGCAGGTCAACTTAGAGTTGAACTTATCAACTCAGAGATAAGTAAATAAAGGAGTCTGATGTCTACTGGTAGCATCTGATTTATTAATTTCGTTGTGCATACATACTGAAATTCATATGTTATGTAAAACAGTATGTTAATTTAGAACTACTGCATTTTACCCCTTCTTGCAGTTTATGGAGCAATTTTGTTCAAAGCCTTGCCTTTGTCATTACCTGAGTTACCATGTGTAACATTTAACCCAAGTTTCTTAGGGCTCAGAATCTCTATTTCCACTGTGGTGGTTTCAGAGCCAGCACTTTATGGGTCTGTGTAAAATTCTGTCCCTAGAGAGTTTATCCAATCACCATTCTCATTTACATAACATTAAGAGAGGGTTTTTCATTTATCCTGTAGGTGTGTATATTCATGATCTCCACAATGTAACTACTTATGATATTACATTTCCAAGTGATTTATAAAAGGCTTATTTAGAGCAACATCCTCAGCTTGTGATTCTAAGGTCAAATCCAGGAATAATTATTAGATAGAGGTTAAATATCTTTGCCTCCTTTTTTAATGATTCTATCAGACAATCTTGTGAGCATCCAAAAGTAGCATTGATTGAGGGTGTTTCGGGCTAATGTCTTTCTACCCAAATGGCACCTTGTTTGTTAAAATAAAGTAAATGAGAAAACTGAACATCAATAGGAGAAAGTTTACCAGGAGTTTGAATATAAGCTCTCTTATTCTTTCCTTAGAAGGTGATTTTGTAGTTACTTGCCTCTGCTTGGTCAGGGAGAGCAGCAATGGATCTGTACACAATTGTTGACTTGGATAGATAGACAAATCTAATGTTTCCCTGTGTGCATGCATCCAGTGTTGTGCCCAGCACATAGTAGGTGCTCTTTCTGGTATGTAAGAGGTGCTTTTAGTAGTCTAGTTTGTTTTTTCATTTACTTAAATCTCAATGTATTTTTCCATTTAAGAAGTGGCCAGCAGGGTGCTTTTGCCCATCAGGTCCCCGAGAAGCAAGACCCTTTGGCATCTTTCTACACGGTGAAACTCAGGATCTGTATGGAGCACCTCTGTTTGCTTCCTTTGTTTTCCTTGTCTTGGGCATCTCCTTTCATTCTTTACAGATCTACCTTTTCATTACCCACCATGTACATGCTGTTCTTTCTAATACTGCCTCTCTTACCCCTTCATCCTCCATAACTCTTAGGTAAGTCTCCGGTTCCCTTCCTTAGGAAGGCTCCCCTCATCCTTAGATGAGATCATCCACTCTCTCCCCATGATACGATCTCATAGGGCCATTATTCCTCTTCCATATTCTTGACTTGACTTTTGGATGACTCCTAGGGGCCTCCAAATAATTAACTGTAGGGAAGACCTCTTAAGGTCTGCATTTTTTTTAACACTGCTTTTTTTCCCTTTATCATCAGACAATTAGCTACCCTCTGTGGACATTCTTAACTCCACAACAATCTCTGTAGGACCCTAACTCCTATATTGGTGACTTTTTGAGGCCAAGATGATTGCTTACTCACCTAGTGTCCTCACAGCTGTAGAGCCTTCTGGTGTTGATGAGAGCTTCATCTTCTGTCTGGTTTCATCCCAGCTTAAAGACTGAGGGAAGTGCTCCAGTGGAAGCAGACAGCATATTGGGATGTTTTGTTACATCCCCTTTGAAGCTCTGTCTTCACAGAGCGTATGGGCCTTGAGCCCTAGGTGCTTTATTGCCATGTGGTTTGAAAGCCCTTGGAGACAGCTGCCAGGCTTCCATATGCATGGCAACCACCCATCTCAGTGAGCTACAGTCTGCAGCAAGAGGCATCATGTGGCCTTGGGTAAGTAGTTTAGGTGACCTAGGTCTCCATTTCTACTTGGGTACAAGCTGCTGCTTCCTTCACCATGCTGGTGGGCTGGAATAGCCTCCTTGCCTTGGCTGTCCAATGGCAGCCAGGTCCTGTCATCTGTCCACGTTATGTTAGCTACCTGATCTCACAGCAGCCTCACTTGTAGAGAAGGTGCTGTGGTGGGGCATGTGGGAATAGAAATTTACAATCAGACTCTTTGGGATTGGATCTAAGAGGAACTTTCCTGAAAGTCAAATCTTGCTTTTACTACTCCTGAAAAGTCAGATGAGCTCATCGAAGCAGCCAAATGATCCCTTTTCTGCATGGATAGGAGTTTTTGTCTGTCTTTCTGTAAGGCTTGTTCTCAAGTGAGGAGCCACACATGCCTCCTATAGCAGCAGTTCTGAACATTCGGGTGTGACTCCTTTGGCAAACCTCTATCGCCAAGAGTATTTACATTACGATTCATAACAACAGCCAGGTCACAGTTATGAAGTAGCAACAAAAATAATTTTGTGGTTGGGGTCACCACAACACGAGAAACTGTACTAAAAAGGCACAGCATTAGGAAGGTTGGGAACCAGTAGACTGCTGACCTGGATGAATTTATTTGGATCATCTGGTCTTTTGCACCATCACTGATATAACCAGAAGAACCACTGGTCATCATCACTCCAAGGCTGGGTAGGACATAGGGGAGACTTTCGATCTGCACTGTCACCTGCTAGCAGCAAGCTAGGGTCTTGGCTTAGTTTACATATATTGCCATAAAAGTCTCTGCAGTACAAGAAGCTTTACTAGCAGAAATTTATTTTCTCAGTTTGGAAGCTTGAAGTTGGATCTCAGGGTGTCAACAAGGTGGGTTTCTAGTGAAAGCCACTTCATGGATCGCTGCTTTCTTGATGTTTAATCCATGGGAGAAAGAGTGAGGGATAAAGAGAGGGAGAGAAGGAGTTTTATGGTGTGTAAAGGTACTCATCCCATTAGGAGCACCCTACCCTCATGACTCATGTGATGCTGATTACCTTCCAAAGTGCCTGTCTCTGAATAATTGAACATTGAGGGTAATGAAAGCTCTCTAGCAATAGAGAGCTTCTTTTTTTTTTTTTCATCCTGAGTTTGATAATTATAAGGAACACACTTGTGTCCAGATATTTATTACTGTGGTAAAATAATGAAACAAACCGTCTGCAAATGTAGTTTACACCAATAACCACACAACAGTTTCATTAATCTGCCAATTGACCTCATGGTTTTGCTTGTCTATTCTAGCTTGGTTTGGACTTGGGGCCCCCACTCATGTCTGTAGTTGCAAGGATTAGGCGATCATGGTAGTGCTGTCTTCTCTGATTGTCGTTTCCATGTGGGTCTCTTTCCCTCTCATGCTAGTTCTCATGGAAGTGACAAAATTCCAATGCAATAGCTGGGCATATGCCGAGGACCTTGAGATCTAGGTTTGGAGTTGCCACACATGTCATCACTTCTGCTTTATTCCATCAAGCAAAGAGAGTCTCAAGATCTGCCCAACTTCAAGGAATGAAGTTTAGGCTTCATTTCCTAATAGAAGGAGCTGTAAAGTTGTATGTCAGAGAGCATGAGTGCTGGTGGTAGAGGAACAGCTGGGCCATCTGTGTCGTGAGTCTTTTCCACAACTTCACGGCCTATTGCTAGGCTCAAGTAAGAGCGTTTATGTTATTACTGTGCTTGGTAAGTGGTAAAATCATGGTCAGCAATAGCTGCAATTATGCCATTATTAGGTCAGTGACTTTTCAGAACGAGACAAGTAGATCAAGTCACTTAGGAGCCAGGGGCTAAGATGAGAAACACAGCTGTCAGCTGACCTGAGCCTTTGCAGACCATAGTGTTCCTGTTGCTTTGCTCATAAGAGAAAATGTGAGCAAGTGGGAGCCCCTACTTTAGAGGGGACATTGGTCTTGGTTTCTGCTGAGAGTTGTAAGACCAGTCCAAGTGTTCATCCCCAGCTCTCTAATGAGAGCTGTGGGCCAGCATAGTCTCACAGACCAGGCCACACTGGGCTTGTAGAGGAGGGCCCCTGGCCCATTGGTGCCCATTTGGGTCCTTGCCTGCCAGGTGCTGCAACCCAAACCTCAGACCTACTGTAGTGGACAGAAACGGCTTCCTGTCTCTTTATCAGTTCTGTTGTGTAATACCTTTGGTTATCCAGTAATGTTCTCACATCTGCCTTAGATAATGGTCTTTCATGATCTTTCTTCTGTGTTCTAAGAAAGCAGTTATAGTGGTAATAATCACCATGTGAGTTTCTGCAATCTAAACTAGGCATAAAGACACAGATTCATGGCATAGTTGCCATGTGGATTTGTTTCTTTGTGGTCCAGACACTCCTTTACTAAAGGTAAATGCTAGTCAGGATGTCTGTTTGTACAATGCAGCAAAGTGAAGGTACCCTGGCTGTCACTGTGCTGTCTCTATCATCTCTGTCGCCTCACTGTATTTACTTGTGTGTGTGTGTGTGTGTGTGTGTGTGTGTGCTTGCACACATATGGTTGTGCTTGCACAAGAGTAGAAGGGAATGGAACAGAACTTCCGAGCTTCTGACTTTCCCTCTTCCCCATGCCTCTTGCTCTCTCCAGCCTCTGATGAAGGTCTTTGGATTTCACCATTGTGGTTGGTAAAGTATTAAAGTGGAGAGTTTAGACAAAGAGTTGTCCAGGTGGGCAGCTTTCCTAGACACCATTCAACTAAACTGGGTCTTCGCTTTTCCAGTTTTTTAAATTTTCAGCCCTCTTTATTATTGCACAGACAATATGTGTTCACTGTAAAAATGAGGAAATGGGCATATTCAAAAAGTAGAAAAGTTGTTCATGACACCCCTCCTAGAAACAGCTGCAGTGAGTATGCTGGTATGTATCTTTGAAGCCGAGAGTAAACATTTTTTGATATCATTAAATATTTTAAAACATTAATTAGGTGCCCTCTTGGCATTGTGTTGTGTGGCAGGCCATCGTTTATTTAATTACTCATTTATTTTTGAACACTTGTGTTGGGGCTCATCCGTGCAGCTCAGTCTTTGGATATATTTGTAATGATTTCCTTACAAGAGATTTCTATAAAGGGCATCATTGCCTATTAAAATGCTTTGAATTATGGAATAGATGTATATATGCACATGGGAGTTTTATGTAGTTTATACGAATAGTTAAAACATATTAGGGGACACACTTGCGGACTAACTACTCCTTCGCAGTCCCAGTCATCTGCATGTGTCGCTTCCTCTTGTCTTCGCTCCAAAGTGCCTTGGTTGCCTATCTACAATCAGCCTTCATTTCATGTTCTCTACACTCTGTGTGGTTCTAGAGTTTTCTTTGGTTTCTGTAGTCTCTATGATTTGTTCCATTAGCATGTCTTTAGCGTGTTCATTTAACTTATGGTCATGAGTTAATATGTTAAAAAAAATTAGCAGGCCAAAATGTATAGACAGTCTCTAAACTCTAATCTGTTTTGTATCTCCCAAATTATTCATTATGGAGATTCTTAGATTTTTCATAAGTAAATTAAGTTCTTAGACCTTTTTGTGCTAATGAGGGTATGGTATGGGTCCCTCTCTCCTAATCTGCTATTGCTGTAATAAAACCCTATGACCAAACACAGCTTGGGGAGCAAAAGGTTTGCTTGGCAGTTTGTCATTGAGGGAAGTCAGGTCAGGAACTCAAGCAGGGGTAAAAGTGGGAGCCATGCAGGGGTTTTGCTTACTGGCTTGCTTAGCCTGCTTTCTTATACAACCCAGGATCACCTGCCCAGGGATGTCACCACCCTGGTGGGCTGGGCTCTCCCACATTAATCATTAATTAAGAAATTACCCCACAGTCATGTCCACAGGGCAGTCTGGCAGAGGAAATTTCTCAGCCGAGACTCCTCTGAGGTAGGCGTAGGTTTATGTGAAGTTGATGAAATTAACAGCACATCTATTTATTTTTCATTTTGCTTTTTCACTCTGAAACATTTTACAGATCTCTCTAGATTAGTTTATGAAGGGTTTGGCCATCCCTTCATAATCAGCTGCAGATTATTTTATTCCATAGTTGTGCCACAATCTTTAAAACCAGCTCTCTAATGACAACATTTAGATTCCATCCAGTATTTTGGTTTTAAAAAAGCGAGGTGCAGAGAGTAACCTTGCAATTAGGTCAGTTAGCTTGCAGTTTTGAAAGTATGTCCATAGGATGAATTTCTAAAAATGGAATTGCAGAGTGAAAGGATTTTTGCATTGGTAACTTTGGTAGATACTACAAAATTCCTTTCCAAAATGGCTGTGCTAGCTTTACTCCAACCTATGGTGTGTAAGAGTGCCTGTTTTTCCATGGCTTTGTCAACAGAATCTGTCATTCAACTTCAGGAGTTTTGCCAATTTGATGCATAAAGCTAGTAGGGAAGCATAACTTTAACTTGCATCTTTCTTCTGAGTGACAGGAGGCATCTTTGCAGATGCCTAGGAGTTACTTGCATTTCATTTTCTGCCAGCCACATGTTCCTGCATTCTGTTGATGTCATGGATATTTGTGCAGTAGGGATTTTTATCTCTTGATATTTAGTGGAGTTGAAAATATTGAATTCCAATTTGTTTTGTTTTATTTTCCTTTTCATGAAAATATTTTTTATTTGTATAGATCAAAATTATTGACCTTGTCTTTTATTGTGTCTGAGCTTTAGTCATATGAAAACATTAATCTGTCCACAGTTTATAAAGATTTAATTTTTTTTCTTGTAGGTACTTTTATGATACCATTGAAAACATTTACATCTAAAATTTAATTTTAGGACCATAATTTAAATCCTAGTACTAACAGAATTCCTCACAACTGGCTGTACCTCCAGTACCAGTGGATCTCATATTTTCTTCTGTTTTTATGAGGTACACATACCTGCATACAAGCAAAACACCTGTACACATAAAAGGAAAATCTGAAACTGATTTATAATAAACCTTATGTATAATTATTTCATTCTTTTTGAATACTTCATCTTAGCCCAACTGATTTTTGATACCACAATATACTAAAATTTGTTTATTAGACAGATTTTATCTAAATATTCTGTTTTATTTTAGTTAACTTTACGAGTATTGTGAGACTTCATATGATTAGGTTTCCTGTACCTCCCCTATTCCTTTTCATTTTCTTCTTTAGCTTTTTCTACTCTTTGAACTTTAAAACTATTCCATCTAATGCTCCAAACCCGCCTACTGATATTTTATTGGGAATATGATTCGGTTTAGGAAAGCCAGAAGTCCTTATGATGTTGAACATTAGACAAGTAAGTGAACATGTTTCTGTGTTTTCCTCATCTCTCTCTGTTAAGAGCTTTCTATATATAGTCTTATGCATCTAGGCCAGTTTATCCCTAGGTATTTAACTTTCTATCTCTTTAAATTGTCTTTCCCCCTTTCTTATTACACCTTTAAATTACTCGTTTTGTGTATATGTAGCACTGACTCTTCCCCCTTCTCTGTTTGTGTACTAGTGTCCCTGAGGCCAGAGGTTGACACAGAGTGGCTCCCAGGTCCTCTCTATCCTGTAGCAGCAAGCAGTTCCTTTACCTGACTGATTCAGCTAGCTTTGTTGGTGGCAAGCTCCAGGGATTTTCCTGCCTGTGTCTCCCTGGTGCTGAGATCATGGTACACCCCGCCATGTCTGGGGTTTTAACATGGGACCTGAAGATATGAACTCTGGTTCATATGCCAGTGCAGTAAACACTCTCCTGACTGAGCTGTCAGCCTCTTCATATTGATTTTGTCCCACACTCTTAACTAGACTTCCATTTTTTTCTTAGAAGAAGCAAATTGACATGTCTTCATTTATTTCTGAGTGTTCTTACACAAAGTGAGCCATAGTCACACACCTAGAACATACCAACTCATCAATTAAATAAGCAAAATGTATAAAATAAGTTAATTAAATACAGCTTACATAACACATATCACCCTTTTGAGAGCATGCTAAGTTCCTAGTAAGTTTTTCCAATTGAGAAGTTTCGTGTCTCATACTAAACGCCTAAGTATCTAAAAATCAGAAAACAAAAACAACGCAGACATTTTTTCTAATTCTTTTAAAATTTTTTTTATTTATTCTTTATTAATTACACTTTATTCACTTTGTATTTCCCCTGTGGTTCCCTCCCTCCTCCCATCCCAATCCCTCCCTTTCTCCACCCTCTGCATGCATGCTCCTCCCCAAGTCCACTGATAAAGGGAGGTCTTCTTTTCCTTCCTTCTGATCCTAGTCAATTAGGTCTCATCAGGAGTGGCTGCATTGTCTTCTTCTGTGGCCTGGTAAGGCTGCTCCCTGCTCAGGGGGAGGTGATTAAAGAGCAGGCCAATCAGTTCATGTCAGAGACAGTCCCTGTTCCCATTACTATGGAACCCACTTGGACACTGAACTGCCATGGGCTACATCTGTTATAAAGTGGAACAGCCAAGTGTTTTCCCATCAGTATCCACAAGTCTCTCAACTTGGTATCTCAGCAGTCCCTGGATATGAGGTGCTGTGGAGTCCCACAAGGCTGAAGCTTGTAGGACACACCTGGGGTTCTGTGTTTATACAGATTTTATCATTTCTCCACTGCCAGCCAAGCTCAAAAGAGGTGGATCTGCAGATGATGATTTGAGAGTGAATTCTCTGGCAGGTGCTTAACATGCACAAATACAATCCTGTTCATAATGGGAGGAGAGTGTCACCTTTTAAAACTAAGGAACAGACAACATGGACATGCTTTTTAAACAAACATTGATGACAGCTTGTGGGGCTTAAGTGATGGTAAGCAGAAGGGCGAAAGGGTAAGGGCTCAGCTGCATGAGGGAACAAGATATTTCCAGAAAGCAATTGTGTGTTTCTTAGAGATTTGAACAAGTTAGACTCGTGGATGGAATTGGGTTCCAGAGGTAGTTAAAAAGCCTGTAGCCACTCCTATCAACAGGTCTAGACCCTTGGGAAATGAGTGACCTCTGGAGTTACCCCAGTTCTTTCTGGGTCAGGCCCCCGTACCTGGAGATTGGTGGATTCTTCTTAGTGCAATGAGACACAGTCTTTGTCTTGTGAGGAAACAAAGTATGTTTGTGCCTCGTTTTCTCACTGCTCATTCCCCCAGGATCACACCAAGCCAAGCTTTTCCTGGGCCACCCGTTCCTTTCATTCAGGAAATGATGAGTCTAAGAATTGGGGTGGGAGTAGCACTGTGATCCTGGGATTCAATCTAAAAGCTGTTGTGTGGGGTCAAATGGTGGGTCAAATCTAACAGAGAAAAATTTGAAATGAATCAGTGTACTCTGTGAGAGATAGCTGCGTATTTCAGGGGTTTAATCTGAGTCCTGTGGTAGGAGAGGGAGAGGGAGGCATCAGGGTAACTTACCATGCTCCTGTGGGCCAGGCCAATGGCCCATACATGCTTTGCACCCCATGGTAGCATAATGCTCAAGATCTGTTGTCAACACAAATTTACTTCTCAGTCTGTCTTTTATCAGCTAGTGGCTTTGGGATCAGGTTGCCTAACTTCCTTGAACCTCAACTTCCCTCTGTAAAATAAAAGTGCGTTAGTGGCACCAGGCTCATGACCAAGAATGAGATGGCATAAGTCAAGTGCTTCATATAAGGCTTCTCACACAGAGGTTGTTTGGCTTTTTGGTTTGTTTGTTTTGTTTTGTTTTTCTTCAGTCTTGTATTAGTTTTGTGAGGAAGGTGAACTACTACTTCATTTTACAGAGAAGGAAACTATGTCCTAGAAAATAGAATTAAAAACAATCCAGAGCTGTAGGGCTCTAGGGAACTTTCTAGAGTGTCCTGGTGTCTTAGTTAGGGTTATTCTTAGGGTTATTCTTGCTCTGAGGAGACACCAGGACCACAGCAATTCTTATAAAAGAAAGCATTTAACTGGGATCTTGCTAACAATTTTAGAGGGTTTGTCTATGACCATCATGACAGGAGGCAGATAGGTATGCCACTGGAGTAATAGCTGAAAGTTTTACATCCTGGTCAGCAGGTAGCAAGTGCAGAGTGAGACACTGGGCCTGATGAGAACTTTTGAAACTTCAAACCACAACCCCAGTGATACACTCCTCTGACAATGCCATACCTCCTACCCTTTCTGAAACAGGTCCACTAACTGGGGCCAAGCATTGGAACATATGAGATAATGGGGGTTTTCTCATTCAAATCACCATACTTAATCTCCCATATTATTATGATTCTGAAATATTATAATATTTAATACATGATGAACAGATGACTTTTCAGTTTCATGAGCAAAAAGTGAATGTAGCTTCAGCCTATGTGAATCCACAATATTCCTGTCCCTCTTCCTATGACATTTTCAAATACCCCCAGTCTGGGTCAGGAGGGAAGAGACCTTTGCCATTAGCTAGAAATGGCCATGGACCTTTGGCTTGGGAGATTGAGCCCAGACCATTGTTCTAAATATCCCTTTCCTTGAAGTTATATTATTTCCAGGTCCTTTTGCAACAACCCTGCCTGCCTTTGGCTCTGGAAGAACCACTTTGGATTATTTGACTGGTCTCTTTGACTTAGAATATTAAGTCTCCAAAGTTTGGGTGCCTTCCTTTTTTGAGGCCCTTGCATACCTTTGCAAGGTTCCCAGGGAAGTAAGTGTACTCGTTGATTCATAATCCCAGGCAGTGGCTGCCTCTTTGTCCTACTTTTACATAAGTGGACATTCAAGTGATTCTGGTGTGGGAGGTCACAGAAATCTTCTCTGCTAAGTATGGTGCTTTGCTTTTTATGCCTATGAACTTGAAATGAACACAAATTAGAACACTGGATTTGCAATCTTTGGTTTTAGAGCCTTGAAAAAAAAATCTGGCTTTTTTCTGTGGACATCTAGAATCGGTTTCCTCAGAGTGAGAAAAAGAAACATTTTGGTGCTAGGATGGCAAGCTGTAGGTCACAAACAGGAGAGCAGAAGCCCACAAAAGCGGTGCAGGCAGCCGCATCGCCACATGGGCTGTTTCCAGTGAGTACAGAGCAACTCTTATTTCTCTCCTGGGAAGTTCCAGTTGGCCAGAGAACAACAGCTCAAATGCCTTCATCAGCATAGTTTACGCCTAAGTTCTCAGTAGCCTCCAAGAACAGAGGCTTATTGCAGCAAGCTCCCAGCTTGTGGTTTTGTGGCTATTTCTATCTAATTACACATGTAATTCCATTTCCCAGTCTTGATTAAAAGTCATTTTTCTCCCTGGAAACCAAGTCTCCAAGTGCTTTTGCTGTGTCGTGGAGGGCATCAGAATGGTGTGCAGGAGGGTGAGCTGCCTCTAAGACCTGGCTGGTCCAAGATTACCCCCAAAATCATTTCCTGCAATCATTGCTGGCTCCTAATTAACCCAGAGCATCTTTGATTTCCTTAATTCTTCAAGTTTATTTCATAACAGTTTGAAAGCACAGAGAGAGGAACGGCTTAGGAATTCTGTTTAGGCTGGGTAATGTAGCGGCACTCCCCCAAAAGTCCTAATTAACCATGAAATTGTACACACCACCCTGTTAGTAACAAGTCCCTTAATGTTCCCATTCACTGGGAGTAATTGTGTCATTTCTCAGGACTGCTGCTCTGTCCCAGGAAGGGGCAACACTATTAATCACCGAATGCAGAATAAGTGATTTTCAGCTTATGTTTTAATAAAGTGTGACTGGCTTGGGCCTTGAAAGCAGGAGTTGGCTCAGCTCCACCCTTGCGGATTACTCTTTTGTCTCTTGCCAGGCTCCCCTTTCCCATCAGGGTCCAGGGAGCTCAGGGAGCTGAGTCATTTGCTTGAATGGGCTTCCTGCAGGGGTGCTGCCTTTGGTGATCAACTCAACTTTGGTATTTTCAGTAACTGAGGCCGAGATTTCAATGAGCTTAACTAAGATTAATTGATTTGGAGTATGAGCAGCTAATTATCTTCAATGTAGTCATTCCTTTAGACACCCAGAAAAGAAGTACCAAGCTGAGGTTGCACAATCAGTTTCTGCCGCAGTGGGAGAGGCCTCTGTTGTTGGGCAGATCTGGGTGGAATTCCCACTGGGTCACTAGCTAAGCATGCCTTCTCAGCAATGATTTGATCTCTCTCAACCTCTATTGGCCCATTGATGAAGAGTGTTTAACCATTCAAAGCATTTGCTTATGTAAAGCAATTGTGTAGTAGTAATTAAGGACTTGGACAATTTATGAGGAGCGCTGTCATAAGATGAGCACACAACACCCTCTTCCTTGACTGTGTCACTTGTCAAGAGACTAATTCTTTTGATGTCACAGAGAGATTAATATGGGTGGATTAATGAGAATTTATGGTTTATTGTATGAGATCTTCATCAAGCCAACTATTTGGGTTAATAGATTTTGAAAAAAAAAAAAAAACATCAGAGATGGAATTCTTAGTTGTCTATATGATGTAGTCATGTTGGTTACAAACCAGAACTCAGTCATAGGTCTTTGCCTGCCTCAAGATTTAGTGAAAATGCCTGAGCACTCCTGCTCATATTCCATATAACAGTATCTTTCCTATCAACGGGCCATCACAAACCTTTCATGGGCCTGCTAGGACTTCCTCAAGGTTGGTTGGGTGTTCTGCAAATCACTTGAGGGCCTAATATTCCTCCCATCACCCTCCTCTCGCTGATCTTGATCCTTATTCTGCTAAGTAGTCTCAGGAGCCCCAGACACACTTTTCCTTTATAATACAATACATGTTACATTCTCCTTCCTTGAAATCTTGGGCCAATCAACACCCCGTCCTATGTGGTCCATTTGTTGCCATAAGCAATTGTCAAATATCCTCAGCAGACAATTCTTTTCGAAACAAAAATCCTGGTCTCACATGTCAAGGCAATTTTCCCCACACCATTACTCTATTGATCGCCGTATCATATGTTCATTTTGCTCTGCAGCCACTGCTATATAATATGTGAATTTGGAGCCTAAGGTTTCTGGACCTTTACCCACCAGGTGATGGCAAGGGTTGGAAGTGAGGCTTCCAGAGGCAGAAAGTCAAAGTTCGCATTCCAGCTCTGCCATTCACAGCTGCATTTTTCAGCAAGCTATTTTGCTTCCATGCTTCGTTTTTCTCCTGTGGATGATAACATCTTAGCACACTGGGCTGCCGTGTGGATTGAGAGGGCTAATACATACAAGGCTGCAACAACAGTATCTGCTGCCTGCTAAGCGTGACTCACTTTGTCCGTGTAGAATCCATTTTCACTGGGCTATAGGCTCCATGGGAACAAGGATTTGTATGCTCTTGCATCTTAGTATTGATGGGTGGGACAGGCACATAGTATTTGCCCCTAATGTGTGATAGATTTGCATGGCTTTTGTCTGGCTCTGACATGAGGCCTAAAGATTCTTTTGCTTTGGACCAGGACTTATTGCTGCAGCATTCAGCTTGGCAGTCAAACAAGCATTTACTCTTAGTACATGTAAGACTTAACTTATGAAGATAAGCTGCCAAGTTCTACCCAAGAACACGGGCTTTGACTTCCTCTTTAGTGGAGAACTGTGTGGCCCTGGAAGTCTGGAAATCACTAGCTTGCAAGTCTCCTGGCCTTAGCTGCTTATACATCGGGATTTCTGTGTAGGTGTTGGGAATTCTGTGTAGGTGTCGGTTGCCTGTAATAGCTGTTTTTATGATTAGATTTTCCTTTTTTTTTTTTTTTAATAAAGCTCTTCTTGGGAGGTAAGGTCTCAAGACCTCTAGGAAGATAGGAAGACTGACTTTGTAATTCACTATGCAGCATAGAAGGGTAAGAGTAGAGAGAGAGAGAGTTGCTTTTGTTAACACCCAGCTGTACTTTTCTAAACAAATGAGGTCTCTTCTTTGGGTTAGCGAGGTTCCTAGCCTTCCTGCCTCTGCAGAAGGACTGGTGATTCAGATATAACCAGTGTCAACTCCACTTGCTGACATGACAACACTGCTTAGGTCAATGCTGGTTTGTAGTGTATGTGCTCTGCTCAGAAAGTAGGGAAAAGAGGCAGGTTGGAGGAGCGTTGCCTGGGAGTTAAAACCAGCAGGCGCTGCAGTGGAATGCTATTGGTTCCCTTGCTCTTTTATTCATCAGACATGAATGTGACACTTACTGTGTTCCTAGTGCCTGTTAGACACAGTGGGCAGAGAATCCAGTATACCTTTGTTCCTTTCTGTCCTCAAGAACCCTACCGTGGAGAGCAGCGTTTCTGTCCTATGGACTGTTGCTAGCTATAAACTGGTATGATATATAACATGGAATTTACTCTCTTACATTTCAATGTACATTGTAGAGAATGTTTACTAATTCTCTAAATATTCACATAAAATCATTTTGTTTTTATTTCTATTGACATACATCAGTCACCTTACGTGGGACTATGTCATCTTGTAAGCAAAGGTCTCTCTATTGAAGTTCTAGAAAGTGCCATTTTCTGTAGGCTGGTGAGATTCACAATAAGAGTTAACATCTGGGAAACAGAAATGGAGGATGTAAGAAGAATTTGTTTTTCCAAGAGTGGTCAGAACTCTGGGAGTTAGATTATTTACAATGCAGTGTGCAATTCCAGAGGGGTTTTCTATTGAAATCAGTTGAGCTGAGTTTGTGAGAGATCAAATTGAGGCTCTAGCCAGATGTAGAGTCAAGACAGGTCACCTATAGCCTGCAGCCTGCCTACCTGGGCCCTTACCTGCCTCTGTGCCTCTGGAGCCCATCCTGCAGTAATGAGGGCTGTATGCAGGGGCCTGAGGCAAGAGGCCTGCAGGAGAGCTGCTGACTCAGACCTGGAGATGCTCCCAGGGGAGCAAGATGCTCCCTTCCTCCTCTGTTCTTGGGTTTCCTGCCTCCCTCCTCAAGGTTTGGCCCTATCTCCTTACCATCAAGAAGTTTCCACCTCATGCTGTAATTATACGGAATGGAAAGGGACATTTTTTTCTAGGTGAGGGTCCCTGAGTTCTGTGTTTCTTTTTCTTAGTAGCTTTATAAAATTTTAAAATTAGCTTATAACAGGCACTTAAGATATAAAATGTATATATTACAGTATATGTATACTGTAATAATTTTGTGGTGTGTGTGTGTGTGTGTGTGTGTATAATACTTACATCAGGCTAAATACCCATGAACTCAAGCATTTGTCATTTCTTTAGGACGAAAAACTTCAAACTGTTTTCCCACCCTTTTGAAATGTGTAGAAGCTGGGTCTAGTCTGGTTTCTTTGCAGTACAACGCCAGCATCTCTTGCCTTTTCATACCTGCAACCCAGAACCCACTAGTCAGCCTTTTCCCTTGCCTACCTCTTCCCCTGCTCATTTCAGTCTGGGATAGCATCAATGCCAGCTCCAACTTCTGGGAGAAAAACCTTCTAAAGGGTCTACATGAATGCCTTTTCTTTCTGCTTGTGGCTTATTTCACTTGGCATGATGATTTCCAATTCTATCCACAGCATAATCTTTTTTTTTCCTGAGGTACTTGGGGGGAGTTGGAGGGAGATAGTAGAGAGGGAGGGGTCCCAGCCTATTGCTGTGATGATGAGCTAGAGTCCAAGAGGACAGAGGCTGCAAGCATAGAGGCACACCTCCTGTCTGTCTCTGGAAATTGGGACAGTCATTTAACCAGGAAAGACTGACGGACATGTGTTATAAGAATCTCTAAGCTCAAACAACCATTTATAGGACTTGAATGAAGCTCATAAACTACTTCTGTGCATCTGTACATCCTTCCTCTTCTTAGGGCTTGGACTATCAGAGAAACTTCATGGAGACCATATTGGGTGCTGCTATTGGGCCTTTCTTGGTCCCCTTGGGCAGGTCCCTTGGCAGGTCCTGACACCTGAAAAGGAGAGCTCACCTGTCCATGTGGAAGGGTCCTCCATAGTAGGCTTCAGGTTATCTGGGGCAAAGATGCCATGTTAACATCAGGTAAAAAGTGGTTGGAACAGTCTGGGCTTTACCCCGGCTTCATCAGGCAGCTCTGTTTTTGTATGTCCTTCTGATGACCGAGCTGATTCCCTAGACTTTGCAGAGTAAATCCTAGGTCATGGGTTTTCGTTTTTTAGGGTTCTCTGTTCTACATTACTAAAGCTGTGGCAGCAAACAGATTTTATGGACCTGGAAACTGAGGCTTGATGGTCAGTGAGCTGTTCTAAGTTACACTTCCCTTGCCAAGACAAACTGAGGTTAGAGCACAGGGTGTAGTGCACTTTAGGATAACCAGGATGCCTCAGGTTGTTCTCAGTTGCCTTTACCAGGGAAAGTAACCATCACTTCTCTGCCAGCTCCAGGCCATCACTTTTCAACAGCATTTTCCTGGAGGTTTCTACAGCCTCTTCACAGGGACTCACAGACTTGCAGTCCACAGTCTCTTTGTTGCTCACTTGAGACCAGTGGTGGTGATGGTGTAAGGCACATGCTCTTCTTGGTGGCTATGGTGTCTGCAAGACTGCAGGCTTTGCAGGGGGTGAGTCCACAAGGACTCAACAACTTGCCCCAAGACTCATTCTGGGTCCCTTTGTAGGAAACAGATTGCAGGAGCATTGCCCCTAAATCTACTGCCCTAAGATGTTCTCAGAAAATTTGGGCATGCGTGGGTGGAGTAGAGTCATCAGCTTCAGTGGGTACATAGTTGATGTCCAAATCGCAGTTGACATGTGCAAGTGAATGAGCAAGGGGGGATGAGAGAGAGGATAAGTACAAAGAAGCCATAGGAGAAGAGAAGGCAGAGGGAGGTAAAGCTGCAGGGAGAGAGCACATGCCAGGAGCTGCATATAGATTCTACAACCTGTGGCACAGACAGCCTCTCTGCCCAGCTTTCCACAGCATCATAACCCACCAACTCTGTGGGTAGCTCTCCTGAAATGGGGAAGATTCAGTGTTTTGTTGAATGTTTCCCCACTCAGTGCTTCGTAGAGGGCAGCCCATTCAGTGGAGATAACTCTGCCCCCTAGCATTTCTTGGTCCACCTGGGCACAAGGCAGCAGAGCCCCATATGTGTTTTCCTGCCACCCCCACTCTGCTTCTGGGGGGGGCAATTATTTATACCCAGTTCTTCTGAGAACACTGGACTTATTTAGAAACATCTGTTTTATTGTCAGATGACAGGCTTGTTTGGGTGCTGAATCCAGATGTGGACTTGCTGCTGTTTCCTTGTGATGTGCCTTCTTCAGGCTACACCCAGAGAGATTCATCTGTGAGTCTAGCCTCCACGCAGTCAGCTTCCCCAACAAGCAGTCTGAGAATAGCCACAGTACCACAGCTTTCTTTAGTTCATCTAAATGATGGACTTTTTCTTTAAAATCTTTGAGAAACACAGCAGAAGAGAACAAGTGGCTCTTCCCAATGAATTGTCTTCTCTTTCCACTAGTATCCATGTGCCCTTGGTCCAGTTCTTTGTTCTGTAGCATAAGAACTTGGACATCCTAGCAGATGCTTTCTAGACTCCAATCTGTGACTGTAACAGTAGGGATTTAGGATGAGGCTGGGTTATAGAACTGTTTAGAAAGCAAAACAGTGGAGCCTTGCTGATTGCTTGGCTTGCTTACACTACTAAGAAGACTTTGGCTTTGATATGGGACTAAAAGTCATCATGTTGAAGAGAGGGATGGTCTAGTGGCAAGGTGGCACGCCCAAGACTAGGAAATATGAGCAACAGGAATGCTTTTTAAGGCGACCCAATTTCCCAGCACAAAGTTAATCTCTACAGACATGCCCAAGAGTCCTGAAGGACAAAGTTCAAAATGGGCTCTTTGAAAGGTTGGAGGTTGGTGTACCAGGAAGCCAAGGTGAAGGAGAGTCACAGAGGTCAGTATGCGCTATGCAAACTATACAAGGAGTCCTAGTTCCCTCCCCGGTGGGGAGCACAGCACCTTAAGCTAATGGGAATCATAGGTTCCTTGGCAAGCACACCATCTCTGCACAGTACCTTTGGCTAAGACCCTTTTATCCCTCCAAGGAAAGGACAGAGCCTGTCTCAGGAATGTTGTTTTATTTGACTCACCTTGTCCTCACTTGTGAGAGAAACTCCTGTGCACCTGTTCTCAATCTGTTCCTTTAGGGATGTCACACTGGGACTTTGAAGTAGGTCATGCCGGAATATTAGTGTGCTGCCCTGTTGTGTCAGAATACCCCAGGCTGGGTAGCTTTAACAACTGACATTCATACTCAAAAAGTTCTTCAGGTTGAGTTCTGAATCATGGTGTCAATAGCATAGGTTTCTTCTGAGGCCCTGTTTTGGCTTGGAGGTAGCTGTCTTCACACCACTGAGGTGTGTGTGTGTGTGTGTGTGTGTGTGTGTGTGTGTGTGTGTGTGTGTTTGTGTGTGAAGGAATGTCCTAATATCCTCAGCAGTCATCTTGGATTTTGGCTTAACTAAACAACCAAATTTTAACTTCCTTTTTAAAGGCTCCCTTTCCAAACACAGCCACATTCTGAAATACTGAGAGTTAGAGCTTCAACTTAAGAATTTTGGAAGTCACACTTTAAAACAACAGAAGGGAGTGAATACACAGCCCAGGACTTTCTGTTCCAGAGAGCTGGATGTTAAACAGTTGCCAGCACACTGCTGGCCAGAGCTCTCACTGCCCAGACACAGATGGCTTTTTGGTGTGTACTTGCACTCCTATGAACTTGACTAGCCTTCTAAAGAAATCGTGTTTGCTCTTCTGAGCTAGTCAGGTTCAGTAATAAGCTCGTGGCTGTCTTCAGAGGAATACCTGTCTTGAAGGCATGCATGGTGCTGCCTGCAAGGCTTCCTGAAGTAGTGCCTGCTCGAGCTTTCTACGGACATGCATCTTGGAATAAGAACAGTGACTTTTTTCTTTCTTTCTTATTTTTGTGCATGATGTAATGTATGTACATATGCAGATGTGCACTTGTGTGTGAGTTCAGACACACATGTTTGAAGACAGCCTTCTCTTATGGTCCTTGTCTTCCATCTTATTTGAGATAGCCTTTCTTTTTGTGTTATCCACTAACTAGCCCTTGACCTTCAAAGGAAGCTCTCTCACCCTGTACTTCACCATAGAAGTACTTGAATTACTGAGACGTGCTACTGTTTTCAGCTTTGTTATTCTGAGAATTTGAACTCAAGTCCTCAAGTTTGCACAGGAAGTGCTTTACACACTGATCCATCTCCCTGGACCAGACAGTAGTGACTTTTACTAGCTTCTATGGAGTAGGTCTGGTCTGCATTGCATTAAGCATCACTTCAGTCCTTCCAGTAACAACGCATGGTAGATAGTCCTAGCATTATTACTTCATCTATTTCCTCCTGAGACTCTTGACTAACACCATACAACTAGTACATGATTGGGACTGTAGCCTGAATGCTTTTAATCATCAGGCTCCAAATCTCTGGGGGCTCAGATCCTCTGCCACTTTACATGTTTCAGGTAACTAATTGTCATTAACTCTTTCCAGAGGCCAGATGTTGATCCTTGACAGCTTTTGTTCTGCTTCTAGGAAAAGAAGCAAATCTTTGCAGAGACCTCTGTGGCTTGAAGCTTGAAGTAGGTCTGATGATTTTTCTAGCTGCCTTGAGCCCTTGTTCTATCTCAGAATGTGGTATCAAAAAGGCACCTTTAGAATCCACTATGATTGCATAAGTACTGTGAATAATACATCCGTAATTTGTGACATATATTCTCTAAGCAAAATATAGTAAGCCATGCTTCAGGGAACACACTGTGCTGTTGTACTAATTAATTTGTCAAGTTGTGGCTAATTATAAAATGCACTGTTGCTTATTTTGACTCGTAATATAGCCTATATTGTCTTAACCACTGAGTGGGAGGCCATGGAGTGCTGGGGAGTGAAGCATTTCCTATAGCTGGAGAAGCTGTGGGCTGGTGTATGAGCTGCCTGCGTCATGACCATGTAGCCCTAGTGATGCTCACTGTGCCCTGCAAAGCTATAAGTCACCATCTGTCACCAGTGCAAGCGCCTCACAAGTTGAGCTGAGGCCTTTAGTTCCTAAGCCAGCAGGCACCAGGAGACGGCCTTTCCTACTGGCTTCCTCTGGCCACATGAGAGTGCTCTGACTCTCTGGAAGAACAGGATATTGAGTTCTTGTTAGAGCTGGAAGTCACAGTCTCTCAGTGAACATAGTATGGTCAGAGTACCAACAGTTGGCTTCTACTGTATCTCAAGCTTTGGAAACTCCATCATGCTTCAGAGTGGAATCTCCTCAAAGCTTAGTTTTATCAACAGACTTAGAGAGACTTCTGTCCTAGGGATAAGCTCAAAGCAACTATTCAAGGGTACTGCTGTGTTCTTCCAGGCTGAAATTCCCCAGATAGCATCATCTGGCTTTGGAGAACACACAACCACTCCCCCTGAATGGGCCTGTCCCCTGTCTGACAAGGGGCTGTCTTCTCTAGACTCCAGGGTCCTAGACATTTTTCTTTTGATCACTGTTACCTGAGTGCCACCATCTCTTGCCTCTTTAGGCTTCCTTCCCTAAGTGGTTCCCTCTTAGAGGTTGTACTAACCTCTAAGTGAATTGTTCAGTGCATTTGCTGAGGTGCCCAGTAGCCTTGTCCTTTGTGGAAATCCTCAGGTCCACTTGAGGCAGGTTGAGGGGAGCTCTGCAAAGCTTTAGACAGAGGCTCCCACTCCTAGTGTCTAATGATTTCAGTGTTCTGATGTTTTCTCTATATTCTGCCTCCCCATGCTCTTCTCTCAGAGCACCAGCTCTTGTGACTGTCAGTGTGTATTTCACCTTACAGATGTGTTTATTAACTGTATGGATGTGGTTTTTTTATTTTATACTCATTATCTTTTTTTTCTCCTGCATCATTATATTGTATGTTTCTCTAGGGTATACCTGATGCCTTGCCTAAGTTTTGGAACCAGTAGGCATTTAGTAAAATCTTTGAATCCATGAAATTTAGTATTAAAAATAAACTCTAGGCCACCTCCCCGACCCACTCTGTGTACCAGCCTGCTTGGGACACAGATACAGCTCATGATGGAGCCTTCTCTGCCAGGATATGCAGACATCAGGAGGGCATAGATACTCACCATCCTCCATCAGAAGGCACTTGATGAAATCAGACAGCTGCAGATGTAAAATAGATGTGCAGAATTTTTTTTGGTAACTTATAATTAACCAACCTTTGAAACTTTATCCTGAAGGATTGAATTAAGTAATTCAGTCTGGCTAAGGAGGGGATTGGACAGCTGTATGGCTAAGAATAGCATATGGTAGCATGGAGTTTCCCTTTTGTGAGAAAACCACGTCAGGGCTGTTAGGTACCATCTCCCATCCTCCGTGATGGACAGAAAATAGACCTAGTAGAGCTGAATAGTGGAAATAAAGGCTGTTGCTGAGAGGGCAATTGTAGATACTGCCTTTTGACTGATCGACCTTCATCTAATCCATGCCAGTGTTTTATGTCCAGATAAAACATGTTCATGTTTCATGAAAGCTAGCTAGGGCCTAGACCCAACTTGTGGTAATTTATGCAATGATTTATCACTCACTAACCTGTCTATCTATTTTTCTATCTTTCTATCTTTCTATCTATCTATCTATCTATCTATCTATCTATCTATCTATCTATCTATCCATCTGTCATCTATCTATCTTATCTATCTATCTATCTATCTATCTATCTATCTATCTATCTATCTATTATTTCTATCATCTTTCAATCATCTCTTAATCTAATTATATATACATCCATGCAGTGATACATTCACTAATTAATCAATCCAACCTCTCATACTCACCTGTCTACAAATCAACCATCTATCTGTTATTTAACTACTCATCTGTCTGCTCATTTATCTATTCCTCTCTCTCTCTCTCTCTCTCTTAGTTCATTCCAATTCATCCATCACCCACCTACTCACTTGCCTATCATTCATACATACAGGCACAGCATTGGGATACAAAGATGAAAAGCTATTTGAGGCTCCTGTTCTCAGCAGCTCAGTCTAGTGAGGGAGACCAATGAGAGAACAGATTATTATAAATGTGATCTTACCATGAATGCTATTATAGAGGACTTCCCAGATACCATCAGAGTCCAGGAAAGGCCCTGTGCTAGGAAGTGGGTCTGGGAAGGCAGTAGCACTGTGGAGAGAAAGGGGTTTGAATACTGGTTCTTCTGTGTAGAGTTTCACTGTGGGCAGGTCACAGCCCTCATGGCCCTTCACTTTCCTTCCCTCTGTAAAGCAGATGAAGCTACTTCTTGGTTCACTGAGTATCCACTAAGATGATCTCAGTGAAGAGTTTGTACGTGGCTACCGTCATGGTTGGGGTCTGTGTGTGTCAGCTTGGTGCCTTTCTTTTCATTTGTGCCCTGGTAGACTCCTCTTTGGTTGATTTTTTTTAAATTTTTTATTAATTACACTTTATTCATTTTGTATCCCCCCATAAGTCCCTCCCTCCTCCCCTCCCGATCCCACCCTCCCTCCCTTTCTGCATGCATGCCCCTCCCCAAGTCCACTGATAGGGGAGGTCCTCCTCTCCTTCCTTCTGATCCTAGTCAATTAGGTCTCATCAGGAGTGGTTGCATTGTCCTCTAATGTGGCCTGGTAAGGCTGCTCCCCCTCAGGGGGAGGTGATCAACGAGCAGGCCAATCAGATTATGTCAGAGGCAGTCCCTGTTCCCATTACTAGGTAACCCACTTGGACACTGAACTGCCATGGGTTACATTTGTGCAGGGGTTCTAGGTTATCTCCACGAATAAAGTGCAGGTTTTGTTTAAAGACATTTATATATATCCTACATGCATACACTTATACACATATACTGAATTCAAAACTCTTAAAGGAGCACTAAGGGTCTCTGCTTTCCCGGGAAAGTCCTAAGGACAGCTGTTTCTGTGATGCTATTAGCTGTGTTAGCATACCTATAAGTGTCTCATTTAAAAAATTAAATATTAACAGCATTTCAGAGCCTTAGGATTTCTATTTGATTGCTCTGAAGGGTGAGTTTACTTAATATAAGCTCATTTATAGTTCTGAAGTTGTAAATTTGAATAACACTATTTCTCAAAGACATTTATCAATGAATTCAGGTGTAGATGCCGAACCTTCATTTTCCACAGGGGAGGCCTCAGGGTAAATGGGGGTGAGATGGTCCGGAATGATGTCCTTTCACCACAGCCTAACCCCTGTTTGACTCAGCAGCAATGCTCTTAGTACCTTCAGCACCAGGAGCTGGTTAGGGGCATTGGCACTCATGCCGAATTGGTGATAGTTACCATCCACATCTTGCCATATCTTTAAGGGCCCACTAGCTCCGTGGGTATAATAGGAGAGGATTAACATCCTTGCAAAGTCTGGATACCTGGGTAGCTTGGAAACTCAGCTTACACACACCTGGCTGTGGTTGATCCATTAGCTTATAGCCATGATAAGGACTTAGTGGTGCCTTCCTGCCTGAGTCCTTCAAGGCTACCCTGCAGCCCACAGCCCTTCAGGGAGAAGACATAAAGGCTGAAAGTGTTTTTTACATAGGCTAGTGTTGGCTACTGAAAGTGAAGTCTATGCTGAGCTTTTAGCCCTTTCTTACTCTGTTATCTTTCCCATCCCTTGGATGACATAGAAGGCTGAAGCATCAGTCACATTAATGGGCCTCCTGTTGTCTGTGTTTCTAGTTCTCTCTCCCTCTGAGGAGCATGCTGAGCAGGGCACCATGTGCTCATGAGCTCTTAATAATTGTTTGACAATGATAATTAGATCATGGATAATTTATTACTGTAACATTTATTTTTTACATTTTTTCTTGGAAGTAGTATCTTCTGCTTGTTTTTTTTTTTTTTTTTCTTGTCTCAGGACAGTGACATCAATTTCAACAAAATCTGTAATCCAGAGTTGCAACTCACTGTTGATGAAAGGGAAGAGGCATGTGAGCGGGTTAGCTCAAGTTAATGGACATTTGAGAAGTTCTCTGTTCTAGCTATTTGAATTTGGGAAAGCTTAACTTTCTGGGCTTGAAGTGTTTGTGACATTTCTTTCCCTCTCTCCTGCAATAATATAATGTGCCTTGTGTCAGCTAATGAGCTATATCTCTGAGCCAGACCAAGCCTCCTTTGTTAAGGAGGTTTACCATCTGATGAAGTGAGACTGATAATGACTACATGACCATATAGACACATCTTGTGGTTATAAATGTCACGAAAAAAGTAAAGATGAGGAGGAAGGACAGAAAGGAGGGTGAGGGGAGCCATGCTGGTGTGGAGACATTGGAGAAGTGGCCGTGAGAATGAGCCATTGGTCCCTTTGAGAGAAGAGCAACCAGGAAGAGTTAATAGTCAGTGTGAGGTCAGGATGCAATATTTGGCATGCTCAGGAGCCTCCTCGCTTTGACAAAGGGGTACAAGGAGAAGATCTGAAAAGTGGTCAGGTTTTGGATGCATTTGAAAGACAGGTGACAAGAACCTGAGTGTGGACATGGTACCAAGAGAAAGAAAGTCAAAGCCAATGCCATCACTATGACTGAGCATAATGTGTGTCCATTTGATGGGGTGAAGGGATTGTGGGAAGGCATCGGGGGACATGCAAGCCAGGAGTTTGGTTTTGGACTTGTAAGGTAGGCATAGTTCTGAGATACCCACTTAGACATGTGGAGGAGGTGTGTGGATTTGTCATACTGGAGATGAGGAAACATGGCTGCAGACACAACTTTGTGATTTGCTATGACACGAATACTGGAAAGCTGTGACTGGAGACAACTGAAGGTGCTGAGGGGAGAAGAGGGCTGGGCACTGGTCTCAGGAGGGTTGCTGTAGTGCCTGAAGGTGAAAGCCCAAACCAGCCAGCTTTTCCGCCTCTCAGAACGAGCAGGACACTTTTGACTTTTGTATTTTCTGATTGGGAACTCTACGGAAGATCTGAGACTTTTGTTTGTTTGTTTGTTTTTAAGTGTAAGTGTGAGTAATTTGTTCCAGATGGTGGAGCCTTCGTTTAGTCATAAAACTATCACACGTACTTACAGGTGTGCTGCTTTTGGATGGCCCCTGGGTACCTTCTCCCTTAAGAATGCTCGGAAACAAGTTGGATGCCCAGCTTCTTGAGCTCTGGCTGAGAGGCCTACTGAAGAGGAGCCCTGGCTATCTGGGAAGTATTTTGTATGACAAACACTCACCCTGAAGTCCCACGCTGCCCTATGACTATGTACACGAGATATTTTATTTAAAGGCAATTGAAATTATGCTTAGAACATTCTAGAAAATCAACGTATTTTCTCAAGCCCCTCTTATTTTCACAGGAAGACCACTATCTGCTCAGTGGTCTGGCTCTCCTGAAATCATGTGGTAAATCAGGGCGCACTGGAGACCCTTCTCAGAGTGAAGGAAATAGAATTGCCTTCCCCCCACATGGTAGCCACAGACAGGAGCTCTGTTTATTTTCAGACTTGCCATGCTCCCAGTTTGGTGAGGCAGAAGGTCACAGATGTGACAGGAGCAGGCTATGCAGACTCACCCTTAATTATTCTATCAAGAAACACTGGCTGTGACTCAGGAGGCTGTGTACTAGTCAAACACACCTGGTGGCGCTTGGCCTCTCATCAGTGTGATTGGAAGTGAGTCACTGCACATCTCTGAGCTTGGGTCTTCTGTGTATCAGGGAATGTTAATTCTTATGTGCATGGCTGCTTGTGAGGCTCCAGTCAGACAGCGTCCATGAAGGATCTGGCTCTGAGTAGAGCATGGCTTGAATTGAGAATGGTGTTCAAAAAACACTTTTATTCTCTACTGTCATCTATATTCAGCCAACAAGAAGGTCTTGATGACAGTAGTTACAGGTTAATGATTACCAGTTTCCTTAATGACTATTGTAATATGAGTCTTGGTTTTGTGTCAATAAATCAATTAGTTACTCCGAGCGAAGGAAACACAAGACAGTATTTGATGCAAAACAGTACGTATAGATAAACAGCCAGGTAGAAGCTAACATCATTTCCTGAAGAAATCTTGGTCTCACAGGGACATCAGGAGGAACAGCTCCATATTCCCTGTGAGTGATATGATGACCCAAGTCATTGTCAACACCTCCTTAGATCTGGAGTGATATTTGTTCCATCTACGAAAACCAGTTAAGGAGTTCATAATGACACTAGTCACAATAACCCACAGATGGAAACAGTCCAGATGCCCATCAACTATGTAACGAGTAATATTCCATGGTGGCACAAACACACAAACACACAATGGAATATTATTCTGTCCTAAAAAGTAACAAAATGCTAGTATATGGTAATACTGGTATGGAATCGGAAATAATTGTGTTGAGTGAAAGAACATTGTGTGATTAGTTCACACAATAGTCTGGTTAGTTCCAGACTAAAGCACGTCGGTATGTGTGTGTGTGTGTGGGAGGGCTGCAGGCAATAAGGATGGACATAGGGTTCTCATGGACTTGATAAAACTGCTCTAGAACTGGGTGGAGCTGATAGCTGCACAACAATGTAGATAACATTTTGAATGTATTAAATGTCACTAAAGGACATACCTTAAAATGACTATCATCGTTGATTTCATGTGCTAGTGTATATTTTTTGCCACATTTACAAGATAACCAGGGGACCAGGGTCAGGTTCTCTGGGAGAATCTCTTTTCCTGTCCACTCTCACCTTCTATGGAGCAGACAGACCTACGTACTTTAGGACTTAGTATTTATAAGTGCTTAGTCCTTTGTATTTATAGCTTCTTGATGGGAATGGTGGCACTAACCATGACTGACAGGCCAGGCTGAGGAGGTGTTTTGCATTTTCTCCTGACACAGGAATACCAGTTGTGTTTATGTTTCTGTATTGGGGCAGGCCCTTTCCCCAAACATCACTCTCTTGCTCACCACCGTAGCTAGTGCCATCTATTAAGCACTTAGCTGTGCTTTGCTGGGTCTGAGCTGCCTTCTCCTCATTGAGCTTACTTCCGAGTCCCCAATGGCTGGCAAAGGACGGAAGCCGAGTGTGTTTGTTAAGTCAGTGTCATTGGAGTAGATGACCAGTTGGATTTAGAAAATGGCTTGTTCTTTGACAGCAATTGTTCTGTGTGATTTTAACCACAGCGAGCCTGAATCCTGACTTTTCTAAGTAAAGCTGCTTCCCTGAGCTGCCTGGCAACCACAGCTCATCAGGCAGTTGGAAATCATTTATATGTTCAGAAATGGACATTTCAGTGTTGTAAATTTTAAAAATTAACAAACTGGCAAAGGATCAGTGCACTTCAAGTTGCAGCAGTAAGCAAGCGTTTCAATGTTTGCAGACATGCGTATCTCAGATATTACCCATCAAATGCAAACATATGTCTATAAGCCACCATCTATATGCAAATGCTTTCTCATGTGGTGCTTATCTCCCCCACAAACAGTGTGAAATGTATATAAATTATGCAATAATACAGATATTGCACATATGTTAGTTTGAGCTAATTGTTGTCAAAAATTCTGGGTTTTCCTGGGCTTGGCCTGGGCATGTGAATGCTACTCTTGCAAGCGTGGAAACTGGCATCAGCAATGGTCTCACTGCAGCAGAGTAGGAAATCGTGGTGGTACCACAGGATTAGCTACCTGCCCCATGGCATAAAAAGTTTAGGGCCTAGAGGCCTGCCTTTCAGGTATGCAGCCCCCAATTCAGTTTACTGAGGCTCCAGGGAGGGGAGGAGCCTAGAGGCCCAGTTGCTGGTTAACTGAAATCCTTAGACTGGATTGTTAGCACAGCGAGGAGTCAGCCGGCTGCTGGGCTGGCTATGTAATCTCTACTTGTAGACATGGTACTGAACACAAGCATTAGCTTCTAACTTGGGCTCAAAATTCAGAGCCGTTTCTTACTAGCTGTGTGATACGAGAAGAAATCATGCAAGTTCCCAAGACTGTCTTCCTTTAGTGGTCCCTCTCTCAGAGCTTTAAAGACAAAGGCGATGTGATTGGCATGTATGTATGTGTTGTCCTGTGGTGGAGCCCCTTGGCTGTGGGGTGACTGTAGGAAAGTTTACATCGTGGGGAGTCCTTTTTACAAATTGGTGTTTGGGATTGAAACTAGAGCTTCGTGCACGCTGAGCAAGCAGTGTGCTGCCGAGGCACTCCCCCACGCCTCTCCTTGCTCTTTATTTTGAGAAGGGGTGTCACAAACTTGCCCAACTGTGATTATGGCCTTGTATTACTGGGCCCAGCTGGAAAGCCAGCTCTTGTGGGGAAACTGCTTGTTTTCTGCTTTAAGAAAGTGAGGCAAAAAGCGGGCAAAACAGGGATGAACCATCTGGTGTACAGGATGGAGCCTGTCCCTCAACAGCAGACATAGGTGAGCCCTTGTCACCGCTGGATTTGGGGGATTGCTTCTGTACCAGGTACCACTTGCTCCTTGTGCATTTGATTCCTGAGTCTTCACCCCCAATTGTAGCACTGACACCAATATTACTCCTCTCTACCCTTGCAGAGGGAGGCTGAGACTCATCCTGGGGAAGCCATACTCCCTGCCCAGAGCTGGTGAGGGAGCCAGGAATTGAGTTCAAGCCTATATGAATTGGGCCAACTTCTCCAACAGGAAGCCTCTCCTCAAATAGAGGAAAGAACATTCTGAGACCCTCTTATCAACTACTTTGGTTTAAGATGGTTTCAGGCTGTGCTTCAAGTTTTTGCTCATTAGGACATCATGGACTCCCCACATATGCTTTTCTGTAATGAGCCTGGAATAAACAAACACTCTTGGACACAAATTCTGTCATAAGATGCTTGGACTTTTCTCTTCCATCCTTTTATTTTTTGAGTGTTTTTCATAATTCTGCCTTGGAAGATAGTAGGTGGGGGTTCCTAGATGTGTGGGGAGCAGGAG
Source organism: Psammomys obesus (assembly GCF_907164565.1). NCBI lineage: Eukaryota > Metazoa > Chordata > Mammalia > Rodentia > Muridae > Psammomys > Psammomys obesus. Next base: position 511,408 of record NW_026590598.1, on the reverse strand, counting down.
CCTCCCAACATACCTAGACCAGCAGTGAATGATAGCATAGGAAATAGAGCAGGGAGGAAGGTCCACTAGTCAGCAAATCAGCCAGAGAACTGAGAGGCCGCAGGGATGCCCCTTGGGGAAGGGGAAAGGGTCTGGACTACAGCCAGCCTGAGAAGTGGGGTTCCTCCCTTTTCTGTGAGGAGTCTGTGCGGCTTGCTGGTGGAGCCTTGGCCTCATCACATCATGGTGAGACTTCACTGTGTCTTCTTAGAGAACTCTGGGTACCACTTAGAACATCTCACAAGTACATTTAGCCAAACATATTTTGGGCTGATTGAAGTTGTAGGCATGCTGCCTGGGGGAAAAAATAGATCCTTTCTCACTTGATGTGAGACAGATGAGAGTGGCAGGGAGGCTCCACAGACTATCTGCATGCCGTGATCACTGCCTGGGGCCTGGGTGCTGGCTACCTTATCCTGCTTCTCATGCTCACTTCTGAGGCCTTTAAATGGGTCGGCCACATCAAATGGCTGAGGGGAGAGTGGGAGAGAAGTGGCACAAGGGAAGCTGGCAAGTCACTTTGAGATGCTAACCCCTCGATAGGCACTCCATGCCCCGTTCAGAGTGGTCTCATCATACACAATCCATTTGGACCATCGCTTTCTGTGGTCCAAGGGCTGTCAGAGTGTAGAGTCCCTCTTGTCCTCCTTCCTCCAATGGAGCAGTTTTTGGTTAGTAAGCAACCCTTCTTCCACCCTCATCACTAGTAGACACAACGGACTGGGCTTCTGCTATGGTTTATTTTAGTTTACAGGTGTCTTCCATGGTTCCTGTGTTGGGAACTTGGACCTCAGTGTAATGAGACTGAGAAGTGGTGAGTCCTTTATGAGAGCTAGAACAAACTTACAAAACTGGCCTCTCCTTTTGCTCTGGCCAAGTGATATCTCATTCTCTCGCACTTGCTCCCACTACCAAGAGTCCACCTACACTGAAACTGATGTAAGTGCCATACCTTTGAATGTCCATAGCTGTGAGCTGAATATGCTTATTTTTATTTTAAAGTAACTAGCTTCAGGTATTTTGTTATAGCAATGAATTTTCCTTGGTTCAGAGGCACTGTAGGAGAAGTGGATGACACTCATCCAGACAACCAACAAGGACCTGTTTGATGTGTACTAGCTCCTTCCTTCCTTCCTTCCTTCCTTCCTTTCTTCCTTCCTTCCTTCCTTCCTTCCCTCCTTATTTCCTTTCTCTCTCTCTCTCTCTCTCTCTCTCTCTCTCTCTCTCTCTCTCCCTTTCTTTCTTGGCTGTAGCTTTAGTGAGAGGTGGTATAGTCCTTGCATGTAGCACACAATAAGAAGGGTAACTCATCTGAGTCAAATTAAGAGGGCAGATGTAGTTCAGTTCAGGAAGGTAGTAGACAAGTATGATATGGAGTGAATCTGGGATGAGGCCTGGATCCTTGCTTGCATGGCTGTGAAAATCATATATGAATAACGTAGTATAAGTCAGGAGAATGCTCTAGAGGAGATGCTGAACAGGACCTTGAGCATTCACAGTGGGCTGTGCTTATATGACATGTATATGCAGAGACTCTAAAAAACAGTTGGTATGAAATGTTAGTGATAAGCTAGGAGTTTGTATGGGCAAGCTGAAGGAGCAGGGAGTGTGGGGCAGGTTGGTGGGAACAAAGCCATTGAAGACAGGAAGAGTAAATGGGATCCTATTTGTACTTAACCTCCGACTTGTGAGTCATGGCATGGTGTTCCATGAGGTGTTTACTGTGGTTCATAAGACATAGCAAGTCTGCAGGTCACATTAGTAACTAGTGTGGGTTACAGTGGCTATCATGATGACAGACTATCGTGATGACCCTGGTTTAGTTTCCTCAGTGTTTCTTGGGGAATACCTTTTCCATTTGCCTGAGTCAGCATTAATAGGAAGGGCTCTGTTGGCTGCATCATTCAACTGGGCAGGAGGGATCTTGAGACCCAAATTGGAGGGGAGATTACAGGCTTTCAGTGCTGCAGGTGGAAGGGTAGTCTGAAGTGCTGAGGCTTAGTCCCAGGCACTGGTGACTAAGCTCTGTGGGCCTCCCCAGTGTGTGGCCTTGGATTTTAAAGAAAGTTAGTTTTTTTTTTTTTTTTTTTTACTACCCATTCTCCAGTGTACAGATGGCCTGGAAGTAACTCTCTTAGATATGGTAGGAAATAAAAATCTTTGGCACTATAGTAAGAGGAGCAGGGGCTGTCTCTGACAGGGACTCAATGGTCAGCTCTTTGATCACCTTCCCCTGGTGAGGTGGCCTAACTAGGCCATAGAGAAAGAGGATCCAGACAGTCCCGATGAGACCTGATAGGTTAGGGTTTGATAGTATGAGAGGAGGACCTCCCTAGCAGTGGAGTAGGAGAGGGTCATGGGGATTAAAAGAGAGGGAGGGTGGGACTGGGTGGAGATGAGGGAGGGGGCTACAGCCAGGATACAAAGTGGATAAATTGTAATAAATGATAACAATAAAGAAAAAAACTTTGGCACTGCTTTTATTCTACCAGTAAAAATATCTGTTATGGACAGAGGCCTTTGCTGGCTATCCTTTGCCCTCTTTTGGCCTTGTCCATGCCCCTCTTTGCCTATACCATGGGATCACGAGTCCCAGGTGGCTAGTGAGGATTTGAAAGTGGCTGTTGCTATAGAGGTCCTGAAATTTTAATAATATTTAATCTAAATAAATTTAAATGAAAAGGACTTGATTAGAAAAAAAAATTATGTTTGAAGACACTTGATTATGTGAGTCTACTTTTCCAAAGATAACTTTACGAATTCTAAAATCAGATGAAGCATTTCTGCTGAAAATTTAGCACTTCGATTCCTGTCTTATGAGATTACATTACCCTCTAGTTTACAAGAAGAATGTAAAATATCTTACTAGTAATTTTATATTGATTACACATTAAAATAATTATATATGATTAAATAAAATACAGTGTTAATTTTATCTATTTTTTTTACCTTTTGAAAAATGGTGGCTACTAGGCAATTTTAGATCAAATTTTGTTTGAATTACACTTTGTTTTCCCGTCTTTTGGTGAATATGTGCATATGCACATACATGTATGTGTTTGGGTGTGGGTGTAAAGGAGCATTTGTGTGTGTGTGAACGTTGGTGTGACTCTGCTTGTGTGTGGAGGCCAGAGACAAACTTGCGAATCAGTCCTCATAGTCTGACTTGTTTGAAATGGGGTCTTTTTGTGGTTTTCCATAGGGTGTGCCAGGCTGGCTGGTCTGTGAGCTCCCAGGGATCCATCCCCCTGTCTCCACTTCTCTCTCTCAGGCACACTGGGATTACAGGCATGCACTGTCACACCAGGCTGGAGATTTGAACTTTGGGCCTTGTGTTTGCATGGCAATCACTTTACCCACTGAGCCATTTCCCTAGCCCACATACATTGTATTTCTGTTGGACAGGGCTGTTCTGCCCTTTGCAGAGTAACTTGTCAGCCTTCACACACATCTGAGGGTACAGTTCTCCAAAACCTTGGGAGGTCAGTAGCTTTATGCTTTACTTTGAAATGATAGCATGGGGAGGGAGTTGGGGGGCTGGAAAAATTTCCAGGCTTTGACCAGATACCAACTTTAGTGCAAACCGGGTGTGAATGATGTGTTTGTGTGTCTCACATGTTGTGAGGGTGTGAGAAGGGCAATGACAGGGAGGCCACACATGTACTGGGGAAGAGGGTATATGGGAACTCTGTATTTTCTGCTCAGTTTTGCTATGAATTCAGACTGCTTATAAAGGTTGTAAATGCACGATGCTCTTTCCAAAACCAACCAACCAATCAACCAACCCCAAAATTCCAGTACCAGGTATTGGATCAAGGTGTTGGTTGGGGGAGGGGCGTTCCAGAGAATCTCAAAACAATAAAGCTTATTGCTCTTGCTTATGCTAGTTCTAGTTAGACTAGAACTTGATGGTAAGATGCTATTGCCAGAGACACAGCACATTTGGTCACAGGATGTGGAGAAATCAACTGATACTGACTCCCTACTGGCTAGCTTTCATAGTACCAGAAGGTGCTGTGCCAGTGGCTGCTGTGAGAAAGAGATACTAACAGTCTTGTCCAGCTCTGAGCTCTGCAAAGGACAATAATGGCTGGTCTGGCAAGATATGCACATTGTTGAAATAGTGGTATTACTATTATTGGAGTAATCAACGGCTTTCTAACTGGATGTCAGATATACTGCACAGCACAGAACTCATGTCTAGTACCATAAACTTGGCCAAGAACTCCTGGCTGGGGCAGTCACGGGCCTAGGCGAGGACCTACTAATATGATTTTGCTAATGTGACATAGTATTGAGCTGCCTTCTGAATACTTATCCTATTCCCACAGACTAGTGCAATTCTTGCCCCTCATTGGAGAAGCTTCTTTATGAACTGGAAGGCATAGAGACTGACTACTGATCATTGTGCAGAGAATAAGTGACTGGAGTGTGTTTAACCCTAGATGAGAAATCTCCCCCCACAAGGCTCAGGAAACATCAAGGAAGAGGTGGTGGGAAGATTGTTGGGGCCAGAGGTTGCTTTAAAGCAGTGTCTTCTGGACACGATGGGGCTGTTATACTCATGAACCATGTTTCTGGCAGAAACCGACACACATCAAGTCAATGCTCCAGTAAGCAGATGGAAGAGGCTCCTAAGATCTCACTCCCAGCTGAGGAGCCATTGGCAGTTGATGGCCACTGGAAGGGAAAGAGTCAATTTTCTTCAGTGGTCTGGCACCTTGTGTGTTGCCTGTGCTTTAGTAGGTCCCAACACTCATTTGTGTACTGGCAGCGTTAATTGAAATCAGTGGATCATTGAAAAAAAACAGGAAGAGATCAAGTTGGGAGGGGAATGTATATGGGTGTTCTGGTAGGAGTTGGAGAGAGGAAATAAGGGCTGGGAACGATCTAAATAAATTATATTCATATATAAAATTAACAAAAGTTAAAGCCCAGTGTCACATATGGTCATACAGACCTACAACAATAGAACTTGGGAGACTGAGGCAAGACTCGCTTAGGACGAGCTGTGTTGTAGAGTTGGTTTCCGGCTGGTCTAAACTTCTCAAACAAACAAACAAACAAACAAACAAACCCAAAGTCAAAAAAACTAAACTGAAATAAGTCTATTTGAAGTCCCTAAAAACTTTACCCAGAAGGAAGGTAAGATAAACAATGAAGCAAGCAAGCAAACAGCCCCACCTCAACAGACATCTCTGGCTACTATCACTGTCTTCCACAGGAGGCTAGGTATTCCTTCCCTAGCAGGTGATGGATCTGCTATTAAAAGCAGACCAGAGCATCCTTGATTCAGCCAAAACCTGAGCACCAGGGTAGGGCCACCTGGCCACAAAGAAGTCTTCTGCCTGACCCTCAGCCGCCAAATTCTTCCTGGGAGACCCAGAGAAGCTTAGAAAGGGGGAGGGTGTGTTTTCCTAATTTGACTGACTTCTGTCTACAGATCAAGGCTTCAAATAAAGTGTCACAAGTATGAGTGGATTCCTCCCAGGCTTTGATTAGGGACATAGCCTTTCTGTGTGGAGTGGTTTCTGGCATTTTTATCCTTCTCCCAGGAAGTCTGTTTCAGGCCATGCTAACCTCATTTGACAATCAGAAACAAGAACAATTTGCAAAGTGTTTCCTAAGAGTTTGTGGGAAGGGGGGCAGGCAGGGGACAGGTTTACAAGTATTCAATTTTTAATCATTGTCTCTTGCTATTCACACCTTTCTGTATTTGTGTTGCATATCTGCAGACACAGTTTATTTTTGAAAAGGTCCTAGAATTAGCTGTCAATGTTAAACTCTTGAGGGTGCTGCTTTCCTGAGGGGTTTTCTGCTCTACTCAGCGCCTTTTGCTGTCTTTACTCTTTCCATATTATTTGTACCCAAATGCTGTATGACGTGATGGTTTGATATCTTGCAAATTGTGAGGCCAGTGCTGATAATGGTGTATTTAATAAGCACTCTCTAGTCTCTTTCCCTGTCTTGTTTCTTCTCTGATTCAGTCATCTTCACCTTCATTCTAACAGGCAGGAAATCAAGGCTTAAAGACCTTTAACAAGGTCATTGAGCAAATTAGTGCTCAAAGTAGGAGCTCAGCTCAGCATGAATCCGTCAGCCCCACAAACCATGCAGAGACCATGCCTTAGCAGGGGACAGCTGCTCTGGCATAGTGGTGCTGGTGGAGGTTGATTCCCACTCGTCAGCTTCAGAGGTCCAACCTACCACCGGGCATCTGGATAGTCAACTCTGATTTCTCTCTCGTGCCAGGCCCGATTGCTCAGTCTGGCTTTTCCCAAATGTGGGTGGGCTCCCTGCTCCACCGTCTAGAGTCAACCAATTTCCCTTCTACTCGCGATTAGGTTTACTCCTAAGTGGATCGCGTCTCGTCTCACTACAGCCCAGAGAGCTGCCAGCTCTGAAGAGAGTGCGCAGAATGCTAAATGAGCACTGTGGATGGTACGTCTGAGACAAGCTTGTGTTATAAATGGGTACAAATTGAATTTGGCTGGAGGTGATGTATGACATCTGTCATGCTTCCCCCCATGGTAGGACAGCTAGAGGAGATCTAATTTTTTTCCAATGTGAGCATTTCCAACCCTCCAGTGTTTTGGGGGATTGCCGCTTTCCCTGTATAGTTGCTGAAATGGGGCTGGCAGCACACCGCGGATGCTAGTGACCTGATCACCAGGGTGCTCTGCTCCAGGCAGTGTGACCCAGCGGCTGCCAGCTCAGGGTGTCGTGTGGTTTTCTTCTGAAGACAGAGCTTGGAATGCGGCAGGCTTCTGTGTGGATCTCGGTCTGTTACTGTCCAGCACATTGGCTGTGGGGCTTCTGCTTTATCTGTGAAAGAGAATTAGCCCATAGGGAGCTTATGGGAGGATTAAGCTCATGGGACAATCTGGGAATACTTCTGCTGCATGGCCACGAATATGATCTGCTTTTATGCATTGTGTAAACTGAGAGTTCAGTTTGTACCGGCTCACTCAGCTGGCTGGGGCATGCTTGGGCTGGGGCTGGGGTGATGAACAGGAGAAAAGGTAACTTTTGTTGTGATATCCCACCCCTCATCTTTTTTGGGAACCCAGTGTTGTTGCTCCCTCATGGATGCCCCCATGGAACTCTGGCCATGCTGTGAGAACCTGTGGCTGAGCGTTGTTACCCGGGAAGCATCACTTTGCCTAGAATGTAGTGGCAAAGGGAGGGGTATTTTTCAGAACTAGAGATGCTGAGCAGGGATCTGTAGGTGCCTCTGTGGTATAGAAGCTACACCTGGTTGGTCTATATGTGGCCCTGAGTGGCTGTCAAGGCAGCCTCAAGGTCTATTGGTTCTTGCTCCGTGCTGCCCTAGGGGAAGTAAGTCTGCATTTTGATCAGAAGTGCGCTTTGTGTGGTAATAGGTGCTGAATCCTGCATCATTTTTACTGTCTGACACCTGTTTGGGGGTCCCTGTTGTTTATCCTGACTCAGGGAATGTGATGTCCTTGCCCTGTACTCAGAGCACTTTTCCCAGGAGATTTTTATAGAGTGTTTTTGTATGTGTTTTACACAAGTGTGAGGAAATGTTTGGTTGTATCATGAGAAAGGAGAAAACATCATTATGTGGATGCTGTCAGGATTCTGGGTCTGTGCTGACGGTAACTGTGAAAAACATGCCAGCCTTGTGCCACTCAGCCTCTGGCCCTTCAGGGAGATGAGGCTTCCCCTCTTAATTGCAGCCAGAGGCCATGTGTAGCAAGTTTTGGAGATGAGGTGTCCTAGAACTCAGGCTGTCTGCTGAGGCTGGTTAGCTCCCAAAAGCTAACAAGGGGTCTGAGAAAAAGCCCCTACAGCAGCCTCCAAAGCTCTGGCGGGCCAAGGTTCTGCCCAGCAGAAGGATGGACACCTGCGGTCACCTGTGTCCACCAGAGCCAGATGTTTGTTCTTGGCTGCAGAGCAGTAATATAGAACCTGGACTGTTGGAGTGAGAGACAGTTGTCATGCTGCATGAATGCTGCATATGTATGGAGATAGCAGTGCTCCAGACATTTTGGCAGAAGAGGCCGTCTGTCTTGTAGCATTTGCTGATGCTTCATGTCAGCCTTCCTTATCTCTCCCCACAGGGCTATGAGAGGCTAGAAAGTGAGTGGGAAGCTTCATTTATGTGTGCTGCAGGTGCTCACAGAATTCTGACCAAGCTGCTATGTTTCAGGGATAGGTTTTCAATGCCAAGTCTTGGCTATGACTTGTACTATACAGGAGTTGTTGAGAAGTCTATGTGGCAGAAGTCCCTGTGGCAGACAGGTGTGGCCCTTTGTTAATGATCTGTGAATGGAAATAGGAGCTGGGAGACTGTCCTGCTTTGTCATGTCTGTTGTTACAGATGTTTCCTTCACATCGAGGCTGTGGAATGAGCACACAGCCTTTCAGTAGCTGAGTAGTAGGGGTGGATGGTGGCTGTAGGTTAAGGATAGAGTGGGGATCTGGAGTAGCATTAGAAATGTCTTGAGAATCTGTTATGGCAGTTGTTGGGACCATGTGAGAGGAAAAAGGGCTGTTCCATGGCGTGGAGTTGGGGTACTGATGGTGAGTTTAGGGACAGGTGAGATGCTGCACAGACTCAGGCATGTCAACATCCTCCTCCTGGAACTAGCGCCGCTAAAACATTGATTAGAGTTTGTGTTATAATGCCACCTCTTGCTCTCCCTTCTCTCTCTGCAGTTCTGCACAGTCCAAGTAGGGCTTGCATCTTTACTTCCTCTTTTCCTTTTTGGAACCCTGTAGCTTCATTTGTTGCTGTAGTATGCTTAGAACAGACTGACCACTTGGATTGCCAATGCTTCTTATTTTGATTCATATACATGGCTCAAGGGTGGAAGACATTGAAGTTGTCAGCAAGACAGCATCTGAATTGGAGGTATATGTATCTCTGTATATGCCTCTTGTCCTGGGTCTACACAGTCAAATAGACAGCGGCACAGATGTGCCTGGTGACTGAAGAAATCCCAATTCTATAGACAGGGGCAGTGTGTTATCAGGCACCTAGCCCTGCCTTGGCAGGATGATGGTTGCAGCTTTGCAGCAAAAGTCACCATTCTAAAATGGTTTCAAGGCTTACCAGTCTGCCATAGGACCTATAGTCCTCCTCACTGTGTAGTTCTGTCTATTCTGGAACTCACCATGTAGGCCAAGCTGGCTTTTAATATGGTTAGAATATTATCATTATGGTTACCCACTAATATGGTTTTCACATGTAGACCCTTTTTTCCCCCGTAGGCTAAGTGTCAGGACATGTCTTACAAAATGACCACAATCCCTTGCTGAAGAGGACATGAGCTGACTCCCGAACCATAGGAATAACTGGCTTGTTTCTTGTGTGGGCTCCATAAAACATCCTGAGTTAGTGTAGCAATTTTGATTCCTGAGTTATTGGAGCTGAGCGTCAAGGCTGATCTACTGAGGTATGGACAAGGCAGAGTTAGATTATTGTCTAGACCCCACTCACAGTTATCAGACATGATGGCTCACCTGGATTTATTTATTTAATTAATTTATTTATTTTTATTTTTATTTTGTCAAGCCCAATGTCCTGAGTTTTATTCATGGGACACACACATTCCTGAGATCCTAACATTAAACCAACATGTGATTGCACCAGAGTTCACCTGATGAATCAATGAGCATGGGTGAGGGTACTGACAGGGTGACCTGAAAACAGCATTGCTGTGGAGTCTTCACATAGCAGGAATGATAACTGTCCTGCAGCCTCATGGGTGGAGGGTCCTTCTCCTAGTCTTCTGACTGTATGCTGTAGCCATTGCCCGGGTCCCAGAGCCACATGAAATTAGAGGAGATTTGCAGGCAGACATTTGCAGCGAGTGGCTAGCTACTCAGGCAAAGGTCCAATGATATCCCCGTTCCCTATCCCCTTGTTCCTTCTAGGAGGTCACCCCAACAGGCCACAGGCCTTATCATGATTTACTCCATTGAGTAGGTACAGCTGATCTCATGAAAATGGCAGTAGCCTGGCATGAGGATAGCCCCTTACAACAGTCGTGATTCATCTAGCTTGTGACAGAATACACAGAATAGCATTTTCCCATTTATTTTTCAGAGAATATTCTGACAAACCTCAGGACCCCGAGACTTCAGAAAATGTAACCAGCGTCGGCAGTTTTCTGTATTTTCACAGTGATTGTTATGTGTTATTTGTTATTTATTTCACATACCTTAGATATGTGCTTTTGCCTTACCATGCACTCTGTACCTGCTAATTTATGCTCTGTCTTTTGTCACAGTGCCATCAATAAAGACTATGGTGGCATAGTGAATGGTCAGAGAGTCACATTCTTAGGGTCTCTGTGGCTCCAAATCAGAAATTTGATACTCTGCACAGGTATATCACTGAAGGCTTGCTGTATACCTTTTTGTTAGTGCTGTAATGGGAGAATGAAAAATACTGACAGATCAATAACTCTGCCCCAGTTGCTGGGGTCTGTATTGATTTGATATAATTAAAAGGGCCATTATCAGGAGCCGAAGATACAATGGGACTCACTACCTTGCTAAGTTTAGGACCATCTACTGCCATCCTCTATGAATTATTATCTTACACATCTTCCAACTGGAAGTTGCAGAGGGCTGGGACTACAGGCACCTGCTTTTCACCAAATATTTAATGACAGGGTTGTTTTCTTAGATTCCTTTAGGGACAGAGCGGTGCTTTGTTGTGTTTTTGTAGGACAAGAGAAGTGTTTGCGTGTTCTGCTTTCTTGGCCCCGTTAAAGAGTCACTTGGGAAGCTCATGTTATTGCTGAAGCTATCCATTCCAAAATACACTTAGGAAATACGTGAATAACCATTGAGGAGAAGGGAGGGCTTACTCCACTCATTATGCGGCTGGCTAAGGTCAAAATGCTGTTTTACACTTGACCTCTGTCATGCGTTGGATGATAAATGCCTCCTATAGGCTCAGGTATTTAAATACGTGGTTCCCAGCAATGGTGCTGTTTGGGGAGGTTTAGGGGCCCTGCTGGAGGAAGCATGGTCTCATGGAGGAACTGGGTTTTGAGAGTTCAGTGCCTCATAGCTCTTCTAGTTCATGATCCCTGCTTCCTACCTGTGGTCGAGGGTGTAAGCTCCCAGCTTCCTGTTTCTGTGCCATTCCTACCACTTATTTCTATGCCTCCCTCATACAATAAATTCATATTTCAGGAACCATAAGCCAGAATAAACTCATTCTAGTGTAAGTGGCCTTAGTTGGGCTTCTGTCACAACAACCAAAAAGTTGCAAGTACAAAAACCTCCATTAGCTCCTACCTGGCCTTGGACAGACCTTGGATTTTAGAAATTGCAGTTTAGTTAAAATCTGCTCTTTAGCATGACCCCTTCCCCAATACAAACTTAGCCTTTTAAGTGTATTAGACTGTTTTCATTGCTTTAGCATAAGACCACTCTACACAGTTTACAAATGATATATTCCTATATTTCTGGAGGGTGGATTCCCTGGATCACTGTGACATCAGGCTTGATGCCTGGTGAAAGCATACTTTCATGTTAGGGAAAGGCATTTTATTACTGAATGTTCTCATTGGGGAAGCAGCAAAGAAACTCTTTGCTTCTCTTATCAGAGTGCTCGTCCTATTCACAAAGGCTCTGTCCTCATCTACAGTTACCTTCCGAAGTTCCCGTGCTAGACACTATAAAATATCTGAGATGGCTTGCAGTTTTGTTGCCTTGAGCCCAGGGTGAGGCAGCACATTATGGTGGGTGTGCACGGCAGAGCAAAACTACATACCTCATTATTATGAAGCAAAGAAGAGACGTGGCAGGGAACATGTTCCTTATTGCTGCTCCCCCCCCCCATTTAAAACTATTTATTCTTCATTTATGTTTTCGTGTTTGTGTCTGAGTGAGTTTATGTGCACCATGGAGCCTGTGAAGGTGAGACAATGTTGGATTTCTGGAGCTGGAGTTACAGTAAGTTGTGAGCTAACTGATACGGGTGCTAGGAACTGGACCTGGGTCTTCTACAAGAACAGTAAGTGCTTATAAACACTGAGCTCTCTTCCAAGCCCCCAAATCCTTTTGACAGCATGTCTATTCATTTTCCTCAAGGTACCACTAGTCAAAGTTTCCACCCGTTTCAATGGTACTACGCTGGGCTCTGCCCCCATTTTGCCACTTTGATAAGGTCTTTCTACTCACCTCTAGTTACACAAGTTAAGTGAGAGCTTTCTGGGCCATCTGTCTACTTTTGTTTTGTGCTCTCAAGGTCAGTTAACCTTGGCAAGCTCATTCTGTGAGTGACAGCCTTCTGGCAATGTCATTGGCTTTGCCGCTCTTTCAGACACAGGGCTCACTATACTTGATATTAGGATGCTTTCATATGGCCTTCAAAAATCTTCCTGTGTTGAAGTCTGTGGCCATTTTCAATTGCCCTCTACTATCTCTTCAACCTGTAGAGACTAGCTACTAAAATGCAGTTATACTTCTCACCTGTATGTTTCTCAATTTTTGGTAAAGAGAGGGCCCTCAGGAATATGACAGGGTGAGTGGGGTGAGATGGCCACAGTGAATGCAAGCATTGCTTTTCTTGAACCCTTTCTTTTATGTTACAACAAAGAGATTCTGACATTCCAACTTGATCTAGAATTGATCACTGTTGAGTCTAGAGTCTAGAGCCACTGGCTCAGTAAATATTTGAACCACTCCCAGTAGCTTGAGCTAGGACGCCGGATTCAGCATTGTGGCATGTGCTTCCTAGCTGGCTTAGACTTTTCTCTTCCCTTCTTGGTGTAGTCTCTCAGGGTCTGTGGCTATGCATCCATTTCTAAAATAAATTAACCAAGTCACGCTACCTGTTTTGAGTGAATGATCTTTCCCTCCCGAGCTAAAGTTTGAATCACGATGCTCTGAGAGATGCTGGGAAAAGACTCTGCTTATAGATCAGAGTTCTGTTAGTTCAAAGTGGTATTTTCAAAATTAAAAAAAAATATATGAAAAATACCCACTACACCTAATTCTACTCAACCCAATTTTTCTTTAAGATTGAATTTAAAGTGAAGACCAAAATCTGGAACTCAGCCTTTGTAGTCCATGCACTGTCCAACATATTTCTTGGCTTTATTTGCTCCTCCTACAACACACACACACACACACACACACACACACACACACACCCCTTCAACTTTTTCTGTTTTACTTTTCAGAAATCAATATAACCTTCACTCCCTCATCTCAAATCCCACTCCTGTCAACATGATCCAGCCCCCCTTAGCATCCCATTTGCCCTTCATCACCTTGACTTTGATTTATAATCAGAAGATTTTTTCACCTTTGATAACAAACAGGCTCCAAGAAAATAGGCATCATATTGTGCTTGCTTGATGCTGAAATTCAAGTGCTCAGCATACTCTAGCTTGTTGTTGTGTGTGTACATACGTGTGTAGAGGCTTGGGGAATGGCATCAGGTGTCTTCCTCAATAGCGCCTTTACCTTATGCTTAGAGATTGGATCTCGCTCTGATCCTGGTGCTCATAGATGGGCTCTACCTTCCCAGCTCTGCTGTTTTAAATGCACAATGCTATACCTGGATTTTTTCCCCCCTCTCACATGGGTGCTGGGTATCTGAACTCTAGTTGTCATGCTTGTGTGGTAGGTACTCTACTAATGGAACCATCTTGCTAGCCTAATATTGTGGTTAACTGAGTAAGAGACCCTTAAGGATTCTAGGGGCAGTCACAGATGGCTTCCTGGAAGAGAAAGATTAACCTAGAAAGTGACTGAGTTGGTTGTTCTGTGGGTGTTTGAGAATTAATTGTCTGGGATTTTGCAAGGCCTGTAAGGAATTTTCTTAATTAGCAGTTGATGGAGGAGGGCCCAGCCTATTGTGGGTGGTGGTCCTGGATTTCTATAAGAATGCAGGATGAGCAAGCCAAGAAGAGCAAGCCTCTAAACAGCACCACTCCGTGGTCTCTGCATCAGCTCCTGCCTCCAGGTTCCTGCCCAGCTTGAGTTTCTGTCCTGACTTCCTTCGGTGATGCACTAGAATGTGGCAGTGTAAGCCAAATAAAGCCTTCCCTTCCAAACTTTCTTTCGCTGATGGTGTTTCATCGTAGCAATAGCAAACCTAACTAGGATAATGTTCAAACACAAGTCAGGCAATTGTGATTTTAAATTACTGTCTAGAATTAAGGAGGTAGCAGGTAGCTTTTTTAAGTCTCTCTTTGGAGACCATTGACTTTTCAGACTTTCTTGCCTGCTTCTTTGCTAATATTTATTATCCACTTTTAAAAACAGGCCTACCCAACCAGTTCATGTTAGAGACAATCCCTGTTACTCTTACAATGGAACCCACTTGAATACTGAACTGCCATGGGCTACATCTGTGCAGGGGTCTTAGGTTAGCTCCATGCATAGTCCTTGGTTGGAGTATCAGTCTCAGGAAAGACCCCTGTGCTCAGATTTTTTGGTTCTGTTGCTTTCCTTGTGAAGTTCCTGTCCTCTCCAGATCTTACTGTTTCCCACTGCTGATGAGACCTAATTGACTAGGATTAGAAGGAAGGAAAAGAAGACCTCCCCTATTAGTGGACTTGGGGAGGGACATGCATGCAGAGGGTGGAGGAAGGGAGGGATTGGGACGGGAAGAGGGAACGAACCACAGGGGGATACAAAGTGAATAAAGTGTAATTAATAAAGAATTTTAAAAACAAACAAACAAACAAACAAACACACAAACAAAAAAAAAAACAGGCCTAACCATAAGAGGGAAGAGTAGGAGGACCTCCAGTATCAGTGGACTGGGGGAGAGGCATGGGAGGAGAAGAGGGAGGGAAGGTGGGATTGGGAGGGGACGAAGGAGGTGGCTACAGCTGGGATACAAAGTGAATAAATTGTAATAAATAAAAATAAATCAAAAAAGTTCATAAATAGTATCTGTAAAGAATAACAGATGTGCAATAAACGCTAAATAATGGGAAAAATAACCCAGGCTCACCCTTTTCTCCACTGCCATAATTAATGCCTAGAATTTTGGCTATTAACAGACTCCAGTTAGGTTAGGTTATGGAATTCCAGATATAATACAGCAGTATTTTCTTATCCACAATTCTATATACCATTGTTTTAGGTGCCCATGATCAACCACTGTCCAAAAATACTAAATGGAAAATTTTAGAAATAAATAACATTAAAAATTATACACTAACCTGAGTTGCATGATAAAATCTCATGGCCCTGCTTAATCTTGCATAGAATATGGATCATTCCTCTCTTCAGAGTATCCATGTTGTATATGTTACCTGTCCATTAGCCCCTTGACAATCATTACAGGTCATGATATCACAGGGCTTGTGTTCATGAAAGACTTGCTTTACTTAATAATGACCCCAAAGCACCAATGTGATGATGCTGGTGATTTTGTCCCTGTAGGTCACTGTGACTGTTTTTCCTTATTGTTAGTTATTCACTATGTAGTTTATAAATTAAACTATCAAATCTATATAAGAATTGAAACAAACAGTATATGCAGTGCGCATTGCTTTGTGTGGTGTCAGGCCTCAATAGTATCTGTGATTTTTGAGACTTATCCTTGGAGTATAAAATCATACCGACATGATGAATCCATGTTCACCCTTCTCTAAAGGTCCTATAGGAGGGTGGGGAAGTGTTTACAAGCAGAAAAACACAAAAGAAATTTGGGATGTTGAACTCTAGTACTACTTCTTGCTTTGTTGCAGCTGTATTTACTTTCCTTTGGTAGTAATCCTGCCTCTTTTATCATTGCCTTTTCATTTGTCCAATAAACTCCCGATTTTCCATCCGCAGCAGCACGAGCTGGCTTCATCTCAGGCAATGGGTTCTAGAAGACATACTGATTAAAAGACATTTCCTTCCCAAATTCTGTAGCTTGATATTCCTGTTAACTTTTATCATCAGGGCTATAGAATTCTTTCTTAGCTTTGCCTGAATGCATGCATGAATAAAAATGGCTACAGCACAGCCCCCGTCCTCTGCCATTTGAATCCTGATTCATCTCACTTGGATGCTAGTGTAGAAATTCAGTTTATGTATTGGTCTGAGGAATCTCAGCAGTGACTTGCTGTTTTATAAAAGTTATTCTACAATGAATATTTAATTCACATGTAAGAATCGGATCAGTATCTGCCCAGGGAAAGACAGGTGTCTTTAAAAGAAAATCTCCATTTTTTTTCATTTATATTTTGAACCTCAGAATTGAATTAATGATGATTCCTGGTTTGTGGCATGCTCATTGTTGTGGCATGTGGCCAGAGTTAATTTTACAACATTCTGAGTACTATATGGTGCGACAATGGGATGGATGCTGTTGCAAAATGGTGATGGGAATTGGGCACAATGCCAGGATGTTGCTATTCTGAACTGTGTGGCTGTGAGCCTTCCTATATTTGCATCTTCCTAATGTGGAAGAATTTCTAAGAGTGGTGTTCTGAGTGTGCATGTGAAATAACAAACTGCCTTTTAAATTAATTATACCAGTGTGTCCTCTTACCTGCTAAGTGTGGGATGTGCTCTTGATGCTCATATTCCAAAACATATGGAGCCTTCTTGTTTGTCTTCGTAGAGTGTCTGTGAAATGGTGTTTTTTTTTTTTCTGGATTTTTATTTTTGTTTTGTTTTTGTTTTAGACAGGGCTTTCTCTGTAGCTCAGGCTAGTCTTGAGTTCATTATGTAGCCAAAGCTAGCCTTCAACTCTGACCCTTCTTCATCTGTGCAACGAGTATCAGGAGAAGAAGCACACCCAGATCCTTAGTAGCTTTCCTACTCCTGGTGTCTCCTTTGCTCATTTCCTACTGTGTTAAAGGCAAGAAAGTAGAAGTTCTTTATTTGTTGTTGATACGAATTTACAGTCATTTCCAAGCATTATTTTTCCATTTGTCTATTGTACTTGAAAGTTTCAGCTCTTGATTTTGATAGAGTCAAATTTATTAACCACTATTTTATATAAAATTTTAACTTGTTTTTGAAATTCTTTCTACCTTCACCTCAGCTTTTCTTCTTATTAAATGGGATTAGTAACAGCCACATGTTATGTGATGGTATGGTAATTGGTGACTTATTTGTGGTTTCGTTTCTTCAAAGAAGAGATAGTAGCAGTCGTCAGTCTACTAGCTCTCTGTCCATGAGCAACTTCACTGTGAGAAAGGGCTGCGGGGAGAATGGATGAGTCAGAGCTTTCTAGAAAACTGAACCAATAGGAAGGAGTGGGAGGAGCAGGGTGAGAGGAGAGAGGTTTGAAATGAATTTGACTGACACAATTACAACATCTAAGACCTGCATAGTGGTATTGCCAGAGGGGCTCCCTGGCAAACACTTGGCTGACATCACTAGGTGTTTAAAATCCTCTCCTGTCAGGTGGGTCTAAGTGGGGCATTGCTATAACAAGTTTTCCTGTCTTCAAGTGTTTGGGCATCTTTTTGGATGCTTGCTGGCCAGTGAGTCGTGGAGCTTTCTAGATAGAGAGCGCTCCTACTGCTGATGCTTGTATGCAGCAGCCTCCTACCTGGGCTTGCTCCTGCCCAGCTGGGATATGAATAGGCTCACTAGGGGCTCCACCATGCAGCTGGCCCATGTTCTGCTGCTGGTGGTGCCATTGGTATTTTCAGGAAGTTTCTTGAGCACCCAAGGAGTCTGGAGCAGCTCAGCTTCCCTGACTAGTGACTGAAGTAATATTCTAAATGGGGCACAAATGCCAGAGAATTAAAAATACTTCTTGTTTCTGAATAAGAATCTGCCATGTTCCCAGGACAGTAGGGCTATATCTGGAGGAGCAGCTGCCAGCTGCCTGATGGGCTCCCCTAACCAGCTGATGTGCCAAAGGCTCCCCATTCTCCAGCTTCCCCAACTCCCCCAGCCCCCCCTCCCACTGTCACCAACAGGTCTGTGCAGACAAAGGCTTGGAGGGCAGCTGCCTCCTGGAGCGCCCTCATCTCTCCATTTCCACTTTCTGGCATGGTGTAAGTGCAAGCTGTCACTTGGGAAATGAGTGTCTCCAGTTGCCCTTGAGGTTTAGGGCTGGTCTGGTTCTATGCTGCTTGAGCAGAGGGATAGAAGGAGGGCTTGTCATTGACTTGGTGGTTGAAGGTCAGCCATCCATTGCTTTCCAGAATGAGTTAGGGGTAGCACCGAGGGCCATGGTACCTTATTTACTCTTTGAAGACACTTCAGGATTAATTTTGGTCAGTTTGCCTGGCTTTTTTTTTTTTTTTTTTTTTTGCCTTTGTGTCCTCATCCCAAATGACTTGGATGTGATGTGTGCTCAGTAAATATTTACTAAGCAAATAAATAAACCAATGAAAGAATGACAAGAATAGTTCTCACTGTGGTTTTCAAATGCAGATTTTATATCTGTATACTAAAAATTTTTAATTACTCCTTTTTTTAAGGTGTGCATAGCTCAACAAAGGTCCCTTTAAATAAAAGATCACAGCAATAAATGCAGCTCCTTCTTGCCTGAGTCTGGGGGGCCATAAGGAGAGAGAGATCTGTTTATACTCCTCCCCGGGCCAGTAACTACCAGGATAATTTTATGAAAAGGCCAGGCGGTTAAACTAGGATTTCGCTGAGACTCAGGAAATTGAAACACAGAAGGATACAAGTGCAAAAGATGTATTAAATTTTACATCTGAGAGCACTTGTTCTAAAACTTAAAAAAAAAAAAAGAGGTGCAGCCTGAATTATAGAAAAACGTGTAATTATTGGATGGGCCCTTCTGTTTTCCTGAGCAGTCAGAAGGGTGATGCAGGGTAAGGGGAGTGGGTACTGAGGGTCGGTCAACTTCTTTGGAACCAGTTGCTGTTAGTACACGGAACCAGTCAAGGTTGGCACTGTTGCTTTGCTTTTCATTTCTTACTGTCTGTAAAATCTTGTCATTGATTTGTATCCCCTCAGTGACAGGATAAGAACATTACCCTAGTACCTGTGAATGGAACCGTGCATGGAAATAGGGTCTCTGCAGTTGTAGTCAAGATTCAAGTGGCCTATAATCCCATCTAACAGGAGGAAACTCTCAGACACCCAGAAAGCGAGCACCATGGTATCTGGAACGTTTCAGGGGTGGGGCTAACTGAGGTGCATTCTGCAAATGTTAAGGGATGTTTCTGTACTGATGACTGCTATGCTGTGTGGCAGCCAGAGGTGACACTGAAGCAGACTCTGCCTTGGTAGCTGCTATCCTTCCTCTGCAAGACCAAATTCTTTCAGGGAATGTTTTATAAGCTTGGATGTACAAGCCTGTCCTTAGAGAAGGACTCACCAAGACAAGGGGAAGCAGAATAGGGCTCTGGATTCAAGAGGAGCAATTTGGGCATAAAGTAGGTGAGAGCTACAAGGCGTTCACCTCTGCTCCTTCATGCCTCATCAATGTACATTCCATGTTTTCTGATTCCAATGAGGTTTTTGTTTAATAAATAAGTTTTAACTTAAAATGCTCTCATTAATGATTTGGCAATACTCTGAAGGCTGATATGTTACACAATACTTTGTTTGGTGTGTGTGTGTGTGTGTGTGTGTGTGTGTGTGCATGTATGTACGAATAATGTATGTATCTGAGGGTGCACAAGTACCGTGGGGTGTGTGTGGCAGTCAGGGCATAACTCTAGGGAGCTGGATTTCTCCTCCCATCATGGAAGTTCGGGACCAAACTCAGGTTGTCAGGCTTGTGCAGTAAGCCTCTGCCCATGTCATGTTTATTCTTGTTTGCTTGCTTTATTGCTGTTTGCAGGTTTGAATTTTATGTTAAACTGAAAAGTTTAACATAAAAACGTTAAACTGAAAAGTTCACTCATGCTATCCTCTCGTGGTCTTGCCATTTTTCTGCTTCTACGTCCTGCCAATCACTAATCTGTTCATCGTGACAGTTTCATCATTGTAGGCTGCTGTGTGAATGTAAGTGATCAGGCTGGATGGATGACTCAGTCAATAAAGTACCTTCTGCACAATATGTGAGGACCTGAGATCCTTTTCTAGCACCACATCAAAGCCAGGTGTGTGGGTATCAGTAACCTTAGTGCTGTGGGAGAGCAGAGACGGGGGAGGGGGGCTACCCAGAGCTTGCTGGCCTGCAGTCTAGACAATTGATGAAGGCTGGGCTCAGTGAGAGATCCTGTCTCAAAACACAATAAAGTAGAGAGTAATCAAGGAAGACACCTGACATAGACCTCCAGTCTTTCCACATATGTGTTTTCATATGTACTCACATGTAATTATGCAAACATACACTACAGTAATATATTCAACACACATAATAAAACCAAACCAGAATCTAAAAGGCAAACCATGCAAGCAGACAGGAAAAGAAGCAAGAGGCCATGGACTTGAAAGACAGCAAGGAGAGGTATATGGGAGGGTTTGGAGGGAGGAAAGGGAAGAAGGAAAAGATATGATTATATTATAATCTCAAAATAAAAGAAAATTTAAAAAGTTGGCTTCCTTCAGAATAATGTCTTTCAAATTCATCCAAGTTGATGTGTGTAGCAAAAATCCATTCCTTTAAAAATAGTGTTTCACTGAATTGATCAGAGTTAATATCTATATTCACCTGTTAAGGGATAATTTGAATCATTTTCAGTTGCATAGAAATAGTATCACTAAAATAATTTCTGGCATATAGTTTTAGTGAAATTTTAATTGTTATATGTTGGAGTTTTCTTTTTGCATTGTTTCCTGTGGACTTTCTTTTTGATCCATGGATTATTTGTAAATATATTTTCAAGTTTTAAAAGAAATTTCTTGCTGTATTTATATTACTCAATTCTACTTTGAGCCCAATTTCATTAAATAATATGCTTTGCCTTATCATGCAGGCTATCATATAGGAATATACATGATATTCTTGCGAATATTCTGCTTTACTTGGTAAAACATGATATTCTGCCGTTGTGTGTGAAGTATTATATACAAGTCAGTAAGATCTAGTAGTATGTTAATAGAAGTTTTTTTTTTTTTTTTTTTTTTAGCAAGGAGGAAAAAAAAAACCTTACAAAATTAGTGGTAGACTTCTTTAGGGGGACAGACTGGTAACAGACTGGTAAAATTCAGGTATAAATTTTAAAATGGGGTTTATTACATTGACTACATAAAAGGGGCTGGGCAGTCCTAGAGAGGATGCCTGACAGCCAGAGAGGCAGAGAATCTGCTCAGTTTCTGGGGCTGGGTGCTGCAGTAAGTCTCAAACAGGTGCTGAAATGTGGGAGATTTCTGGGCAGTCGCAGGCA
Organism: Psammomys obesus; assembly: GCF_907164565.1. Classification (NCBI taxonomy): domain Eukaryota; kingdom Metazoa; phylum Chordata; class Mammalia; order Rodentia; family Muridae; genus Psammomys; species Psammomys obesus. The sequence goes on along the minus strand of NW_026590598.1, from coordinate 490,154 downwards.
CTCAGCCCTTGTGGGAGACTGCAGAACCTGGTCTGCTAGCCCTGGAATGAGAGGTGCTCTCAGAACGAAGAAGTGAAGGCAACCAAGCAAGCTGCTTGTCCCCTCCCCCTCCCCCCTCGCTCCAGACTTTGTATCTGGACCTCAGTTAGAAGGCAAGACTCACATAAAGGGACCCCCCCCCCCCCAGCTCCCACGCTCCCTGGAAACACCTTCATAGCCCTGCCCAGAGATATGTCCTTCTAGATGATTCTGGATCCCACCAAGCTGACAGGAGATTCTTGGTATCACTTAAATCATACTGAGGATGTTTACTTTTTGTTTTTCCTGGTTAGGTTCAGACCACAGGCTCAGCATGTTGCCTGGTGGGGCTGATTCCCAAGGCCATTCAGGTTTTCAGGGCTTTCACAGTATTTTTATTTTTCCCTTAGGTGTGCCACCCAGTGGTCAGTCTGGAACCTGATGGCCATCTGCCTTTAAATTCCGTTCTCAATTTCTCAGTGCTGATTAGGATCCAGTTCCTGAGTGAGCAGAACAGCAGTGACTAATCCATGAATAAGGCCTTGGAGCTGCTCTCTGAGGTCTTTCCTCTCTGCGGTACCCCACTTACCCATTTGGGTTCTCCTCTGTGGTCCACCAGACCCCTAGCTATGGCATTTGAGATTCTGTTTGGCTCTACACATTCGAGGTTGCACCTGCCTTCAGGGACCCAAGGGTTTGGTAAACTTAAAGAAAGTTTAGAGTGCTCACCCTCTCTCCCCCATCCACTGTGACTTGTACATTGTTTGGATGGCTGCACCATGCATTCCTGCTAGGATTTATGGCTACATTCAGGCAGAAAGTCTGGGTGGGGTGTTAAGACTTCATTATACCCTGTCAGTGGTTTCTAACCAGACATGCACATCTAAATCAGCTGTGGCACACTGTCCCTTGTCCCCTTGAACAGTGAAAATGGAAGTAGGTTTCACAACCCTTTCCCTCTTCTAAGTCTGGAGATCCTGTAACAAGACAGTCATCCAGGGAAATCCTTGGATACTAAGGGATTGTTAACGGTTGGGGAGAAAGCCATCCTGCTGCTCTCCAGCTGGGGCCCCTCCACACATTAGGCACTTCTTCTTGTTATACCCCCAAACCAGTCAGACATCTGGCCAGTCCATCAGAATCCCATGCCTACCCCAAACCATGTTATTCCCGAATGACCCACTGACACTTTTGCTCTAAAGGCAGTTTCAATTTTCTGTGAGTGTGGCATTATTTTCTATAGGTGTAGAGGTTCCATTTCTGGAAAATTACTTTTAGCAACAAAATCTGCAAGTCCAACATGAACGTAAAATAAAAGAGTGGAAGAGAAAAGCGTATGCCTTTAAAATATTTTTATAGGCATCTCATGCAGCCAAACAGGGTCTAAAAGGGCAATTTTACATTTGCAATTGTTTGAGGCAGGTCTGGACTGGAAGAAATGTTTAAAAAAAAATACAAGCCCAGTGACATTTGTACTCAATGTGTTGTCTTCTTCTTAAAAAACCTCACATTAGCACTTTTTATTGCTCTAATAACCTTTAACTGAATTTAAAAGTAGGATTTTCTGGTTTGGGAAAGCCTGATTTTTTTTTTTTTAAACAGTCACCTTATCTATTTCTGCCAGGGAAGGAGCCCAGATTCCAACTTGTTTGTGAGCCACTGTGTGCACTGGGATGACTCAGCATTATTGTCACTGAGGAGCACTTGAGCGCTGAGTAGTCCGTGTTTCATGATAACGGGTGTGTGTTGGTGTGTGTGCATGCACGAGTGCACCTGCCTTTTGCATGTGTGTCTGTTACTCCAAAAGAATGTACCCGCTTCCTCAAGCTTCCTCATACAGACAGACCTTTGATTCCGTGGAGTCTGCTTTTTTATTTTTTATATTAATTTTTTTATTTATTACAATTTTTTCACTTTGTATCCAAGCTGTAGCCCCCTCCCTTGTTCCCAATCCCGCCCTCCCTTTTCTCCTCCCATGTCCCTTCCCTGAACTAAATGCAGATGAGAAAGTAATTGAGGTCTACAGTGTGCCAGGGTGCACTGAACACATACAGATATATTCCTGTTGCCATTATCTCCCAAACAATACAGCATAACTATTTACATTGCATTTGCCTTGTTTGCGCTATTATGGGTAATCTGTAGATAAACTAAGGTACACAGGGCGATATATTTGGGATTTATGCAAATCCTATATCATTTTCTATATGTGGATTTTTGAAGAAACTGTGCCGGTCTCGGGAGCGGTTCCTTGCAGATACCGAGGGAACACTGTATCTTCTGCTGCTGTTCATGTCCACCACTGTCACTGAGTCAGTGGCTGGAATTGTGTTCTCTCCTCATCTTCTGAAGTCATGTGTTTAGTTTAGGATGAAGATAATGGATGCACAGAGTATCACGGCAATTGGCTGCATTTTCAGCAATTTCAGTCTTGAGTCTGCCTGAGCCCAGATCAGCCTTCACTCCCAGAAACCGTCCTGACCCATCTCTGCTGGCACATGGGTGCCTTCACTTTGTGCTCCCCCTGGGCAGCCCCTGCAGCCAGGCTACCAGCCTGCGGGTCACTAAACAGCATCTGCAATCCCAGATGGAGGGTCTGTTTCTAGAGTAGGAAGAGCTATTTAGGGGCATTGGGCCAAATCTGTTTCTGGGTTTGGATTGCTCATTTTTCTTTGCTATTCTTTGGTGTGCTTGAAAAATTGAAGCAGCTTGCAGTCCCTGGCCTGGGACATGTTTGATTAGCTGGCTCATGGTGGAAGATGGCTCAGCAGGGTGAGAGTCCAACAAGGTTAAAAGTTGCAGTGCTCATCTCTGTGGCAGGGGCACCTGCTATGTGTTTGAACTGGTCACTCAGTGGGACAGCTGCATGATGGTGCTTCATGCTCGGCTTCTGTGGCATACTACCATGTAAGCAGACATCATCTGTGAATCATCATTCGCAAACAAAAGGGTCTGCTGGTTTTGACGTTGGGCTACTCTCATTACTTTTCAAGCCACAATTCCTTCCTTTGCCTGATGATACATAATATAATATCACTTTGTAGCTTTGTCATGGTGGTTAAACAAATGTCGGAATGGTTAGCTGGATGGAATAAATGCTAAGTATATCTGAATGATGCCTTTCTTCATAGTTTCTTTCTCCTGCTGTTAATTATGAGTTCCTGGTAGAAAGCCTAATTTCTTGGAATTTTTCCTCATGCGATAGATGAAAATGAACTTTGTACTCTCATTTGCAGATTTATCAGAAGTTTAAATGGGCAAACTAAAGTCATGGGTCCAGTAGGCTGCCAATGGGAGTTGCTGGTTATTAACTGCTAGTAGTAAATAATTAGCAGTATCCTCCTTGACCCTGTAACACATCCATACCTTTGAAAATTTTGATATTAAAAAATGCACAAAGGTGATAAATGTGGATCGATTTGCATTCTTCTACATGCAGACATCCAGTTAGACCAGCACCATTTGTTGAAAATGCTTTCTTTTTTCATTGCATGGATTTGTCTTCTTTGTCAAAACCCAAGTGTCCATAGGTGTGTGGGTTTATTTCTGGGTCTTTGATTCAATTCCATTGATCAGTCTGTTTGTTTCTATGTCAATGCCATGCGGTTTTTATTACTGTTGTTTTGTAGTCCAACTTGAAATCAAAGATGGATACTTCCAGAAGTTCTTTCATTGTACAGGATTGTTTTTGCTATCCTGGGTTTTTAAAATTTTTCCATATGAAGTTGAGAATTGCTCTGTTAAAATATGTAAAGAATTGTATTGAAATATTGATGGGAATTGCATTTAATCTGTAGATTGCTTTTGTCCCCCAAGTGATGAATAGATAAAAAAAATATATACACAATGGAATAGTTCTCAGCTGTTAAAAAACAAGGAAATCATGAAATTTGCAGGCAAATGGATGGAACTAGAAAAATATAATAATACTGAGTGAGGTATCCCAGTTCCAGAAAGACACACATTGTATGTACTCACTTATAAGCAGAGAGTAGCCACATATTACAGAATAAACGCACTCCAATTCACAGACCTAAACAAAATAAGTAACAAGAAGGACCCAAAGGAAGATGCTTAACTCTTACTCAAAGGGGGAAATAGAATAGAAAGCAGAATAGCTGAGACTCCTAGGAGCAGTGGTCATGGATACTGAAGAGGCCACCTTCTAACTAGACAGGGTTCCTGTGGAGGGAGGAGAACCCCGACCTACCCACAAAAACTTCAACTTCAAATTTCTCTACTTATGAGATGTGCAGGGATAAAAATAGAGCAGAGATTGAGGGAATGCCTGGCCAAATAGGAGACCTACCCCAAGTGAGAGAGCCAACCCTTGACACTATTAATAATCATCTGCTGTGCTTACAGACAGGAGCCTAGCATAGCTGTACTCTGAGAGGCTCCACCAAAGAGTGGATTGAAACAGATGCTGAGACTCACAGCCAAGCATAGGACGGAGTGTTGGAGTCTTGTGGAAGAGTAGGGGGAAAGAATAAAAGGACCCAGAGGGCTCAGGATCTCCACAAGAAGACCAACCTAGCCAACGAACCTGGGGCCAGCGGTGCTTATGGGGGCTGAAACACCAACCAAGGACCACCCATGGACTCAACCTAGGCCTCTTTCACATTTGTAGACAATAGGAAGCTTAGTCTTCATGTGGATCTCCTAGAAAGGGGAGAAGTTGGTGTCTCTGATGTGGACTCTATTGCCTGCTTTTTGATCACCTCCCACTGGTGGGGCTGCCTCCCCGGGACACAGGGGGAAAAGATGCACTCAATCCTGATGCAACCTGATGTGCTAGGGTGGGTTGGTGGTGGAGCTTCCCTTATCTGAGGAATAGGGGAGGGGTGGTAGTGGGAAGAGGGAGGGAGGGTGGGATCAGACCAGGAGGAGGTAGGGCTACAATTGTGATGTAAAGCCAATAAATAAACAAACAAGCAAACAAATAATAAGAAATATACAAAGAAAGTTTACTCGAGTGAGGCTGGGTTCTGGGACTCACTATATATCAACCAGAGAAGTCCAGACCTGACTTGCTGAACTGAGTCCTCTTCCCCACTGTGCATCATGCTGATCCATCTACCATGTTCAATCAGAACTGTTCCAAATCTTCATAATGTGCACCTCTGCCTGATTCCCGTCTCCTACCCTACTTTCTCCCTCTATAGCTGCTGTCCTGGGCCCAGATGCCGCCCCAAATCTCTCCAGCTTGTTTCTCTTTTCTTCCCTTTCTTATTTTGAGTCAAACTTGGTTGTGTTCTAGGGATAGCCTGCCAAGCTGGAGGTCTTAACTCCTTCCCAGGAGGCCTTTTCTCTAATCCATATGGTTGTTTACAAATCATTTCTTTCTCCTCTTTCTGCAATATCTAAGCTCTTTCTGTTTTGTTTCCAGATCTTTCTAGACCTTATCATTTGTTTCTGTTAGCATCTCCCTATCTCGAATGCCAGTTCACCCTCTTCCTTCCGTTACCATTCACTGAACACCTTGGTTCCCTCTTTTCTTTCTTTCATTTCAAATCTAGCTTGTGCTTACTGACATTCATTGTGTGGCCTCTCATTTACTTTACCATCTCATTTGTATTAAATTACATTTCTCCACTACAGAGCCTTCTACCCCTATGACAGAATTGTATTCTATCCACACTTTCAGCAACCATAGCATGTCCTGATATTGCAAAACTTAATAGAACAGCCTCCACCACTCATAGTCCCTCCAATAAACATTGTTCTGTTGGAGTAAGACCTGAATCACAAAGCCTTCTTCTTCATATCTTCCTACTTAAACTTCACAGTGTTGGCCCATAATAGTCTCTGATTTACCCACTTAGTTTTCTTGATCCATTTTCTTTGTGACATTTATCATGTAAAAATGAACTTGGACATCCTCCTTTGCACAGAGTATGTGAGCATTGCTGAGGAACATCACAAAATAGAATACTGGTTTCACTTTGCATGGTTTGCGCACTAACTCCCCAGCATGTGCCCTCAAACCCTCACTTTTCTTGCTACTATGAAAAGTACTGGACAGAATAGGATGAGGAGATGGCTTAGTGGTTAAGAGAACTGGCGAATCTTCCAGAGGACCCGGGTTTGATTCCCAGCACCCACATGGTAGTTCATAATTAATTGTAACTCTAGTTCCGGTAGATCAGATACCCTCTTCTGGTCTCTCTGGGTACCAGGTGCATACGTAGTTAACAGACATATAAATAGGCAACATATCCATACTCATAAAACAAGCAAACAACACAAACAAACAAACAAAAAATACTTGAGAGAAGCAAACAAGGGAAGAAATATTTATTTTGTCTAAGTTTAAACTTGTCATGGTGGGGAAATCATGGCAGAGTTCAGGGTTGCTGGGATGTGTGGTGGAGTCTCCTCACATCTTGACAAATCAGGAAGTACTGCCCCCATTCCCCAAGGGGGGGTCCATGTTCCTTCTTTTGTGTCTGCTTCTTCTCCCTGAGTCTCATAGAGACCGAAGATTTCAGGCATTTACTGAACTACTCAAAAAGAGAGTGTCCCTTCCACATTTCACCCCAGCCCTAAATCTGCTTGACTGTCACCTCGGGGTCAACATATCCAGAAGAGAATTCTCCAATCTCATTCTCCCCCAGTTTTCCCAACCTCACACAATATCTCAGGGGTTTCCCCGTTGCTTGAGCACAAAACAGAAATCATTCCTGATCTTGACATTTTACTTTATATTCCATATTCAGTTCAGTGGATGCCCTGGCACAGTAAAGAGCTTGACTCAGACAGAGATATTGGAGCATCTTCCCTCACTGGCAGTAATCAAATGATTCCTGAAATCTTTCTATATTTTCCCTTAACCCCAGTGGGTCGTAGGAGGAAATGGATTTTCTGAAGAGGCAGGAGTGTGTGAATGAATCATGTTAAGTGGTCAAGCTTTCACATCAAGAACGAGGATTACTCATGCCATTGTTGGCCAGGTGGGCAGGCATTAACTGGGGGGACATAGAGAGCTTGTAGTTTTTAATTAAAAGTGACTTTAAAGTTGTGGGTGTCATTCTGGGAGCAGGGTGTAGAACTTAACGGCAAAGACTTTCTGGTTTTCTTCTGGGTTCATAGTGTTCATTTTTTCCTTTTTGAGATTTTCAACTGTGTTTCATTAAGCTGTAAATAAAACTGGAACTTGCATAGGGTTCACTTCTTTTTTGTTTTGAGGGCTTTGTCTTCTTCCTGTAGCACTTGACTCATTGTATTTCTGGGACCTTTGCAAGTGATCTGATTCATACTATGGTTTTGATTTTCTTTCTCATTTTTAAAAGACTCTCTTAGTAGAAAAAGCAATTCCAGAGCATGATTTGTCTTTGTGTCTCTCTTTTAGCACCTGTCTTCTGATTACACTTTTTAGACTACTTATTTTACTAGTTACTGTCTCCTTTTAATGACAACGATTGCAGATGCTTTAGCCCTCTGTCACTATGACAGATGATCTGAGATCATCACCTTAGAAGAGGAAAGCTTTATATTGGGTTATGGTTTGAGAGTCTTGAGACCATCGTCACTTGGTCCTGCTGCTTTGAGTGTTTTGTAGCACCATGCATTATAGCACAAGTGTGGCAGAGGAAGTCTGCTTACCTCATGGCAGTTGGGAAGAAAGGGGAGAAAGAGAGGAAGGGTTGAAGTCCTAACTGCTCTTTCATAGTCATGCCCCAGTAGCCAAGCTTCCTTCTTTTAGACTCTCCCTCTTAAAAGGTTCTTCACTTCTGTAGGAGCCATGGGCTGGGAGCTAAGGCTTTAATAATAGGCTTCTGTGACACCTGGGTCCAAACTCTAAAAGATGCTCATTGCTATTCTCCCTGAGCCTAACATAAGCACTGGCATGTGTCAGAACATAACAGATATTTATTACATGTAAGAATAAAATTCATTTTATTTACAGAAAAAAAATTAAAGGGCTATTATTTCTTTTGTTGAGGTTTAGGTACCAAGTAGAAGAGGAAGTAGTAGTGACTGAGAAGCAAGGATGCTTGTTTCAAGGTCATTTACTTATGTGAGTTCCTTCTAAGATGGTGTGATTGACAAGCTCAGATCCTTTTGAAACATTTGCAAAATTAAGTGTCTTCATATGTTTGAGATGTTATAACCAAATACCCTGGACTGTGTTGCTTAAAAACAACAAATATTTATTCTTGCATTTCTGATCAAAGTACTTGAGAAATTTTAATGTGTGGGAAGGCCAATGGTTCACAGATGAGCATCTTTCTGCTGTGTTCCTACGTGGATGAAGAGACAAGGAGTGACCTGGGCTCGTTTTGTTAGGGCACTAGTTCTATCATGAAGTTTCACCCTCATGACGATATGGCTTCTTAAAGGTCTCAGCACCTTGAGGATTTTCACATGTGAATGGAAGGATGTACAAATGTTCAAATCCCACTAGTGAGCAAGAAATAGTGTTTTCTATCTTCTTCCTGTAGGTCTCCCCTATATCACATTTTTTTTTTATTATTACTTATGTGTGTGCATGGATGGGTAGGTAAGTGTATGTATTTGTGTGTGTGCAGGTCCATGTATGTGTGCGTATACTTGGGCACCAGAGGTCAACGTCAGTTGTCCTTCCTTCTTAGGTTCTGGCACCTTATTTTGTGAAACAGGGTTTCATTGGGATCTCAGTCGTCAGGCTAGGCTGGCTGGGCAGTGAGCCTCAAGGCATTGGCCTGTCTGTGTCTTCCCAGTGCTGGAGCTATAATTGCTTCACACACCTGGCTTTTTACATGGGTGTTAGGGACCAGACTCTAACTTGGTGGCCTGAATGGCACTTTGCAGAGTAAGCCATCTCCCTAGCCCTGTATTACATTTACCTGTCTTGGGGCCCTGCTGATCTGGAAGGGGCTGTGAGAAGACATTGCAGATGGGCACTAATCTGAAGCCCACAGCCTACTACATCCCAGCCATTGGTCTTATAGAATTATTAGTGGACAACACACTGTTTCTGTGCCCCATTTCCCTCAGGGTTGGATACCAGGCAACTCCAACCTCTGACTTCCAAGAGCCTACTAGAATTATTCACAGCAGCTGTGCTAGTCATATTAGTATATATGATTCATTAGAATGACTTACAGGCTGTGGTCCAGCTAGTCCAACAGTGGCTGTCTATCAATGAAATGTCTAAGAATCCAGTAGCTGTTCAGTCCGTGAGGCTGAATATCTCAGCTGATCTTCATTATGCACTGGAATGCTGAAAAAGTAGGCTCTGATGCCAGTGGAGGAATGGACTTGAAGGGCGAGTGGGCAAAGAGCTAAAACTTCCTTCTTCCATGTCCTTTGTATAGACTGTCAACTGAAGGTGTGGCACAGATTAAAGGTGAGTATTCTCACCTCAAAATTAAAGGTGAGAATAAAAAAGAAGCTGAATTAAAGATGAGTCTTTCCATTTCAAAAGATATAAAATAAATAAATAAACAAACAAACAAATAAATAAAATCTCTCACAGGTGTGGCCAGCTACTTAGGTTTTAGTTACTTCCAGACGTTGTCAAGTTGGCAAGGATAACCATCACAGTTATCCTTGTGGCCAGTTCTGCACTGGCTTTATTTGCCCTCCAGCTTTCTTCCTGCAGGAAGCACAGTGAGAAGTTCTTTCCTTCTGCTCCCGCCCCTGACTCACACTGATGCTTCACCGCCTGACTCAATCAAATCCTTGGACCACGTTTAAAAACCTTCCAAGTAATACATGAATGAACCATAGGCACCTTCTCCTACCTTCATGGATTCTGGGGACTAGGGGCAGGTTTGGCTCTGCTCTATGCCCACAGCCATAGCCCAGAGTCTCTTTAACATTTGGGACATCTTGCCCCTGTGGGCAGATGGGGACCTTTAACAGATTACACTTTGTCTACTTGGCCTCATTTCATGGCCACCTGAGCACAGGGATCTAGGTAATCCCAACTGAGGGAAACAACTTCTAAATAATATGAAAATGTCACCTGTCCTTGTAAACAACTAATTTGATAATGGAGCCTCTGCCAGTAGTTGTAAAACCTCCAGACTGAAAACCAGAAAGAAACACCTCTCTCATCGTGTATCATATCACACACTCATTCACCATTCATTGATGGATGGTGAAAGTGCCTGAAAGGGCACTGAAAGTGCCCCTGGCTTTGCAGTAGGGCGGGGAATACAAAGTCAAATGTAGCTTGCTCTGCCCTCCAGCACTGGGCACACCGGTCAATAACTATTTTAGTATGTTGCTGACAATGAAAGGGATCCAGGGTCCTGAGAGGCTGGAGGAGTGGGTGCTCCCAGATCTGTTAGAGGTGGGTGGAGGTCAAGAGTGAGATGCCACTCAAATTGAGTTGTGAAGAATGAACAAGAAGTAGAAGAGTACCTGGGGGTAGAGGGAACATGCCCAATGTTAATTTCTTTGTCCCTAGTACCTGCTATTGTTTGTTTAGTCATTCATTCTTTGTAGACACAGGGTTTCTCTGTGTGGCCTTGACTGTCCTAGACTCAGTTTGTAGATCAAGCTAGCCTGGCAGATGTCTGCCTGCCTCCGCCTTCCTGAGTGCTGGGATTTAGGTGTGTGCCACCGCACCCAGCTGCTATTGTTTCTTAAGCTCTTACTTGTGCCAGTCTCTGTGATAAGCACAAAGGTTTTGTGGTATGCAATGTCAACATCTTTCCTTTCTTTATGGTGTTTTCAGTGAGTGCAAGAAATAGACATTCAAGGAACCATCACCCAGTTACACTAAGGAATCACAAGTTAAAGGTGCCTGTGAGGATAAAGATGTGTAAGCACACTGATGCTCAAGGACCTGATCCAGAGCACACATATAGTCTGGGTAGGCTTCTGAGGATATGGAACTTATTCTTGGGTCTGAAATGTGACAATGGTGAATCAGTGATCAGAGAAGGGTATCCCAAAATAGGCAGAACAAAGAATGAGGGGAAAGGCAAGAAGACAGGGAATGAATGAGGGCCAGGATACAGGTGAAAGCAGGGAGGTGGAGCTGAAGGAGGGAGGTGGAGCCCCTCCCAGTCAAAGTAAGTTTGGATCTCCTAGAAAGACAGCTGGTCTAAGAGGCTAAAAAGCTGGGGCAACTCTGAAACCTGAGTGATCACCAGCATCTGTGATCCTCCTACAGTGCCCTCTTCCTCCATACTGGTTTCTTATACAGCAGGCTTATGAGGGCACAGCAGGTAGCTTGGGCAGAGGTTCTTAGCTAGGCATCAGCACCCGTGGCCAGGCAATACAGCTGTGGAATGGGGATTTTTTTTTTTAAAGTACTAACCAGGAGGAAAGGCAGAGTCCAGTTTCTGTGGCGTGATGTGACTAAAATGTGAACTATAGATGTCTCTGCTTCCTCAAATGAAACCTGCTCAAGAAAAGGAAGCTTTTTTTTTTTTCTGTATTGTCCTTTGTTCTATCTTCAGTACCTAGAACAATTCTTTGGACTTATAGTGTTATACACGCTTGTTTAATAAATGAACTGTGCACGTAGTTTTAGACAGATTCTGTGTAGACTGAGTGAGCCAGGGAGTGGGACAATGCTTAGATGACTGGCCGTTCTGCCTTCCTCATCTCTGTGGGCTTGGCTGGCTCGCCTTTGCTTTCTGAGACCTTTCCTCTCTCCCAGCATGGCTGGCAGAAGGGACAGGCTGCAGTCAGGATTTGGCAGCGACTCCAGGCTTCTCCAAACTGCTGTGTTTATCCAGTTGTTCTGTGATGCTCTTCCCATCTGGCCCCCCTGCCAGGGCTCTCTCTGCAGCTAATGGTAGTTCTCCAACAGGATGCACAGACAAACGTCTCTGACAACTACCTGTGTTATTATTATTTTTCTCTCTGACTGAGTGCTTTGGTGCCCACCTAACGCTCTCCCAGGGCATCTCATCTGGAAATGTTCTGGCCTTGTTTTCTGCATGCAGCTGCCTTTAAGACAAAGGCAGTTGGTCTAAGACAACTCCATTACCTTTCAGGCTTTCCTCCATTAAATTTGGGCTGCCTCAAATCTAGCGTTACTACTATGGACTCCTCAGCACCCATTTATGTACCTGCTCACTGTGTCTGTAAGCTAAAAACACCTGGAAGGAATCCAAAACTTTTCTCCTAGTCCTGCTTAGTATTTCAGAATTTTATTAAATGGATGATTTATTGAGCACTTTGAATGCAACAGACATTGTGCCCAGCACTTAGCCTCCAACATCTTGTTTTATTTCTATCGCGTCCCTGTGAGGTGGGTATTGTTGTATTGCTTTTTGGGGAGAGTAAATTAATGCTGTGAGAGATGAAACTACATAATTAAAATTTGTCAGGGTTTGTATTAGGAAACCAGGCCTTTCTCCTCTCTCCCTGTGTGCTTGACCTTGGGAGGCAGTTGAAGGCTGCCAACACTAGTTGGTCTTTTTCTTTTGCCTAGGAGCTAGAAAGCCAGATGTAGGAGTTTGAGTGTCATTGCATCTGGTTATAAGACTCCTCCAGGTACAGATAAGGATTTGAAAGAGAGAAATGAGGTGGGTAGAATCACTGTGGAGGAGGTGGAGGAGATGGAGGCCGTAGACCCAAGGCCCTTTCACCTTGCTTGATGGTTAATGTGAATGTAAGGTGTGGTATTCCAGGGTCTCCATAGTCACCAAGCAGCAGTTCTAGGTCCCCAAATGTTAACTCCATGCTAGCAGTGATCCCTACAAGGAAGTTCCTCCATCAACCATCAAGCTTGATATGCCATTTGATAAATCCTGCCTCCTGCCTCTGAAGCCCACTGTTGATTTAGATGCACAGTGGATCCATCTGTTTTATAGTCCAGATTCAGCGCTTTCTCTAACTCACAGGTGGAAGAGCAGGCAGCAACTCAGTATTGATGCTTGCCTCTGTAGATAGAGTCACGTGTTAGAAAGTGCCCTGGACTTTTAATCAGAAAGCCTGAGTTTAAACATGAGCTCTGCTACTTGTTTAATGGCCTTAAAAAGTCGCGAGACTACCCTTGATTCTGTTTCCTGCCCTGCAAATTGAAGTATCTGTGTCTGCTGCTACAGTGAGTATATCTTAGGGGGTTTACACTCAAAGGCAGCATGTGGCAGTGTCCAAAGGTATTTCAGTCATACAACTGGAGTAGATGGGATACAACTGGCTTCTAGTGGACAGAGCCCAGTGATGCTGTTAACCAGCCTACAGAGTGGAGGCCAGCCCCCCAGTTATCCATTCTGAAATGTCAGTAGTTCCGGGTTGAGAAACCTTGGTGTAAAGGACGAAGTACCACCTAGTACTTAGCACCCAAGCGGGTGTTAATTGAGAATAATTGCAATCGACTTAGTATTAGAGCTAGAAGACGCCTTGCTGCCCCTCCTCCCAAACATGATTTGCATACTCCATAACTCAGTCCTGGTAGCCAGGATGGGACAAGGAATGTGCCTGTAGGCATTTGTGAGGATTCTGACTCAGTGTTGAAAAATGTTTCCTTGCTCTTTGTGGTCCTCATTCTCGCTGTATCACATTGGGGCCTCATAGAACTTCTAGGGTCTGTCTTGTACTGAAATTTCTTCTTTAAATTTTACTTATTTACATCTCTGCCACTCTATCTATTCATCTATCTATCTATCTATCTATCTATCTATCTATCTATCATCTATCTGTATATTATGTATTTTTGCATCTATGTATGTATGTATGTATGTATGTATGTATGTATCTGTCTATCTATGTATGTATCATCTATGTACCATCTGTCTATCTACTGTAGATTAATACACTTGTGATGTATAATATGGAATGTATCTAGAGCTCAAAGGGTAACTTGTGAGAGGTGGCTCTCTCCTTCCACTGGTTCCTGGAGATCAAACTTGGAACACAGGGGTTAATAGCAATTGCCTTTACTAATGAGCCATCTCTCTGGCACTAAAATTTCTTCCCACAGGCTGGCCTGTGCTAGGACTTGGTCAAAATGAAGGTCCTTTACATTGGTTTTCTGTGGTAGGAGCATCTTTTTATTCTTTTAACATGTGAATCCTGGACACAGCCCATTCTTTCTGCCTGTAGTTTCTGGCTAGGGCTCAGAAGGCAGAAGTGTCTCTTTTTCAGGACCCCTGTCACCTGGGCTTTTGCTTTGACTCTAAGTAGCTCATCTGGTAAATGGGTACTGGAACTTGGTGAGTTTAGGGATTGGTGTGATATTTCCATAGGAAGTGGGAGAAATCTTGTTCCACACTGATTGTCTTTTATGAAGCCAGGATCTGGGGATTCAGGGGCAAAGGACATATATTGGAGCCTTGTGAGAATGTCTGTGGAATTAAAGGAAAGAGGGGGCTCAGTAGGAAATTGATGAAGTCAGGAAATGCCAGAGCTTCTCTTTTAGGCTTAGGGAGAGGTTATAAGGCTGCTGAAAGGCTGTGTAGGGGTGAAGAGGGATAGATTTCAGGCGTTATGCCTGGAGCACCTGGAGCAGTGTGTGCTGGAGACAGGTTGATATCCACATGTTTCAGGGAGATGGGAGAGGAGGAGAGGCTCTGAGGTGGGCACCCTTGGGATGGTTTGTCGAGGAGAAAACAACATGATGCTGCCTAACGAAGGAGAGCGGGAAGGAGCCTTTTTGGTGGTTTCTAAACCTGCAACCTAGCGGAGTGTCTTGATCCTTCTTCCTCCACTAAGACTTGTAGGAGAGTCCCTTGAGCTATGATACATGGCTTTGAGGAGCAGCCAGAGCTGCCTTAGGAGGTCTGGGGAACCCTCTTGGCCTGGCCCTTTGACCATCGACAGGATCAAATGTTCATTCCTCTCCAGTGGTCCTAGATGTCTCACGCTAGTCCAACAGAGCATGGTCCTCTAAGTTCACATCCTTATATCCACCTCTGAGCCTTGATTCCCAGTAACACAGCACAACCATTTTCACTGTTTCTGTCTCACAGGACAGTTACAAGAAATGACCAGATCTGTATGTGCAGACAGGTAGTGCTGTACGCTTGCAAGTTACTGCAGAGCAGAGCAGAGCAGAGCAGCCACTTAGGGCTTGGAGGCCAGTGCAGGGGACATGCAGTTCAGTGTCACTAGCTCAAGTTGTACAGCATGTGTGTGCTTCTTCTTTCTCCTCCCTTCCTGTTTGAGCCGGTCCTATCCTTGGCTCAGGGATGACAGCATACATGAGCATGTGTGGCAGAGCCACAACAGAGGTTGTCCCTCAAGCTGCAAACCTTTCCCCAGTGGAGACCTGTATGCAGGACATGGCCAGTGCCTGTTCTTGCCTAGTAGTCTGTCCCCCATCCTGTGACCCCCCGTAACTCCCAGTAGTGCAATTTCTCCTGGCCTCTGGAAATGTATGTTGTTTCCAGGCTCCAGATTGTCTAATTGGACTGACAATTGAGGGCCTCAGGAGGAAATGTTATGGGTGTTTCCAGAGAGTCATAAAAGTGCCAGGTTGTCTTTTTTTATGATGGTTCTTAAGGCCCTGATTTAGCAGATACTTGAATTTCACTGTTTCTGCCCATAGGTTACTCTTGCTGAGGTACTTGGCCCTCCTTTTAGTAAGTCTGCTTTCTAGTGACAACAACTGCTATGTAGAAATGTTAAGAGACACTGGCAGAGTAGGAAAAGCATCACCTGCTGAGGGTCTTTTATAAGCCAGGCATAGTGTGAAGTCAGTGCTACACATTCTCTGTGTGTTCCAGAAAGTCATGAGACTGGGGATTGCCTTGACTGTGCACGAGTAAACAGCAAGGCTCAGAAATGGCTCAGCTTGTCCCTGATTCCTCTGTTGCTGGGCTGGGCTCGCCATCTTTTCCAGTGTAACACCGCCCAGCCACGCTTCAACATTTACCCAACAGTGTACATAGAAGCTTGGATTTATCTTTGACCTGCTGGAATACCTAGGGTAGTCCTAAAGATAAATCAGACCACCTTTGCCTAAAGTGCTTACAGTGATTTCCTTCCCACATTGAACTCTGAGGTCCTTTTGAACATTCTACTGTATATATTTAAGGTATATAACATGGTGTCTTAATATAGGTGGTGATGCTAAAGATGCTTTCTAGTCAAGCAAGTTAACATATCCGTCATCTCACATAGTTGTCCATTTTTAATTTCTGAGCAAGTGTTTTTAATCATCTCCTGCCCCCGTGAAAAGGCCTTTGCTTCTGACCTTATCTTTATTTCACTTTCTTAAAAAAAATCTTTTATAGTTACACACACACACACGCACACACACATACACACACACAACTTTGCTCATATTTATCCTCACTATCCTCTCTTAATACACTTCCACTCTGCGAAGCCCTTCTTTCTGTTGTGTGTGAGTCGGTCTGTCTTATTAGGGTTACCTGCATAAGCACGAGTGGAAAGGTATTTACTTAAAGCCTGAGGAATATGACTCCCCTTCCACCAGCAGCCATTAATTGCTTATAGCTCCTTAGGGAGGGGCAGGTGTCATGAGTCCTTCTCTATCCTCGATGGATGATTGACAGAAAAGTCTTGTGCAAGTTTGTGCAGGCAAATTGTGAGTTCATGTTCAGAAGACAGCATTTCACAGCACCATCCTCCATCTACCAGCTTTTGTATTCTTTACATAACTTCTTCCAAACAGCCCCTGATCCATGGAAGGATGATGTTCTCTTTAGGGTTGCACACTCAGCAGTCACTTATCCTCACCTCTTTGACCCATAATGTGTCACCATATTCATCATCGCGTACTGCAAATGGAAGCCTTTTTAACCAAGGGTGAAGTTAGCACTGTTGAGTTATTAATGGAGATATTTAGAAGGCAATTTGACAACATGTCTGTTTAGCAAAACAGGACTGGTGGGTTTTCCTCAGAACTTTGTTCTCCCTAGACATGGGCTTTGACCATGCTTATAGTGCCAATCAAGATCTTCCTCCAGTGAAACTGGCGTCAGATCCAGTCATTGGCTGGTTGTTCTAGTAGCAGTCATGCCTTTCTGTACCAGTGGGCAGATCTTGCCTGGCAGCTAAGTATTATGGGATACAGGATCCATAGCTGGATCAGACTATTTCCGTATTAGTCTGAATAGCACCTTCTATCACTGTGAAAGCTAGCCAGCAGGGAGGAAGCTTCCAGCCTGCTCCCAGCTTTGTTTTTTCTATGCTCTGTAACTGATATGTATTTTCTTCAGTAATAAGCTCTTACCATTCAGTTCTAATGTACAACAAAGAGCAATGGCAATAGCCTGTAGTGTTTCTGGGGACTTTCAACCTCCCTGACCAATAGCGTAAAGCTGTATTCCACCCTGGCACTAGGATTTTCATGCTATAACCTATGGCTCCTGAAAGCAGCTTTATACACCAGACAGCATCTCCATTCTCCATCCTTTTGTCCTCAAGTTTGTCAAGCAGGCTTATATCACAGTTGCCCCTCTAACTAAACTATACTTTTTGCAGATGGCTACATGGCTAGCCTTTTTAACTTTTTGGCACCTCTGGACATCCTTGTGTTTTGTTTTTAAACAAACAAGCAAACAAACAACTCCCACAAATCCCTTTTAAAGTAATACTCTTCTCTTTTGGCCCATATCCTTGTTTTCTTCAGTTAGTTCCAATTTATGTGTTAATTGGGTAGTTTGTTAATTGTTTCTTCAACACTAGAAGATATATGTGGTTTGCCCCTGTTCTACTCTCAATATGACAGTAGAACCTGCAAACGGTAGAAAGTCCATCTGGGAAAGGATGTACTTGAAGAAATATAAGGATCAAATGGTAGGAAAATAAAAACATGAAAAAAGAAAGAGGAGGCCATATCATTTTGCTAAAACCTCCATGTATGAGCATACAGGAGTGGGGCATCAGGCTGCCAGACAGCCTAGGGCAGGAAGGCAGAGCTTGGAAGAGCTTTGGCACCATCTGAAGGAGGCCAGCATGAAGCTCTTGGCCAAGCTTCCAGCAGCCTCTGGGCTTTCATCAAAAGCTGGGAGGAAAGGCAGCCCTTGTGAAGTTAGCATCCATGCCTCCAGCTGGTTCCAGATTCTTCTTCAAAGGCTAATTCACAAGGGCTTTTCCCTGGAGTGATTGTAGTCCATGTCCTTCTCTTGCATATTTCAGGGCACAAAATAGAACAAAGCGAAGCAGCCCTTGTCTTTGTAGCTACATGTCGGCTCAAAGTCTGAGCTTGAGGAAGCTGGTCAGCCCTGCTGAGGTGGGGGCAGGAACCCTAGTCACAGCTGGTGATGGTAGCTCATGGCTCACAGACACTGGCCTAGAATATGGGGCCTGTTGACTAGTTATAAGTTCTCTCTACTCATGGGCTGTCATCAGCAGTGGGCTACCAGGACTCATCTTCCATCTTGTTCTATAGCTTTAGTTGAGGCTTCTCAAGCTGTAGCTCATCTGGAGGAAGTAAAGAGACCATTGCTTTCCATGGGACCCACAGTACCTAGAACCAAATAGGTATTTATATGATCATTTTCTGAGTTCTTACTCTGAAGTGGATTCAATATCCTCCAGAGGAGGAAATTAGAGTCAGAGACCTGTTTTTTTTTTTTTTTTGTTACTTTTCTTTCTTATGTCAAGGTATTATACCTTAAGCCACTTAGGAAGGAAGGGTTCATGTAGGCTCAAAGTTGGTTATAGTCTGTCAGTACTGAGAAACCACAGAGATCTTGTGACATTTGCTTACATTGCAGTCAGAGTCAAAACGTAGGGAGTGGTGAATGCTTATCCTCAGCTCATGTTCTCCTTTTTATTCAGTCTGAGATCTTAGCCTAGGGAATGGTGCCACCAATAGTATAGTGGGCAGCTCTTTTCACTTCAAGTAACCCAAACAAGACATTTCCCCATAGGCATGGCAAGTGGCTGGGTGATTTTAGAATTCATCATGTTGATGATTGGAATTCATCCTCACCATATGACTTTCTCATTGAGCTCCTGCTTCTGTTAAGAATCAGAGGCAGGATCTGAGGCCCTGGCATGGCACCCCTCACCCAGCGTTCATTACAAGGGCCAGAGGAGACAGCTCATTCTCTTTGTTGTAATCATCACCTCTCCACCAGCCCCTCACTTTAGGACTTCAGATGGGCTATTGATGTATCTGGGGATGAAGGAACAGAGAGGTTTGTTTGCTGCTCAGAAACTACCCAAAGCTGTCTTGCAAAGGAGGAGTTGGTTCTCTCCTGTGTAATTCCCAGCATAGATATATAGAAGAGTTTTGCTACTGAGAATTCAAGATCTCAAATCAGATAAGATTGGCTATGTGACTTTGGACTATTCATTTCTAGGCTTAGAAGCTCATTTTCACATCTATTCTATGAAACTAGAAGTCAGCTAAAGCTCCTAACATACATACGTCTTATGAACAGGAGGTTTGTAAAAGAGAGAGAGAGAAAGAGAGAGAGAGAAAAAATGCCATTCAAGATAATACACTTAAGTAACTATTGTCAAGTTTTTCTGTACTTAAATATTGAGCACCTGCTATGTGCCTGACACTGTTCTAGGAGATGGGTGCACAGGGGTGAGACAGATGGACTTGACTCTCTGCAGGGATGATGGCTTGGAAAGGGCAGGCAGGAAGAACTTAGCTCTGTGAGCTGGTGGGAAAAATTGAATTTTTACCAGGTTTAAGTGAGTACAGTGTCAGGAAGGAGAAAGGGCTTAGTGTTTTAGGAACCAGGCAGCATTTAAAGGGAAATGAGGTCACTTCAGCTTTGTTCCCCGCCTCCCTCAAGCATAATGGGCAGTCATCAAGGCTTTTAAGTAGGTTCTGCCATTATCAGATTTGTGTTCTGATTGAAAAGTTCATTCCAGCTGCTGTGTGGCACCTCGAAGGGAGTGACAATTGGGGAAAATTGAGGACCAGCAAGGAGGCCACTGAGTTGTTTTGGCAGAAGATAAAGGTGGCTTGGAATAGGGCACTGATAGATGGATTCTCTGCCTTGCCCCCTACGTCCTTCCCTGAGCCCTGCAGAAAAGCAGCTGCCTTCCCCAAGGACATTGGTGCAGTGACTTCTTTTGTAGACTGAATTGTGCTTCTCACTGAGGGATATGCAGAGTCAAAACCCCAGTTCCTCAGCATGTGGCATTATTTGGAAAAGGAACTTTTCAGGTGAAAGAGAGGTCATCTGGGTGGATTCTAACTCAGTATTTCGTGACCTTACTGAGGAGGAACATTTGGAAACTGAGGCTGGTATATGCTAAGGAGGATGTGAAGACAGAGAGAAGCCTAGACTCTCTTTCCCTCATGGCCCTCAGAAAACCTGGCTCGGCTGACTCCTAGATCTCTCACTCTTACCCACCGAGCCCTGGAATTATAACTTTCGTTGCTTTGGCCTCTACAGTACTTTGTTTTGGCAATCTTGGTAGAAGAACATGTTCTCATCTGCATATTGAGTAAGAACTGTGGGGATGGATTTCCCAACCTTCTAGCACATCCAAGTCCCATTATCCAGATGCATAGATGTGACGATGTTCTCCTGATGGGGTTGAAGAGCACTTGGGTTAGGGCATGGAGAGCAAGTACAGGTTTCTCTTTCTGTCCAGCCCCTCTCTGTCCATCCACAATCTTGGCCCTCAGCTCATCAGAAAGCTCTATACTTGACTTTCATAAGTCTGTAGACCCCCTTAGAGCCCATCTCAGCTAGGAGTCATGGTGCACACCTGAAATCTCAGGGAGAAAGGTCAGATGTCAAGGCCAACCGTGGGTACAAAGTGAATTGAAAAGTACCCTGGGATACACAAGACCCGTTTTCAGAATAAAAAGTCTCCTCACAAGGTATAGCAGCTCTTATCAAGGATCTTTTATATAAACTCGCATATGGAGCTAGAGAATGGATCGCTGTCATTCATTGGCTTTGTAAGACATTGATACATGCCGACCTTGTTTGTCTGTGAACTGGAGCCACTGTCCTTTAGAGCTAGTGTAAGGGTTGACCACAGGTTTTGACCTGTGCACAGATAGAAGGGCTTGCCTTCCTCAGTGTGTGTCATAGGCTTTCTTCACTGATGTGTTCTTTTAATTCAAAGAAAAGAATCCATGAGCTGAGTAAGGAGGACCAGCTTAAGAGACTCATGGTGAGTCCATCTTGCAGGGGAGTTCCACAAATGTTTTGTTTCTTTTTGAACTTACTGTTATCATAATATTTGGAAGACCATCATGTGAGATAGAGGGGTTGTCTGTCTCTCCTCCCTAGCAGTGTGATGGATGTAACAGTGACTTTTCCTTTCTGCTCTCACTGCAGGAAGGGCAAAGCCATTAATTCTGGTGTTTGCATAGTTGTATTCCCCTTTGCCAGGCCCTAGTTTGTTATGCTTTATTTATGTTGTACCAGTTGATTAAATATGTTCTTTGTGGTATGCTACCCCAGTCCCTTTGGAGAGAATGTTTCTGAGTAAACACAGCGATTTCAGGCTTTGGGAAGGGCATGTTTGGCTTTCTTGGATTCTGTAGCCCTCAGATAGTTAGAGGTAAGTGCAATGTCCTTGGATCACAAATGCTGTTTAGCGTGAACCCCAAGGATGCATTTCTTTGATGATAAAGTAGAGGGGGAGAACACTTCATGGATCACAATGTTTTGCATAAATTCCCACTATGACTAGAAGAGCCCTGCCACCCCATGTTGAGGTTTTTTGTTTGTTTGTTTGTTTGTTTCTTTATTTGTTTGGGGGGGCTTTGGAAACACTTCATTCTGTCTTATCTCTTGCATCAGGAAAATTTTTGAGGCCTGAGGCAAAATTTTCTGAAGGGCATGAGCCACAGAGATGAGGAGGTTAGCTGCTCAGGCTTCTGCCCTGGAGCAGCTGAGGGCTCTCAGGTGGTTGCTGAGACATGGGACTTGAGGCCATCTCTGGGATGTCAGCCTGGACCACAGTGACACATAGACATGGAGATGCAATGAGGAAGTTGGCAGGCTGGTCAGGTTTTCTCCCAAGGGAGTGAGTCTGCGGACGAGGCAGAATCTGGAGGTTTCTTCAAGCCAGTGGAGCTGGGAAAGAATCACTGTTCTTTGCAGAAATCCAAGCATGAGCTTGGTAGGCATCTTACAGAGTTAAAAAATGTATATTATTTATGACATTCCACCTGCTGTTTCCTCTTCTTTCTCTCCTCCCACTTCCGCCCCTCACCTTACCTGTGCCCACCCATCCAGTTCTCCTCTGATTCTCTGTAGAAAAAGGCCACCCAGGGATATCAACCAAATATAGCATATCAAGTCTCAGTAAGGCTAGTCACCTCCCCTCATACTGAGGCTAGACAAGGCAGCCCATTATGTGGAAAGGGTCCCAACAGCAAGTAAAAGGGACAGCCCCAAGACCAAGAAGACCAAGACAACTGTAGCAACCAGGAAGCCTATATGGGACTGACCTGGCCCTCTGCAGCCTATACAATTAAAAAAATATTTCCTATATGACAGCAAGTATAGCCTCTCTTTACCTAGTACAGGGCCATCTGTGCTCCTGGTGATAATGATTCTTCATCGTCTGACCTAGGCCACACTAGAGTTTGTGTTGTATTGATGAAGAATCACTCAGAATCATGATTCGTTGAGATCAAAGTGTCCAAGAGAAGCCAGCCCTGTTTGCTGATAATTGCTGTAGAAAATGATCACAGTTTGATCTCTGGTCACTTTGTTTTTACTTGAAAACAAAACAAAAACTGATAATCAAATTAAAGACAATAAATATTTATGTTATGAAGAAATAAAATAGAGACAAGAATAGTATGGACATGTTTCTAAGAAGAGCAAGGCACACAAGGCAGAAATTTATCTTACACACACCTGCCACCAATGGGGAACTGGTATTAACAAAGAGGACACTGGGGTCACAGGCGAGCCCTCTCAGGACTTCTTGGCCTCTCATACACAGCACGCTCCTTCTAAGGGATAGCTTTTGGAAGATGTATAAAGGCAATCATATAAATATGCTAGCATTGCCTGACAATAGGAAAAACATCACTGGTCTCTTTTGGGCAGCACAAAGTTTGGTCAGGCTGGCCTCTGAGGGGCGTGAGGACTTGCTGGGCAGTCCTCTGACTCCTTGGTGTTTAGTTGGATCTGTTTACCAACATAACCTTGTACCAAAAGTCAGTTTTGGAATTGGGGGCTAAAGTAGACATTAAAATCTGGACCTAGCTTATTGTCATCAGAAAGAATAATCAGCTTCCCCTGTTTGCAGACACTAGAATCACTCCTTAACTGATCCCAGTGACAGAGACTTATTTATTTATTTTTATTTTTTATTCTTTTCTTTGACACTAAAAATGGGTGAGGTGGAGTAACACCCTGGTCAGGTAGAATAGGATGTAGCCCAGGAAACTAGGGAGGGAAGACTAGGGAGGCATTTCTAACCTTAGACCTCTGTAAGGTGGACTTTCTTTTAAAGATCCCTCCCAAAACCCATTACTTCTGATGGGATAAGAGAAGATGGTTCTTAGTAGCAGAAACATGTAAGTAAATGTGGGCAAATGGGAACCATCATATGCAGAAGATGGTGGGTACCTGAACGTGTAGAAGAGGGAATTGAAGGAGTTCAAGAGGGTCACTGTTTCTTTGATAGTGTACAAGCTCACCAGGTAATGTACAAAACTAACTTAGTATGAGGCTCTTAGAATTTGCTTATTTGCATGATCGATGAGGCTACTAGCTTCATCCAACAACAGAAACAGTGAGTCAGAGGTAACAAGGTAAAATCTGACATGAGATAATTGAAACTATTCCATTTGAATTCTAAGGGCTAACCGCGATGTTTACCCTAGAATTGAAAACAGTAACAGTATTTGTCATTTACAGTGCTCTAGCTGATTATCAGACACAGTACTAAGCTTTTCTTGGATGTCATTCCACCTAGTCCTCATGCTGTCCCATAGCGGAGGCAGGGTGAGAGTCTTTATTTTTCAAGAAACTGACATTTGACCTTTGTGTGAATGTCTCTAGGTTATGTGGTTTATTATACAGCAAGTGTTAGTTTTCTCTTCCAAATACCAAATGATGAGCTTACTACTCTATGTCACTGATAGAAGACCTGGCCATGCCCTTGCTCTGACCAATGCCAGGGGGCAAATATCAGTGTGCAAGTTCTGAATCTCAACCCTAAGTGGTAGACCTGTTTTTACATCCTCTTCCACCTCTGACCAGGATGAGAAGATCAAGCCTGGGTGCTTAGGGATGTCCGTGTTTTCCTGTGGCCTTCAAAAGTGAGAAATGCATCCTCAGCATTATGGTCCACCAAGAGCTTGTGGTCACTTGTCACTTAACGTCACTGACTGGCACATACTGTTAGTTAGTAATTGAGCGTGCGTTCTCAAGCTCAGCTAATCTGACTTTAGAGCCTATGTTCATTGGCTCTTAAACGAATTTCTTTGGAAGAAATTGGATAAATAATTGAAAAGATATATCACAGAATGGCCCCCATAAATTCATATGTTTGAATATTTGGTCCCCATTGGTAAAAATGTTTGGGAAGGAGTAAGAGCTATGACTTTGTTGGAGGAGGTATGTCACAGTGTGTGAGAGATTTCAAAGTACTCACCCAATTTCAGTTTAGCTCTCTCAGCCTCCTCCAACTTGCAGATCAAGATGTGAACTCTCAGCTGTTCCTGATGCATGTATCTGCTCAGCCATCGTGGACTCTAGCCCTCTAAAACCATAAGCACAATTAAAGTTTTTTTTTTCTTTTGTAAGTTGCTGTGTTTGTGTTTTATCACAGCAGCAGAAAAATAACAGCTATGTAGTGCCTGCTGTAGTCCTCTTTGCCTATTTATTTATGTATTTATTTATTCTTTCTGTATGTGTGTTTGTATATGCAAGCATGTACTGTCACTCTACAAGCCTGTGGAGGTCAGAGGACAACTTAGAAGAAGTCAATTCCTTCCTTCCACCATGTGGGCTCTAGGGATCAAACTCAGGTCTCTGGCTTGGCAGCATGTGCCTTTAACCGCTGCTGCATCTTACTAGCTCTGCCTGCTATAGCCTTTCAACTAATTTTCAAAAGTATACTCTCTATTTCTAATTGTAGCTCAGTCCTTTTCTAGCTCTCAATTAGATTTTTATTGGATTTTTACAAAATGATTAGAAAATAAAACTGGGAATGGAAATCTGTTTCCAATAGAAATCCTCAGAAAACAGGAAATAATGAAAGGGCCCATTATTAACAGATTTTGGAACACATAACCCAATAGTAATTAAATCAGGGAGATGATGGCTCAGGACAGAGAGCAGAGCAACCAAACACAGTCTGAAAGATGTGCTGTACGCACTGGATAAGGAAGGGTAAAGAGGATTCCACACTGCAGAAAAAGGGTGTATTGTGGAATAAATGATACTGGCAGAACTTATTCATTATCTGGGAAATATTACAAAATAAACATTAGCAATTATATTAAGGAATTAAATATGTTAAAATCACAGATAATAGAAAAAATGGGTAATACTTTTCAGATAACCCCCTACATTTTTAAATGGTAAAAATATTAAAGGGGTAGATAGCTACAGCTTTATAAAACTTTAAGAAGGAGAAACTTAATATCATGATGGAGCGAAAGGTATTTGTTGCACAATGACAAGCTAAAAATATTTGCCAAGTTTTATCCAAATGAGTGAGACATGCATCAGCACTCTGATTTTAAAATAGATAAAGGTGTGAAGGACGCATCAGCAGCATTAAGTTTCTGTCTCATCTCTGCTGTGTGCCTGGGTTAAATACCAACATCTTAACAGTGAACACCACCAAGCAAATATCCAGGGGAATAATTAAGGAACGGCAAAATGTAACTCAATCCATTGAATCATTCTGAATCCTCTGTAACCGATGGGAAATTATAATAATACTGTTAAGGTTTTGATAAAAGTGATAACTATATATGATGCTGGTGATTATGTCAGGAAAAAAAGCATGTTGCAAAACATACTTAAAATTGTTAATATGTTCATGCGTTTGATTCGGTAACCTCCCTTGTAGGCCTTCGTTCTGGTCGCACGGCTTACTGAGAGATGCATGGTTATATAAGAGTGCTATTGCAATGCCCCAGTCCATCCTGAGGAATCAGAAACAGCTGACATGTTCCGGGAAGCACTGGCTAAATAAGTTATGGAGTAGCCACAGAACTGACTATTCTGTAGCAGTGAAAATGGCTATTGTGAAGACGATGAAAAATATTTATACTGCTACAGTAAATGTAAAATAATAAAACTGTATCTGCAGGGTGAATGTAAGCACAGAGAAATTAAGTGTTAAGTGGCTAGTAGCGTGAGGGCCCTGGAACTTGGTGATTGGTGAGACATTGTCCTCCTCCCAGTGATGAGAGATGGCTTCTGGGATTGCTAATTTTTGTACTAATAGGTAATATATTAGTAGTAACATTTATTGTTTGAAGATGTGAAAGGGCCGAGGGAGGACAGCAGGACCTTGGCATGGCAATTGGTCCCCATGCACTATACTATAAAAATTGTGGGCCAGTAAATTGGAATAGGAAGTACTTGCATGCTGTTTTGGAGATGTAGTGTGAGATGCAGAGGACAGAAGGGAACAGAGACACAGTAGAAACAGCCTCCAATGCTGGGTCCTTAAAAAACAAACAAACAAACATTTTTTTTAATTATATAATCTATTTAAAATTTAATCCTTTAAAATCACAGCTTGGCAAATTACATAAACTACTGTGGCAAACACTTAATTTTGCATATGTGCATATCTATGTAACTACCACCCAGATCAAAGCACAAACGTAGCAACATTCCAGAAGGTTCCATCATGTTCGTCTCACAGTCAGTTTCCATGCTCCTCACCTGGTGATACCCACTGTCTTTTATCCTTTCTTGACATAAATAGATTCACAGAGTGCATATTCTTCCGAGTCTGACCTCTGACGTGCAACATAATGTCTTTGGCATTTCCCTTTGTTGCTATAGTTGTGAGCCCTCCCTTGGTTCTTTCTTGTCAGGTAGCTTCTGTTGAATGAACACAGGGTAGTTTATCTACTCATTACTTGATTGTTGGATGTTTGGGTCTTGCTGTTAACCTTTTTGCTCTGGAGGTTTACTGGGCACAATTATGCCTTTCCTTTGGTACATGGGATTACAAAATAATTTTCTATGTGTTCTAAGCGAAACTTGTATCTGTGGCATCATCTTTTGCTCCAGCCAGCATGTTTGGAGGTTTTAGGTACATTGTATGACACCATTAGTCATTTTAATTTAGTTTTTCTGAGCCTCTCGCTGTCCTTTCATTTTTCACTTCTTTGGTGACTGAAGATGCTGAGGAACTTCTTACATTCCTGCTGGCCATCTGGGTCTCCTTTGTTGTAAAACATTTGTTCATATTTTTTCCTAATTCTATCTTCCCTGTTATCTTGATATGTTTCCTCCTTTTAGTTTGTGAGATGCTTTTTAAGGTATAAAGTCTGAATACCATGAAAGTGAGTTCATAACATCTTCTCTGAAATTTTATGGTCTGGGAATTTCTACTAACAAGGTAGACCACAAAATTAAGAAAAATAATCTGAGAAAATGACAATTTATAACAAAACAAAAACATTAATAGTTTGGTTTGACACTCCACAAATATTTTTTTCTCATTTGTTTATTTATTTATTCACTTTACATCTGGATCCCAGACCACCCCTCCCTCCTGGTCTTACTTTCCCTCCCTCTTCCCCTATTTCTCAGAAATGGGATCCCCTCTCCCACTCACCCATCTCAGCTCATCAAATCTTATAACAGAAAAAGAGATAATAGCCACTTAAAATATGTATTTGTTCTGCTTTGTGTTTTTCATTTTGTTTAGCTATCTTTTGATGACCAACCAGTCATTCATTTTTAATAAAGTACAATTGATCAGCATTTTTATGGTGTTGTGTTTTGAATCTCATCTTTGCTTACCTTCAGGTCATGAGTCTGTTTTCCTTTAGAAGATTTATTGTTTTAACCTTTTTCATTTAGATCTAAACAGTGACTCCAGGGAAAAGTAGCCAGTGGGGGATCGCTGCCCTATATTTTCCTTAGATTTGCTAACTTTATGCCAAGTCTGCATCCTTTTCATCCTATTGTAAATGTAATTGTTTTATGAGTTTCATTTTTATCTTCATGCTAGCTTAAAACACAAGAGCTGTTATGTACTGACTTCATATCCTGTGGCATTGCAGAATTCATTCACTATTCTAACAATTATTTTTGTGAATATCTTAGACTATCTTTGAGTGGTAACGAGTTTACTCCATTCTTTCTTTGTACATCTGGATATCTTTTATTACTCTTCTTTGTTCTGATTTATTATTTGTAATTGTGATGGATTAGAATCTTTAGGATAATGTTAAGTAGAAGTTCAAAGAGTGGATATGCCTTTGTTGTTTATTTTTTACTTTTTTTTTGAGACAGGGTTTCTCTGTATAGCCTTGGCTATCTTGGATTTGCTTTGTAGACGAGGCTGGCCTCAAACTCACAGGGATCTACCTGTCTCTACCTTCCTGGGTGCTGGCATTAAAGGCATGCTCCACCATGCCCAGATGCCTTAATAGTTATTTTTTTTATGGCATCTTATCCTTTAATTCTTCTCCCTCTCCCTGTCTCTGGCTCTGCCTCTCTGTCTCTGTCTCTCTCTCTTTCACACACACAGAGCACCTGCTGAGTTCATTTATTGTTTATCATAAGAGACATGTGGCTTAAGACTGGATCATCTGTCAGAGAGCACATCTCTGGAGCAGACACATATTTCTTTCTAAGTATCCACTGATTGCCTGTAGCTCTTCATTTCGGGGTGGAGCCTTGTGAGAGGTCCCACTTCTATGTTGGCATGTTAATTGATTTTGTCTTTCAAGGGGAAATATTGAGTTTCCTCTGAACAAGTATGGAGTTATCTGTGGCTGTTTCATACCTGACTTCTGTAAGACTGAGGGTGTTTGCTTCTTTTTTTTTTTTCCAAATTTTTATTTTTTATATTAATTACAGTTTATTCACTTGAGTGTTTGCTTCTATTCTTACTTTTTGAGTGTTTCTGGTTTGTGTTTTGTAAACAAAAAAAGACTTGGATTTTTTTCTGCATATTTTTAGGTAATCATGTGATTTTGATCCTTCCTTTTACCAATAAGCTGTATTACATTGGTTGATTTTTAGATGTTAGGCAAATTCTGCATTCCTAAACTACCTTTTTTTAAAAAAAAATTGACAATCATGTATAATTTTCTTTATATGCTGTGGGACTTAGCTTGCTAGTATTTTATCTTCTTGTTATCTTGGTATCAGGGTCCTAAAAGTAGCTTCATAAAGTTAATTGTAAAGTATTTTCTTCTTTCATTTTCAGGAAGTATTTATGGAAGGGCTTTGGAGAAACAGGCTTAGCAGAAAACCTTGAAGGTCTTTTCTGGTGCTCCCCCTTCCCCTCAGCTCATGTTATTTATCATCCCTTTCAGCCTTTCCTTTAAGCTTGGTGTGTGGTGGTATTGGGGATATGTGGGACCCAGGCACTGAAAGCAGGGTTACTGCTCATCTTTGGTCCCTCTAGGAGTCCTTCTTGCTGCTCCTTCTGTTTGTGGTTTAGGCTTGCCTGTTTTCACCATTATCAATGTTCTTAATTTTTCATGCCAGTTTCAGTTACTATTTTGTGTTTTAATTTCAGCTTAAATGGTGCCTTTTAGCATTGCTTATAGGGAAGAGATGCTAGCAAAGGATATCTCCTTTCGTTTGTGAATATCTTAATTGTATCTTAACTTTTGAATGATAGTTTTGCTGGGTAGAGAATTCTTGGTGGACAGGTTTTTTTTGTTTCGTTTTGTTTTGTTTTTCCATTTCAATACTTCTCTGTCTGCCGTTGTTTCTTAAGAAAAGATGGCAATCTTAGCCCTATCTCTGATGAGTCATTTTTCTCTTGTCATTCTAAAGAGCCTGCTCCTTTTCTTCCTGGTTCATGGTATATATTATGTATATGTTGGTGGGCTTAGTGACCCTACAGGTATCTGAGACTTTATCCCTACTCCCCATCTGTTTGTGTGTGACGTTATCTCTCCCTTCTCTTTCTATCATTGATTGATTTTATTTTATTTTTTAAGATAGAGTTTTGCTATGTGCTAGCCTCAAATTACCCATCCTCCTACCTCAGCTTTCAACTGAGGGACATCTGGGTTGTTTCCAGATTCTACTCTTACACACTGATTTCTAGGCAAGGCGGCACTGTCTGTGGACTGTCAGCATTCAGGGCAGAGACACTTAACACATTGCTCAGGCTTAGGAAACACGAAGTTTGGAGAGAGTTAGAAAGTAACAAAACCCCTCAGCACTAGATCGCCACCTTTCTTGTCCCTCCAAATATCCCACACCCTCTCTTAATTCAACAAATAGCTGTTAAGATCCTATTTTGGACAAGCTGGCAATGCCATGAGAATAAAGAATTGGTTCCAGGCTTGCAGAATTCGTGGTACGTTTACACAATGGAATACTACTCAGCATTTAAAAACGAGGAAATCATGAAATTTGCAGGCAAATGGTGGGAACTAGAAAAGATCATCCTGAGTGAGGTAACACAAAAGCAGAAAGACACACGCAGTATATACTCACTTATAAGTGGATATTAGACATATAGTATAGGATAAACATACTAAAATTTGTACACCTAAAAAAGATAATCAAGAAGGAGAACTCTGGGTAAGATGCTCAATCTTCATTCAGAAAGGCAAACAGGATAGACATCAGAAGAAGGCGAAAACATGAAACAATACAGGAGCCTACCACAAAGGGCCTCTGAAAGACATTACCCAGAAGGCTATTAAAGCAGATGCTGAGACTCAGTCAAACTTTGGGCAAAGTGCAAGGAATCTTATGAAAGAAGAGGTAGATAGAGAGACCTGGAGAGGACTGGAGTTCCACAAAGAGAGCAACAGCACCAAAAAATCTGGGACTAGGGATCTTTTCTGAGACTGATACTCCAACCAAGGACCATGCATGGATATAACCTAGAACCCCTGCTCAGATATAGCCCATGGCAGCTCAGTGTCTAAGTGGGTTCCCTAGTAATGGGAACAGGGACTATCTCTGACATGAGCCTAGTGGCTGGCTCTTTGATCACCTCCCCCAGAGTGGGGAGCAGCCTTACCAGGCCACAGAGGAAGACAATGCAGAGTCCTTTTTTTTTTTAAGATTTATTTATTTATTATGTGTACAATGTTCTGTCTGCATGTACACGTGCCTGCCAGAAGAGGGCATGAGTTCTACTTATAGATGGTTTTGAGCCACCATGTGGTTGCTGGGAATTGAACTCAGGACCACTGGAAGTGCAGCCAATGCTCTTCTGTGCCATCTCTCCAGCGCATGCAGAGAGTCCTGATGCGACCTGATAGACTAGGATCAGAAGGAAGGAGAGGAAGAAAGACCTCCCCTATCTGTGGACTTGGGAAGGAGCATGGGAGGAGAAGAGGGAGGGAGGGCAAGATTGGGAGGGGATGAGGGATGGGGCTACAGCTGGGATACAAAATGAATAAATTGTAATACATAAAAAAATAAAAAATAAAAAAGAGTAGGCAGCATTGTAGGTGGTTAGTGAGTAAGACCATCTCAGCATGGCCAGGATGTCTCAGCTACTCCTTTGTGTAGCCACTGTGATGACTTCCATACTCATGTTTCCTTGCTGCTGTCATGCGAACTTTTGACTCCCAGTCTATATAGCTCTTTCCCCAGGGTGTTAGAATCTTGTGGCCTACTGTTGCAGTAGTCAGAGGCCACTGAACCAGGATTCCCAGACTGCTTAGCAACAGTGATCTCTTTCTAGAAGAGGGCTCTTTCATGATGACCAGGCATGAGGTTGTGCTTGAGATTCTCAGTGTCTTTGTAGCATGGGTAGCCTTTCTCCAGAGCCACCTTCCTACATTTCACAGCTTGCAGTGTGCCTTACAGGCCAGGTTGTGCTGGGTATAACATCTGTGAGTGCATTTGCCTCCCTGTCCATTTGGGAAGCTGAAATGGCTTCAGGCAATAACTTCTCTGGGCATGATTTTAAAGCAGAGCTTTTGAACAGTCATGGCATTTTCCAGGTGCTCAGCAGTGCTGCTTTGCTGAGCTGGGACTTTTTCTGATTTTAGACATTGACAGCTTTAGGCTATGTTCTTAAGTAGAGAAGTAAAGTGGAAACAGGAAGAGAAGGCTGTAGGGGAGGACCACCCGTGTTCACCCACTAGATGCTGAACAGCTTTGCAGGTAAAGATGGACCTGGGGATGCTTTGAAAGAACCCTGGAAAAAGGAAAAGAAAGAGGAAAGGTAGGAAGGAGGAAAAGGATGACAGGTGGTATGGTCTATGGGTCCTGTGGACTGTGGCTTCCAGCCTTGTTTCCTTTTGCCTCAGGGCCAGGGTGGTCAACACCCATGTCTGGGCTTCATTGTGCTCATGGTTCATGGGTCACTGGTAGGTGGTGTCTGAGAGTCTCTTCTTAGCCTCCAAGGCTGACAGAAATATGAGGACAGTTTGGTACAGCTACTGAGTCTGGTGCTGGCTGACAATGGGGTGGGGGCAGCCTGTCTGAGTGAGGAGAATGAATGCTGCATGATAATAGGACCTTACCTTTGGGGAGCAATTTAGTGTTTTCAAAGCGCTTTCATATGCATTATTTCATTCTTCCCTCAGAGAGATGCTAAGGATGTATTCTTATCACTGATTGTTCTGTTCGGAGAAGGAGAAGGAAAGCTGGGCTTATAGTAGCTGTGTAACCCAACCAATGTAGGGGGGATGGCTGAGATTCCTGGGGCCTGGCTCCCAGCCCTTTGTTCTTGGACCAAGACAGAACACCAGAGAGATTTTCCAACTGGTGTGCAAAAAGAATCCATTAGGAAATTCCCAGTCAGCCAGTCAGTTCAGAAGAGGCTGTGCTGGGAAAAGGCTCTGTGGAAAATTTTCCCTTCCCCAGAGGAAACACGGAAGTCTTCAAAGGCGAAAGAAGTGTTATCTGGGAGAGATTAGCACTCAAGATAGAGCACCCAAGTGGAAAGCAGTAGTCTAATTTGGCAAGGCAGGCATGGTGTTGGAAGCGACTAAAGAAGTCTCACTCATTAGCCCTGTTATTCATTGCACAGAGACTAAAAATTGGTAATGTAAGATGCAGTTCAAGGTTCTTGGGGTGGGGCTCTAGGTACACATGATGTTCTCAGTTTTCCCTTGTGTGACAGTGATGTCACCATTCAGGGGAGCTTGGAATCAAGATCTGGAGAAGGGGGCACGGAGAGGGACTCTGTTCTTGTCCAGGAAGGCCTGTTATACAGATGTTTGCAGTCTTCTTTTACTTTCCAGGCCCCTGGGCTGCACCTGCACACCTGTAGCTGCTCGTGTTGAAAAAAAAAATTGCAGGGCAGAGCAAACTCTTTAGAGAAAGCTCTTCTTTGTTATTAGAAAGATTCATACTCTTACCCTATTGTTCTGCTCCTCATCATCCAGGAAAAGTAAAAACATACATCCACACACAAGACCCAGATATGAGTATTTTGTGCAGCTTTATAGAAAACTAGAAATGATGCAGATGCTGGTCCAGAAGGTGAGTAGATAAACAAATGTGGGATTTTCCTGTGCATAGAGAGGCACTCTGTAATGAAAGAGAGCAACCTGTTTCCACACCCAATGACAGGGATGGATCCTAAAATAGCATACTACTAGAGTTCTTGAAATACTGGTGGGTTTCTCTGGTTTTATTTCACTGTGACAAATACCTTAGCAAAACAATCCAAACAAATAAATCCAAAGTAGATAAGGTTTATTTGGCTCATGCTTCTAGAGGCCTCAGTCCAGTGTGGTGGGGAAGGCATGTTGGAACAGAACAGCTCATTCAGAATAGCCAGGAAGCAAGGGGGGATGGGAGGGAGAAGCAAGAGAGGAGATGGGATGGAAGAAAGGGAAGAAAGAAGGAAAAGAAGGAGAAAGAAAGACTATGCTGGTTTTCTTCTTTTCTCTCCCATTTTTCTATCTATGTCCCTAGTCTGTTGAATGGTGTTACCCATATTCAAGCCAGGGTTTCTCATATTAAGCCTCTCTGGAAATGCTGTTCTCATAGACACTCA
Source organism: Psammomys obesus (assembly GCF_907164565.1). Classification (NCBI taxonomy): domain Eukaryota; kingdom Metazoa; phylum Chordata; class Mammalia; order Rodentia; family Muridae; genus Psammomys; species Psammomys obesus. Next base: position 456,227 of record NW_026590598.1, on the reverse strand, counting down.
GAGATTTGCTTCACCCATATTCTAGGTACTTCTCAATTTAGTCAAGTGTACAATCAAGATTAACCATCATATATAAAAAAAAAATAGGAATCTTATATCCGCAGATGGAAAGGCCATCAGTGATCGCCTCCAGTCACGGTTGGAGATAGACCAGGCAAGGCACAGGTGATATGCAAGAGACAGCATCAGGTTGTGCTGTCATGATTAGGAGTGGCAAGTGTGCAGCTGTGTGTGCTCGTCAGCTCAGTGACTCTCACACACATATGCAGGCAGAGCCCTGGGCCACATCCCAGAGAGCCCCAGCTTTGCCAGGCTGTGAGAAGGGAAGCCTTGGATTTCTCAGGGATGAGTCTAGTATGAGCATAACAGGGCATGGGTCTCCCTGGGCAGTGTGGTATTAGTCAGAGTTCCCAGAAAAGCAGAGACAAGAGAATCCAAATAAGCACAGAAAGATTGATTGTAAAGAATTGGGTCAGGCAGCTGCAGAAGTGGGCGTGTTCCTTATGTGTAGTTGATAGCCTGGGGATCCAGTGGTTTCTATGTCATCAGCTCTGGTTCCGAAGAACAAAGGTTTGAGTTAGACTCTAAAAGCTGAAAGGGCCAACTTCATAGCTCAAATGTCCAGGTATCCAACCCTAATTATTCTGCTCTGTGCGTGCCTTTAATTAATTAGCTGAGTCCAGTTCACTCCATGGACAGTTTACTCAAGAAATACCTCACACCCACACACCCACACATACACACACACACAATAATGTTTGATCAAATGTCTGGCCATAGCCCAGTTATGTAGACACATGACATGAACAATCACGGAGATAACAAAAGGACTCAAGACAGTAGTTAGGTATGGCAACATGTTCATAGACATTATATCAGGGTGCTTGCAGCTGAAACTGAAGAGAGATAGTTTGTAACAACTCAGGGTCTCTGTCTGAGAGATAGTGCCAGGTAAAGGTGGTCATTGTAAGTAAGAAGTCAGCTATGGAGGGAAAACTGCAGTGCTGTCCACCAAGGAGCCATGAGTGATCCTGGAAGGTCTGGGTACCATGACCCAGCAGAGGCTCAGAACCGGTGACTGAAACACAGTGGTACTGGGTCTTTGAGGTTTGTTTTGTTTTGTTTGTTTGTTTTGTTTGTTTTTCCTCCCTTGTTGTCTGCTTGTCAGGTTTTGCTGTCCCTGAGCTCCAGAAGTTTCCCAGCCTCTGTTAGTCATTTCACAAGTTGCCTTCTTGTTTTAGTTAGCTTGGGGATGTCCCTGTTCCAGGGTCTCTCTAGAACAGGTGATAGATTTGCAAAACTGACCTCACGTGACCAGTTACACTAATTACAGGACAGACAGACATCTCATTTTCATTTTCCTCAGCTTTACTTCTCCTTCTCACTCAAAGTGGTCAGCTGGGTAAGTGGACTAATTTTCAAGATGGTTCAGGAGTGAGGAACCCATTCAACAAGCCTTGGGAGTTTCAGTACCAACTACACTAGGAATCAGAGTATTCTGAGTAGAGTAAGATTCTGCCAGTGGATTCTGGGTGCTCAGACCACTTTACCGTATTCACTAGGGAATAAATCCAACCATTCCTCCTTCTTGAAGCTCCCTGATTTGCTTTGGGAGAACTATCTGTTGTTCCTATAGTTGGGAGTGTGTGTGTGAGTCTTCCCACTTACAGAATACAAATGGGATTATTCTATTGCCTATAGCAACCAGGCAACCAGAAGGTTCAACAAAACTGGGTTGAGCTCTATGAGACTGTGTGAATTTGAGAGCCTAGGACTCAGCTGGAACTCATCCATAGGACAATCGAAGGAGGAAGTGTGACCATACTCTTCCTGCCTCACTGTCATTTTGTAGTTTGTTCTCTAAAAGCCCCAGAGTTACTTCCCATTCCAGCTTCATTCTTTGCTTTTGACAGCAATTCTAGGGATTCCCAGATTCCCCCTAATTATTTTCTGCCTGTAGTTAGAAGGGCTTTCTTTTGCTTGAGCGGAAGAACCCAGCAGTGGAATCTTCAGGATGGAGCTATTTCAGGCTGGTGTTTCCCACCCGCCTCCTTGCACACTGATCACCTCGTGGGGAAGAGGGTGTCTTCGGCTAAGCTCTCAGTGTATATATTTTGCTTAGCGTTTGTTGAATACCTTGCTGTCAAGCAGTTGATCTTGTGCTACCACTGAGCCCTTTGGCAGCTTAGCATAATCAGACCACATGAGTGAGCCCAAAGCAGGCTAAGATGCCCCTCGGGGTCAGCACTGCACTTAATCCCTATCTGCCCTCATTTAAAAACAGACATCCTGACCATCTATTTTATACCTTTTAAGATATGACATTTATGTAACTCATCTCTTTGAAGATGGAAATAGCCTCCTGAACTTTGAGCACCAGCAACTTAGAAGTTTCCATGGAAGATTGTTGGGGAGCTTTGACTGGCAGGGACTGGGTGAAATAAGAGTTGTTTTGGAAGGTATTCCTTTCAGCCAACTAACACCGACAAGTTCCATGATGCTCTATGGTAACTGTTTCCTCTGGGTCTTTAAATCCGGGGCTGACCCAACAAAGGCAGGTCACTGGGGGCCAGTGGCTTATGCTTTGATCCAGGAAACTGTCAACATTTAAATTCAAATGAGGCTCCTCATTTGGCTAATAAAGCATGAGTATAGAGGGTCTTGAAAGAAAGAGGCTAGTGAGTGAAGCTGCACAGTGGCTTGAGCATCAGGTACCTAGAGTAACCACACCAGGACCGTGGTTCTCTACTGTGAGGGTTCTCTACTGCCAGGGTGCCTGGAGACCCCAGCTGGTTTGGCTCACAAGAATCTGCTATTCATTTCACAGCTGACTTTCTTCCTAATCATGAGGGAGGGCTGAGGATGTCAGTGGCTTTCACTCCTCTTGTGGAGGCTTAGCTGGGACAAGCTTGGTACTTAGAGTCAAAAGGAGGAGTCCCACCAAAGGACCATGCTCTTCATTCTGCCTTTGGAAGACAATGGCAAGGCACTGGTCATGGACAGTGTCCAGGAAGCGACTGACCAATTGTCTGGCCAAATGAGTGAATCATGAGGCAAAGCAACTCAGCAGTGTCACTGTGCTATCCAAGTAGACATTTGTGTCTCACTGGGACCTGTCAGTAGTTGGCAAGAGTTTTCTTCCTATTTATCCCAGGCAAATCCAGGAGCCTGGAATTACTTTTCTCTCTTTACTGTTCTTAGTATTTTCATGTAGAGGTCAAGTGCAAGTTCCCTGCTGTTCCTGCTTGGAAGGCACACATCCTTCCAAACAGTGCAGGGGCTATGACAGGGGCCAGATACACTCCTCACCACTGATCTCAGCAGTCTGATACCCAAAGTAGGTTTTTTATTCAGGTTCTCAGCACTTCATCCATTGTCTGTTATGGCTGGAACTTGGAAATGTGGGTGCAGGCTCTGAAGGGACTCTCCATGACTGCTTACCTTGTTTGCTCATGGCTAGAAGTCCCCCACTTTGATGCTAACCATTCATCACCATGAGCTGGGGCTCTTGCAAGGGAGGATGAGCCTTTTTGTCTCTACTCCTGTGGGTGAATAAGGTCCTCCTTGTAGTGCTCAAGGGACAGGGAGATGGGGTCTTGTCTTCAACCCAGGCAGTAGGAGTCAGTGAGGACATGGAGGTCTAGTGATACATCTACTCCCACTGTGAGGAGGAACTGGGAGCTGCTGTACTTGTATCTGTAGAGGCCAATCCTCCAGACCATTCTCAAAGTTTGTGTTAGAAAAGGAGACAAATTTTAAGGGTCTACATGGATTTGATGCTTTATAGCCATAGCCTCATTTAACTTTTGCAACAGTATATGGGCTGTTGGCTGTCAGAGCAATGAAGTAGGTTCTATGGGTTACATAGCTGGTGTTTGGGTTTATACCTTTTCAGTTCTTATCAGTACCACTTAACTGCTGTGATCAGAATTTTGGGTGTTTAACACAGACCAGAAGCTTGTGAATACCGAGAGACATGTATCACCTGGTTTTGCTATTTCTTGATGGCTCTAGATTATGTATTCAGATTTCTCAGATACGCCAAGGGCCAATTGTGTGTATCTTCAGTTGAATCTATTATAATAAAAGGGCTAGAAAGGTTTTTTTTTTTCCTACTTAGCGTGCTGATGAAAGAGCCATTTGTATTTCCCATATTTATGATTCTAGCTTTCATATAGTCCTAATTTCTAGAGATGTCTCAGTGCTGCAAGTTACTCTCAGGCCATTAAATAGAGCACAAGATAAGGAGATTTGAGTTTAGAATCACTTGGCATATTTATTCCATGCAGTAACTGGCAGCTGCTGTCTTGCAGTGGGGCTGTGGTATGTCCTTTCTGTTGGATTTCAGATCGTCTTCTGTTAGCATCTTCCTGAGAGGGCCCTCCTGTATTTATCTGACCCTGTGGCCTTTCCTGATACAGTTCTCTGTGGTCAGTGCTTCCCACTGGCTTTCCTTCCTTCTGTGTTGTACGCTTGCTATGTTCAGGTCAGTTGTAGTGGCACCTGCTAACTGTCAAAATGGTCACCATCTTCCTTTGCATCTGACTTGATTATGAAGTGCCAGATTCCAAGTTTAGGAGGATTTGTTATTTGGAGATTATTTTGCCCTCTTTTGTAAATTAATTTCCTCTCCTGCTAAGGCAGCCAAAGCACGGCAGTGATTTTCTACCACAGAGAGGTAATGAGGCTTAGGGGAAAATGCTTAATAGGAAAACATTGTCCCACACTGAGAATTAGGAGCTCTGGATGAAGAAGCAGCCGATGAATATTAAAACCAGACAGGATGATGTTTCTGCTGGGGGTGTGTGTGACAGGGCACATGCTTTATCCTGGAAGAGTTTTGTCTGTGCCTTCATGAGTGCTAGGGAGGTACACCTAGGGACTACTAACAGGCTAACTCAGCCCTCAGGCATGGAAGCAAGGGGAGGGGATGTGCAGAGAGGTGATGAGGAGGTAGGCTGACTTCGGTGTCTACAGGAAGGACACCCGTCTTCATTACACATAATCCGGAAGATTCCTCTCACAGAAGATTCCTCCCCCAAGCTAACAGTTCTTCCAAGATGACAGCCCAGAGAGGTGTATGAGAGAAGAGGGGGAGGTAATTCAATTTGCAAGGGTTTTATCTTACCTCTTCTTTCTCAGTCTCTCCCTCTGTCTTTGTCCTTTTCCCAGCTCTCTCTGTCTCTGTCTGTCTCTCTCTCTACCCCCCACCCCTACCTCTGTATATCTATGTGTATCTGTTGGTAGAAAGTTTTAAGTATCGAGGGAACCAAGTTTTGGAAAAAGTAAACATCCTTACAAGATAGATTCTGTGTGGGCCCTGTCCTTAACCTTGCTGGCCTCACCTTAGTGAATGGATGCCTAAGTTCTCATTTCCTCTCTGAGGAGTCATTTGAGAAATTTAGCCAACACTGAAGAGGATCAATAAAGGAAAGGATGAATTTCTAAAAACTGTAAATATCCATGTCTAAGTTTTCCTCTGGATACAGCTAAAAATAATAGGTCCTTTTGTTTTCTGCAATGTTTAAAAGTGTTAATGTATTCTAGATATTTCCTGAGGCTTGTTTTCCAGGGCACTATCCTCACACTGGCCACTCTTGACTTACTGAAACTGTCCCCTCCCTCCAACACCCTTGACTTGTCCATCCCATCTCACCTGAGTTTGTTTTTGTTTTGCTTTTCTTCCTTACAGGATGCTTCTCTGTGCTACAGGAGACCCAGGAGAAAAAGATCCATAGCTGGCATTTAAGAGGCATGATGGGAAGGGCTGTTAACATCTCTGGGGTATAGGTTTATGAACAGAAAGCTCATAAAAGAAGGCTGAGGAAGCTGGGGAGGGGAGAGGTGAGCTCCCATGCCAGGCCTTGGCAAAGATCAGGAGCAGGAATGACACAGAAGGGTGGCTGCCTGAGGAGAAAGATCAGTGCACATTCCTCAGTCTATCCATGGGGATGAAGTGCTGAGGACAACTCCTAGACACTTCTGGGTTTCCTTTACTTAGAGGAGGGCAGGCTGTCGGGATGAGTCTTTAAACTAGTAGAGGAAAAGGTTGTGGGATCTGCTTCATATCTGCTGCAGTTGTGTGAAGAGGAGCTTTAAATCAAGGCAGAGAATATGGCACTTTGTTAGTGGTGAGACAGTGTGCTGGGGAAATTCTTTGGGGCCTTTGGAAAAGGCTTTGGGGCATGGGAGGGGGTTATCTGGTGGCATCTGAAAGACAAAATGGGAGAAGCAGAATTGGAAGTAATTGTGGGGTGGGGGTCTGAGCTGATGTGCCTGAAGGGGGAAGGTTCTAACTGAAGTTGGCAAAGGTGGAACATGCAAGCACCCTGAGGCAGAGGGCCCAAGCTTGCATGTTTTATGAAGTTTCCCCACCTCGTTGCTTGTCCTTTTGTTTGTTTGTTGATCTGATTCTATCTTGTTATACTAATTTATTCATTCAGTGAACATCAGGCATACAGAGTTTGTCAAACTTTCACACTCTGTCCTTGTGGCACTCAGACACTGGTACTTCTCCTGAAGGGCAGGCAGGATGGTGGTGGCAGCCCCAGGTCAAGGAGATGAGCTAAGTCTGTCCCTGCATTCATCTATCACCTTTCTTAGAAGGGTCCATTTTGGTTATTTGGTTGTGCCAAGGCTGGGCTCTGAGCTTTTATCCCCATCACTGTACAGAAGGATAGAATGCAGAGTGGAATCTTTAGGTGGTATCCAGCCAGAGCTGGATGAGGTCACATCAGTATCTTTTCCCTTGGGGCAGTGGTACCAGGAAGGCTTCCAACTGCAGATTGATGTCTCCCACATGGTAGCAGACTCTAATGATCATGTGGTAAAAATGTTGCGGGGGCAGGGAAGGGAGCCCACAGCAACACCGCTCAAGCTGGGTCAGGAGTTGAGAAGACTCCCAACACTGGGGCAGAATCTTGAACTCTATTTTGTGAGCTGCAGAGGATGACAGGCCTGGCATAATCAACAAGGATTAGGTAGATTCTCTGTACAAAGCTTGGTGGAAGCATGCTTTGGATTTGGAAACTGATCGACCTCAAGAATGATGTGAAGGGGCTGCAAGCCTGTGTTCCTGCTTTTAAATACTTTATTATATCCTGGATCTTTTGAGATCTTTGCCCCCTTTGTTCCTGGCTTGGGTTCCCAAATCATCACCATCTGTATTCCTGTTGTTTGTAAGAATCTTGGGTGTGGATATCTCTCTCTATGATGTAGTATTTATTATTTATTCACTTTACATTCTGATTGTACCTTCCTATCCTCCCAGTCCTTCTTTGAATGCCCTCCCCCCATTATTCCCTCTCCTTCTCCTTAGAGAAAAGGGAGGTCCCCCATGGGAACCAACCTACCTTAGTACATTAAGTCGCTGTAGGGTTAGGAGTTGTTAGGACTCCTACTGAGTCCATACAAGGCAGCCTAGTTAGGGGGACAGGATCCAAAAGGAAGCATGAGAGTCAGAGAGGGCCTCCACTCCAGTTGTTAGGGAATCCATATGAAAACCAAGCTGCACATCTGCTACATATGTACAGAGAGCCTAGGACCAGTCCATGCATGCTTTTTGGTTGGTGGTTCAGTCTCTGTAAGACCCCATAGGTCCAGGTTAGTTGGATCTATAGGTCTTCTTGTAGAGTCCTTGACCTCTCCTGCTTCCTCAGTCATTCCTCTAACTCTTCCATAGGACTTCCCAAGCTCTTTCTAATGTTTGACTGTGTTTCCATCAGCTTCTGGGTGAAGCCTCTCAGGCTTTATGCTAGGATCCTGTCTATAAGCATAGCGGAGTAACATTAATAGTGTTAGGGATTGGTTCTCTCCCGTGTGAAGTGGTCTCAAGGAAGGCCAGCCTTTGGTTGGCCGTTCCCTTAATCTTGGCTTCACCTTTGTCCCTGCAATATTGTAGGCAGGACAAATTTGGGGCTGAAGGTTTTATGGGTGGATTAGTGTCCTTATCCCTCCACTGGAAGTGCTACCTGGCTACAGGAGGTAGCTACTTCAGGCTGCTAGGAGTCTTAGGGTGACCCCCATAGACTTCCTGAGGCCTCCCTTATCTCAGGTCTCTGCCAAGTCCCAGAGATGGCCACTACCTCTGATTTCTGTTTTCTCACCTGATCCTCTCTTTCCTGCTCTCCCTTCTTCTAATCCCCACCCCTGTTTCCCTTCTCATCCCTTTCCTATCCAGTTTCCTCTCTCCAGTGCCTATTTTATTTCCCTTTCTGAGTGAGATTCAAGCATCCTCCTTTAGACCCTCCTTGTTGGCATCTTTGGGTCAATGGATTATAGTGTGGTTATCATGTACTTTATGGCTAATTTCCACTTATACTTGAGTACATACCATGCATGTCTTTTTGGGGTATGGGTTACCTCTCTCAGGATACTTTCTAGCTCTATCCATTTGCCAGAAATTTTCAAGATTTTTTTTTTCTGGGTATTTCTTACCTACTCTCATCAAGTCTGAGATTCCTTTGCACGGGTGTTGAATTTTGCTCTTCCAAACCTTTGCAATTAGAATAACAGGGCTGCCTTCTCTCAGTGCTATCTACACTTTTATTCACAGGTCACATGTCCTCAGGTCCAGAAGAGTGGCATCTTCGCTGTGGCTTGTGCATGACCCAGCTGAAGTTTACCCTGTGGGGCTCATGCTGCCTCTGTGCTTTAGTCTGCTTTCTGATTCTGTGAGTCTGGGAGGAAAGTGCTTGTTTATTGATCATTAATTTATAAAATTTCTTCTATTCTCTGTGAATAGAGAATAACTTCTTTTGGGCCTGCATACCCTCCAAGGCTTTGTCTTTATCTGTACATGGAGAGAGAAGGAGAGGTAGAGGTAGAAAGAGAGGGAGAGAGGAGGTAGAGGTGAGACTTGTTCATTTAATTTCACTCATCATTATAAACCTATTCAATTCACAACTAGTCTTATGTCATAGTTAGGGTTTCTGTTGCTGTGATATAACACCATGGCCAAAAGCAACTGGGGGAGGAAAGGGTTTATTTCATCTTACCCTTCTTGGTTGACAGTTCATCACTGAGGGAAGTGACATCAGGAACTCAAGGCAAGATGCCTGGAGGAAGGAACAGCAGAGTCCATGGAGGAACTGCTTGCTGGCTCAACCAGTTTTCTTAGACAGTTCAGGAATGCTTGCCCAGGGGTGTGGTAGGCTCATAGGCTGGGCCCTCCCATAACAATCATTAGTCAAGATAATGCCTCAGGGACCTGACCATAGGCCAATCTTTAGATTTTCTCAGCTAAGATTCCCTCTTTCCAGATAAGTCTAGGTTTGTGTAAAGCTGACAAAAGGCAAACAGCACACTCTATAGAGATTACTTTCTATTAAAAATGAAGGCACCGAGTTTTAGGAAGGGTAAATAACCTATACAGAGCCACATTAATGGTACCCAGAAGTGGTGGGATACAAGCTCAGAGGTTTGATGTAAAGATTGTGCTCACCAGAGCACAGGCCCTTTGGCAGCCCCATCTGTAGAAAGAAACACAATGGGAGCAGAGCAAATGAAAATGTATGGAGAGCTGGATAAATAATTTAACATTCATCTATAAAACAGAACACAATGCAGCTTCCAAAAGACTGAATCCAATCTATATATACAAAGGTGTCCATTATCTTCTGCTTCATGATATCAAAGAAGCACATTATATAATATCATTATGATATGATCCTTTTCTGTTGAAATTATTTATTCTTATTCTTCTTATTATTATTATTGGTTTTACAAGACAGGGTTTCTTTGTGTAGTCCTGGCTGTCTTAGACTCACTTTGTAGACCAGGCTGGCCTCAAACTCACAGAGATCCACCTGCCTCTGCCTCCCTGAGTGCTGGGATTACAGGCATGTGCCACCACACCTGGCTGTTGAATTTATATTTAGATCCTTATACAATTTTTAGAATCCACTTGGTAGAACGTGCAGTCAATAGCAAACACTTTCAGGAAGTGATGTTGAAGATAGAAAGTTTTCAATTAAAACTTAATTAAAAGTTTCACGCATATTAATGTCAGCCACTGTTTTTATAGTAGTCCAACAGAGGGCTCTTGACCACCACACCCTGATGTGAAGGAAAGACTTGTCCGCTCCCCCCCCCTACCCCCCACCCAGCCACTGCAACTGCAACAGCTCCCTAATGGCAGAAGGAGCCTTTCCCTTCCCGGGAGGGACATCTTTCCTGTGCTCCTCTGCCCAGATTCAACTGTCCTGTCTACACCATTTCAGGACTCTCCAGTTTGGGTCTTCTCTGTGTGCTTAAGCATCTTTTTGCATTACTTTTACTTGCACTTCCTACTTTTATTGTCTTAAATGCACCACATTGGATTAAGACAACTTCCCTTTTTCCTATTCCAGGCTTTCCTTTAACTCACTAAACAATATTACTTCCTGAATTTTCTTCAGTTTAGTAGACTTCTTGTGAGGAACACTGCTACCTTCAGTGCTAATCAACATTGAATTCTTTTGTAACATCCCCCAGGTCCTTTTCTTTGATTTTTAGGTACAATGGGGCTTTTTGGTATGCTTGTATTCTCAAAACTCTTTTCTTTCCTGTTTGGGAAGAAAAGCTGATTTCATGGCAGGGCTTTCTCCTTTGGCCAAAACTTCCATTTCTCCCCTCCTTAGCAGATATGATCATCACATTAGCTAAGCATTTTAAGAAAACCCTTCAAGGTTCACACATGCCTGTGTCTGCTCATGTGCCTTCCTATAGAAAAAATACAAACAGTATCAAGTAGGGTTGTTCTGTAACACCCTAGATAATAGCAACAATACCGCTGGTACAAATGGGGCATTCAAAAAAGATTGAATTACATTTTAAAAATGTGTGTGTGTGGGGGGGGGGTTGTGGATGTGGCCACAGTGACCACAGAAGAGTGGGCCAGATTGCCCTTGTTTCACTGAAGATCTTGTAACAAAGTGCTTTAAATACCTTGAAGCTAAGATACTTTGCTTTTGTAAGAAGTCATTTCAAGTTTGCTGACTTTCTTAGTGATGAGATATGTCATTGGAGAACTAGCAGGCAGATTAAAAAAAAAATCAAATGTATTAATCTGCACCATCAATGTTATAACAGTGTATGGGAAAATAATTGCTTTTAAAAAGAAATTCTTTCCATATCATACTAACTTCCCTTCTTTCATATGATTCCCTGCACTCTGCCGAGGGTTTGGTTATGAGTCTTAGTGTCTGCTTTGAAACACTGCTAGGTAGAGTCTTTCAGATGCCTTTTGTGGTAGACTCCTGTCATAAGTTCAATGCACATCCCATTTGTCTTTCTAAATGAGGATTAATCACCTTCGCCTGTGTCCACTTTCTTGATTATATTCTTAGCTCTACAAGGACCAAATATATCTGGGCACAGGGTCTTTTCTGAGACTGACACTCAACCAAGGACCATCTATGGATATAACCTAGAACTTCTGCTCGGATGTGGCCTGTGGTAGCTCAGTAACCAAGTAGTTTTCCAAAGTAAGGGGAACAAGGACTATTTCTAACAGGATCTCAAGGGCAGGCTGTTTGACACCCCCCCCCCCCAGGGGAGGAGCAGTCTGTTAGGCCACAGAGGAGGACTTTGCAGCCAGCCCTGAAGATACCTGATAAAACAGGGTCAGATGAAAGGGGAGGAGGTCCTCCCCTATCAGGGGACTTGGAAAGGGGCAGGGAGGAGACCAGGGAGGGAGTGTGGGGTTGGGGAGGGAATGAGGGAGCGGGATACAGCTGGGACACAGAGTTAACAAAATGTAACTAAAAAGAAAAATAAAAAAAAAAAAAGAAATTCTTGCTCTGAGAAATCATTTCAGAAATAGATATTTGGAAATATTTTGTTGGTATTTGGTTATTGCTGAAAACAGTATGTGTCATTCAAGAGTACCAATTATTTAAATTCTTATATTTGCATAGTAAAAGATCTTCCTGGGAAATGGAATTTTTAACCCATATATTAAAAACACCCACACTGTGGAGTTTGCTGTGTTTTGAAGGTGCTTATCAGAACTTTGAAAGTTCCAAACATGCAGAAGAGAATTTTCTAACTCATGTACAAGATATTTCTAAAATAATTAATTTCAGGGTGCTTCACCATGACTATAAACACATGACCTTTTAGAACGCTCAGGGCCTTTGCTTCTGATATTTGGGAAGATGAAAATGTACACACCATCTTTTTGGCAAATGCTATGGTTTTTAAGTTTGTGAAAGTCATACAACCAAAGAACCTCTTCAGTATAGAGCAGAATTGCCTCTTTCTGCCATGGTAAAAGTTTGAAACAAGTATTGAAATAATAAAAAACTTGAACCAGTATTTTAAGATACAATGTCATAAATGATTATATGCTCTTTTAAATAAAATAAAGCTTTTTCAATTAGATGAACAGTTGTTTATAATAGAGGATATGTGCTTTTAGAAATTGGAAAATACCTATTATGATTTTCCATGTTTAGCTCATGTTTAGGTTGTTATACTGGTGAGATTCCATGGAGTAGCTTCTGGGATTCCTAAGAGGCACAGTACTGCAGCAAACTTCTTGTTCCTCTGTCTCTTAGAGTCTTTTCGCCCCTTGTCCAGCAATGACTCTGGAGCCCTCAGTGCAGGAGTTGGATTATAGATGTATTCATTGGGACTGAACTCCACAACTCTCCATTTCAGTTAATTGGTTGTGGTTCTCTATAGTGGTTTTCCTCTGTTTCAATGAGAAGTTTCCTTGATGATGGACTAGGACTATACTTCTGTAGGGGATGAATAGTTAGACTAGAGTTAGCGGTTATGGTGATTTAGTAGAGTGGTAGATGTAGGTGCTGCTACATGATTCATGACTTCACTACCCCAGGCAGTTGGCCAAATTTCCAGTAGTAGGTGTGGTTTCCCTCTTAGAGTGAGGCCTTACTCTAATCCCAGAGCTGTTGGTTATCATCAAGGTCTGCAGGCCTCCGAATGCTTAGGATTATTGTACCATGCTGGTCATTGCTGTTTCCTTGACATAATAACTGGGTAGGACTGTTGGTTTCTTATAGCACGGCTATTTCTATTTTTTCTTTAGAGCTTTTAATGATGAGAACTATGACCAAAGCCTATAGGAATAAGGGACCTGAATGGCAAAGTATCAAGTGGGAGGACAAAGGGATAAGAAATAAAGTTTATGAGAAATAGAGAAAACAAAAGCATTGCTGGGACCAGGAAGTCTTACATAAGCTGATGACTTATGCCAAGCAAGTTTATTAAGAATTCCAGTGTTATATAGACTATTTTCATGGAGAAAACCTGCCAAGGTCAGTAGAGAGCTAACTCAGACAATGTTGGCAAAGAGAGCACAGGATGTCTCACACAACTGCCCAAGGACTGATAACCACAGCTCAGAGGGAAGACTTAGGTCCCCAGAAACTGGAACTTTGACTCTATGAGGCACTGGCTCTGGTGTCAAACAGGCCTTGTCAAATTCATTCTTTGAGAAGGACACAGAACTAAAGTTCTCTTTGTTCTTTCATCATGTCTTTTAAGAAAGTCTTGGGTCAGTCTGGCTTCTCACAGAATTAATTTTTTGTTATTTTTAATTGTGTGTGTGTGTGCACATGTGACTATATACACAAGCATCCCAGAGGCATTGGATCCTCTGGAGATGGAGTTACAAAAGGTTGTAAGTAACCCAATATAAGTGCTGGGAACCAAACTTAGGTCCTCTGGAAGACCGACCTGTAAATGCTCATAACCATTGGGCTATATCTCTAATCTTTTTGGACCTTTGTAAACATTGTCTGAGTTAGCTCTCTACTGACCTTGGCAGGTTTTCTCACTGAAAATAGTCTATATAATGAGAATTAAAAAAGACAAAAGCATAGCTGGGACCAGGAGGTCTTGCATAAGCAGGAGATGTTCTCCGCAGCACTAAAGAGCCAAATATTGGAAACAATGCCTCCATTTTTTAAACAAATGATTAGATACCCAATAATACCACAGAATGACTTTCAGCTAATACAATGAATATAGATTATACCAGTGACCCAAAGACAATCTGTTTAGTGAAGAACTAACAGTGTACAAAGTCTATATGATAAATTCCACTATTCCACTAGTAAACTATGTTTCTTATTTCCTGTGCCTAAATATATGCATATAGTAATATTATGAAGAATTAGCATATTTTCTTTTCTGATCTGTGTCTGGCCATTATTCGTTTACCTCCAGTCTTCAAGCAGCATGTGAAACTATAGGTCAAAAGTTAGTGTTCAGCTTTGGATTTTTGCAGTAGACAAATCTGTGACTGATATGCTGGTTGGAAAGAAATGGTTGGGCAGCCAGCAAGGATGAGTCTAGTACTCCTGGCCTCAGGTCTTTGTCCTAAGCCCTGCACGCCCAGGCTTTCTGTCTGTTGGATCCACCCAGATGGGATAAAGATCACACAGAATGTGAGAAGAAGGATCCTCTTGCTACCTGTATGAGACTGGTATCCCTGAAACTGAGAACTGTTTCACTGAAGTCTTCCTTGAGGTGGGCACTGGAGACTGATGAGAGAGTGGAAGTCCACCTGACTTCTGTGGAGGTAGTGTCCCTCACTGGTCCCCCTGAGCCAGGCAGTCTCAGCTTCTGAAGAGTAGGAGAAATTGGTAGGCTTGGAGTAGGGCATGCCTAGGAGTAGGGGCCATGTCTAGGCAGAGAGAGACTGTGGTAACCTCTTCTGGGGAAGTGTGAGGCAACACCCTAAATTTTAAACGTTCATCTTTGTGAAATAAAGAGACTGGGGCTGTTGGGCCAGAAGAGGCCACACAGATGGGTACCTCTGAACACTTAGTGTGGATTGACATGTAGATCTTAGTAACTTAGGTATCTTGGAATTTGCCAGTTAGTATAGAACTGAAGACCAAGGATAGAAAAACAGTAACCTTGGATCAAGGTTGCATTAGAAGACCATACATACATTGAATGCTCACCTGTCATTGGCTTATCTCAGTGCCATATGGGGAACATTTTCATTCTTAGGATGAAGTGAAATTACAGGGAGAAGAAAGGTGGGAGTTATGTAGGTCTATTTTCTGTTGTCATAACTAAATAATAAAGATTAGGTATTTTACAAGACAAGACTATTGGATTACAGTTTTGGAATCTGTAAGTCTAAAGTCAGATGCCCACATCTAATAAGAGCTATCAAGAAAAATGTCATAGAATATGGCAACTCAGAGGCAGGAGTGTATTTAAGAGGGAGAGATTTGGTGAGAGAGGAAGCAGAGTGGAATTCCATATTCAGGCTCATGACCTTCAGTCCTGTGAATACTTACTCTGAGAAACCAAATCTAATTCCTTCCAAGGGGAGAGTCTACAGTGATGCAATTTCTTTCCTTTAGATCCAACCTCTTAAAGCTCCCACCACTTCTTAGTACTGCAACAGAGGGCATTAGTCTTAAAGTATTGTAGATGTATTTATCCATTGAGGCTGGCCTTCTCACAATCTGTTGATCTCTGCAATGTGTCCAGTTATGGATTCCTGTATTGATCTCCAATTGCAGTAAATAGAGGATTCTTTGGTGATGGGTGGTACTTACACTTATCTGTGGGTATAAGTCTTAGACTATAGTAAGGACTTAACGCTGGTCTAGCAAAGTGGCAGCAGTAGATACTTTCCTGAAGCCATGACTTCACTAGCCCCAAGAAGCTGCTTAGGTTTCCATTACCAGACCTGATTTTTGCCTTACTGAGTGGGTTTTAACTCCAATTAGATAGCTGTTGGTTGCCACTGATGTTTGAGTGACAAGACTTGAACCTTTCTGCATATCTTGGCATGCTGGCCATTGTCATGATTCACAGATATTAAAGCTGGGTAGGACAACTTAAGCGCTTTTATCCCTTGGCAGTTTGCATGGTATTTTTCTTTTTGGAAACATGAAAGCTAGACCACAAGAAAGGAAGGGGCTTTTCCATCAGATCAGCTTGAATTGGCTGAATCTTCTTGTCTTATGTGTGTGGCTTCTTCAGCTATAGGGGCCTACCCTCAACTCCCGAGAGGTGACCAAAGTCACCTCTTGTTTGGGAAGTCACCTGGACTACCATGACTAACCCTTTGGAAGATTTCTTATGCCTGGTGATGGGGCTTTTGTTATTGTATAGCTCTTGTGGGGAGCAGTTTTGTTATTACACAGTTTTTGTGTGGAACATTGACAGCCCAAGTGGTGACAATCTTAGCCTCCTTTAAGGAGGCTATATATATATATATATATATATATATATATATATATATATATATATGTCTTTAAGGCTTTATCGAACAGCCTTGGTCTTATTTGTCTCTTCTATCTTTCTGAATTTACCTCTCTCTCCTTTCAGTTGGAGCTCACTCCCCATTGTCTTGTTTTCTCACTTCATCTCCCTGATTCTGTTATTTGACTTCTAAGCCCCATATTCTCATATTCCCTTGTCTTTTCCTGGTTTCTGTGCTGATTCCACATTATAGACTCATGTCTGATGATTTGGATCTAAGAGTTGCAGATGAGAGTGGACATGTAGTATTAGTGCCTTTGGGTGTGGATTGCTTCATTCAATATATTCTTTTCCAGGTTCATCTATTTACCTGCAGATTTTATTTATTTATTTATTTTTCCACCTGAATAGTGTTTCCCTGCTTTTCTGTACTCTATCTTCATTTAGTTTGTTTCCACTTCATGACTATTGTGAATAGTGTGGCTATGAAGATGGTCAGGCAAATATCTGTGGCGTAAATTGTCTAGTCCTTTGCATACATTTCAGGAGTGGTATAGATGGATCAAATGGTACATCTACTTTGAGATTTGTGAGGACTCTGCACACTAGTTTCCAGAGTTGGCTGCTCCAATTTGCCTTCTCACTGATGGTGAGTGAGAGTTCCTTTTTCTCCACAACTTCACCACACCAGAATTTGTTGTCACATGTTTTGTTTATCTTGGACAGTCTCACTGAGGTGAACTGAACTCTCAAAGTTGTTTTCAATTGCTGAGAGTGATTAACATTCTTTGAGGTAGATATTAGCCTTCTGTTTTCTATTGAGAGCTCTCTGTTTAAATCCCTACCACATTTTTAATTGGGTCATTTGTTTCTTTGACTCTTTGCTTTTTTGAATACTTTATATTCTGAATATTAATATTCTGATATACAGTTGGTAAAAATTCTCTTCCATTCTGCAGGTTTTCTTCATATGATTGATTGTTCCTTTAGGTGTACAAAAGCCTTTTAGTTTTAGGAGGTCCCAGTTTTTGACTGTTGGCCTTAAATCTTTGGCAAATGGCATCTTGTTCAGAAAATCCTTTCCTATAATCACATCCTGTACTGTAATGCCTATGTTTTCTTTTAGGCATATCTAGCATTTCAGGTTTCAAATGGAGTGCTTTGACCCACTTGGATCTAATTTTTGTGCAGGGTCATAGATATGACTCTTATTCTCCTCTGTGTGGCCATCAGTTTCCCCAGAACTAATTGTTAAAGATACTTCCCCCCTCCCCAGTTTGTTTGTTTGCTTGTTTGTTTTTGCCTTTTTGTCAAATATCAGCTGACTGTAGTCAGAAAAACTCATTGGGTTTTCCCTTTGTTTCATTTGTCTGAAGGTCTGTTTTTTTTTTTTCAATTTTTTTTTTAAATCATTATAGGTCTAAACTATCTCTTGAATACATATACATCATACATAGCTTTTGCATGTGTGGCTCATAGTTGAAGAGAGAAAGAGGGGCAGAAAGATTCTAAAAGTGAGAATACCAGGAAGAAATAGCTGCACAAACAAGACTGGAAAAATAGCAGTATCAATGGACAAATTAATGTGGAAGGAGGAATTTCTCAAAGTCCCTCCCCTAGGCAAGGAACCACAGGCAACTATTGACTACTGGGAGAAGATTTAATTTCTCCCGGGATAAGTCCCCATACTAGTTGTCCAATGCAGAGTGGGCAGCTTTGAAAACATATACACAGAAATAATAGGCTCAGCAAGGTTATATAAATATATGTGTGCATATACATATGTAACAAATATAATAAAAAGAGGACTATCGTATTGAGAATGCAAATGTATAGGAGGGGTTCAAGGAATGGTAACTGAAGGGACTTAGAGGTAAAAAAGGAAGTGGGGAAGTGATGTGATTCTATTTCAGTTAAAAACAGCTTTCTGCACATGAGGCCTTGTGAGATAACGCATGTCCAAACCATAGCAAGTGAGCGAGGTTAAATTAACAGGAAAACCCTCGTTTGAGAAAGATCCTTATTTCTCAGGGCATACTCTCCATTGCTTACCATTAGGTGTCTGTGAGTAGGTGCAGTGGAGACTCAAGAGAGAACTCCAGAGGTCTTAGTGGGCTGAAGGAACCCTCTTCTGCACAGCATCTGGATCCATGGCTTGCGAAATCCATGCATTCTACATGTATATTTAGATTACTGCAGAAAAACCTCTGGAAGGATTCCTAAGACGCTGTTCCCAGTAGTAGCAAAGTTTAATTTTCTACATTGAACATGGATCACTTTTGCAATAAAAATGCAAATCTAGGAAAATATTTCAAAGTATGCCATGTTCATTGTAGGCAATTTGCAAAATATGAAAAGTACATTTAAAAATTAAATCATTTGAATTTTCACTATGTGGAAATAACCATCATTAATATCTTTATTTATTTCATCTCATATATATGCATATCTACTTAATGCGTATAGATATGCATGTATTCAAAGTTTATGCATTTTTTAATAAAATCAGAATTGTATTGTTTCATTTTATCACCATCATCATGTATATTTTTTCTTTCAATGCAGCTTAAATGAGCAATTTCCTTTCTATCAATTATTCTTTGAATATGCTTTAAAAGTTTTACCTTAAGTGAAGTTTACACTATAATTTCTAAATATCTATGAGAAAATGAGGGTTAGAAAGGTCAAGCAAGTTATTCAAGGGCATGCAGCTGGAAAGTAGTGCACCTGGGATTTGAACCTGTGTCTTCTGATTATTGAAACCAACCTTGCTATGGATGGAAGAAAAAAATATAAAAATAGAATAGGTTGGTGTGAACCACTTGCCACGTGTGGGTCCTTAATAAATCCAGTTCTTCTCTCTCACACCTTCCTTATCCTTTATTGGAAACCACCCTTGGGGTGCAGTCTGTGGGTTTAGGAACCTAGTCTTTGGAGGAAGTCCTTAGGTTCAGGAAACCACTCTTAGAGGCAGTCTGTATTCTTCTTTGGGGGAAGTCTGTTTTCAGGAACCCACCCTTGGGGTCAGTCTTTGTTCACCAATTCACCCTTGGGGGCAGTCTGTGATCCTGAAAACCCTTCTGCAAGAGCTTATTGGTGGAGTTCCTGTTCCTAGGCTCCTTCCTCTATGATCCCGAGCCTCTCCTTTGGTCTCTTCTTGCCAACGTTCTGGCTTATGTCTTACCAGCCAGATCCTGGCACTGTGCCCTTAGGTACCCTGTCACTTCTCTAGCCCATAGTGCTTTTGTTTAGGTTTACCCAGAAGCACAATTGGCATTTCTCCAAAAGAAAAGACTTAAACAGCCCAGGTGGCCAAAGTTCTCTCAATGTCACTTTCAATTTAAAGAGATCAATCCAATGACTTTATTGTGGAAATAGTAAGTGGGTTTCAGCTGGGAGAAACTGAAGGTCTATAAAATTCAGGCAGATCATCCCAGGGATATATCTAGAGCTATAATTCACCCAGGAATCAATGGAAATGAACATTTTCCCCAATTTTTTTTTTCTGGAAGCGATTCTGGAGTAATCACTAAGAATTTATACTATTGCAGTGGAAAAGACTATAGAAGGCAGGATTCCAGGAGCTCTTGAGATCTGTAGATGAGAGAACTCCTTCCAGGCTGGCTTCCTAAGAGCTGAAGGAAGCTAGGCAAGACTGCCCATCTTTTGAAGACATCCTCCAGGGTTAGAACAATCTCAGCCTCATTGGAGGCAAAAATTAAATGAGGGCAGATAGCTGGGCCAACACTGTGGAGAAAGGCAGACATGTCGAAGATGGGTGTCCAGTGAATGCATTCAGACTCAGTTAGTGAATTATAATGGAAATTCCTATGAAAATGTTCTACTCTGTCACACACAGAGAGGCAGAATAATGTCCGTGTCCTGACCTCTGGCCTCTCTGACTATTTTATATTACTGGGACAAGATAATTATGTCTGAAAATGAAATGCATGTTGCTAATAAACTGGCTTTTACCACAAGGAGACTATCATGAACTATTTTATTTTTGTATTTATTTTATTTGTATTTTTTTAAATTTTTTATTAATTACACTTTATTCATTTTGTATCCCCCCATAAGCCCCTCCCTCCTCCCCTCCCAATCCCACCCTCCCTCCCCTTTCTGCATGCATGCCACTATTAACTGGGCTAAATGTAATCAAAAGGGTTCTTAATAATAAGAAGAAAAGAAGACAAGTGTCAGGAATCTCTGACTCCTAGGAAAAACACACACAGAAGTAGCATAGCTGGCCTTGAACAGAGGAAGGGTGCACAAGCCAATAATGTGAGCCATTTTTAGAAGACAGAAGGAGCCTGGAAGTAGGCTGTAACCTTGAGGGTTTTGTTTTGTTCTGTTTACCCTCTAGGGGATCTTGATTGGATTTGTTGATAGACCCACAACTTTGGGGTGAACACATCCTGATTGGGGCTCGAATTTGTCAGACCAGTACACAAGCAATGGGGTCCTACTGTTGGGAGAAAAAAAACCCTGCCAGGCCTTTAGGTCCTTGTCTGTAGTAAGGAGTAAGAAGTCGGAAGTTTGCATTATATTTTTGTGACTCCTTTCCCCATTCTGCCTGTCTATCAGGAATCAGTCTAACTTCTCACATTCTCAGGGACATGCAGTCCTGCCATCGCCCTGATTTTAGCCTTGTAAGACCTATGCTAGACTCCTGTACAGTCAGTCGTCAATGCCTTTTTGCCTCTGCAGGAGGCAATTCCTTCACCACCAATAGAGAACAAATACAGTCGTTAGCTTTTCCATGACTAGAAAGAAAAGCTCAGCATCACGAGGCTCACCAAGAGCTGCTTCTGTAGGGAGGGAAAGCACAGATGTGATCTTGATCTAGGTCACTCTAGGTTGACTCTGTCAGCTCAGGTGTGCTGGCAGAAAGGTGGCTTAGTAGACCACGTGGATCTGGCCCTGCGGATCAGGGGGACCTTGTTCTTAGCCTATCAGTGGAGGGTAGGCCTTGGGACAGCCATTTTGCAATGCCTGCTTTCTGAGTGAATGAACATTGTCAGAATCCATTTGAAAAATAACTAACCTCTTAGATATTTGAGCTGTTGTGCTCAAATTTGCTTGACTGACTATTTTGATGAACTGTGTGTGTGTGCATGTGTGT
Organism: Psammomys obesus; assembly: GCF_907164565.1. NCBI lineage: Eukaryota > Metazoa > Chordata > Mammalia > Rodentia > Muridae > Psammomys > Psammomys obesus. Next base: position 434,923 of record NW_026590598.1, on the reverse strand, counting down.
AGACATGTATGTTCCTCAGAGCTGAACCCAAAGCCTCATATATGTTGACCGGTTCTCCACCATTGAGCAATCCCTCCATGAGTCTAAGTTTCAAATGATATATGCCTTTAATATGGTTTCTTTTGGTTGAGTGTGTTTTTATTGCTGATATCAAATATTAATTTTTCAAAGTTTTTAGGGGATCAAAGATTCAGCGACTATCTGCTATTTCCCAGCTAGGGGTGGCCAGAATCAGTTTCTGATATGGGTAACATCCTGTAGATGACTGCTAAATATGGCCGGCTTGGGCTGGAGAACCCATCTGCCACCCTATCCTGAATGCACCTGATCTTAGAATCCAAGACCCTTCTGTATATTTTTAGCATGGCTATTTACTATTCCTGAGGCCTATCCTGGCTCTGCTGTAATCATGGCATATTATCAGGTTTACAGTCTCACATTTATCGTTTCTACCATGGATATCCTAATCAAAACTTCCCCATGGGGTTCCTGGGTGATTTAAAGGGGTAAGCCTTCCAATTCTTTGAGCACACAACATAGCACATGCTAAATGCTCACATGTAAATACTGATTTCTCTCACTGTTTTTAATTTTAAAAACTTTAATACAAAAGGCTGGCTCTACTGAAAGTTCTGACAAGAGGAAGGGAGCACTCTGCCCTTACCAAACATTTAGATGCTAGAGATTCAATGGGTATGGGTGTGATGGAACTTCTCCCTTGATATTGGGTCTATGGGAAGGTAAATGTGTCTTGGAGAGTCCAGCTTTCCCTTCCCCACTTCCTTAGGCAAGATCTTTGCAATCATAATTATGGTGGGGATATTCAGAAGTCCCAGAGAACTTTGATGGTGGCTTTGGAGAATATAAATTCAAAAGCTTGTCACTCATGGAAGGCTGACAAATCTAGCATGGGGACTCTAGATGATGATGGACCATTTGTGCCTTTGCTGGGAAAGTCTTTGTGATGGGTGCTGATCTCTGCACCATGGGATGCCTGGCATTATCCTTGATCTACTTTCTACATGCTAGTAGGTGTCACCCAGGAACCCCATGGGTCAGTTTTTATTAGGATATCCATCAGAGAAATGATAAATATGAGACTGTAAAACTGATAATATGCCTTGATTACAGCAGAGTAAGGCTAGGCCTCAGGAATAGTAAGTAGCCATGCTGAAAATATACAAAAGGGTCTTGGATTCTAAGATCAGGTGCATTCAGGATAGGGTGGCAGATGGGTTCTCCCCTAATTATGATTATAGGAAAGTATCTCCAGATATTGTTGCTCCTTATAGAGGATGATTGAACTCTAGTTCAACAGGCTAGATAGGGATACAAGAAAAAAAATTATTATATTTAGTTCCCATAAAAATATGGTAGCTTGGGAGAGGAAAACCCAAGGAAAAGTGGGTATGGCAAGTGCTTGTCTGGCTCAGTGCAGGAAAAAAAAAAGTGGAGGGAGGCTGATTTGGGCCAGGGGCGGGGTGTGTGGCTGGTGTGTAGCAGGACTTTTATTAAAGCTTCTTTCCTGGCTACAAAAATCACTCCTGTTTTGCAAATAGAAGTCGATATTTTCAATAGAAGTTTGCTGTCCTTAGAGGCTGGTCGGGATGCTACTTTGCCTCTGTAGCAGATGACTGCAAACAGCAGTACATTTGGCTTTCTTGTTTGTTTTCTTGTTAGGTTGAATAGTTTCCTCATCCCAATGCTTGTGAACTACTCCTATCTCTAGATTCCATTTGGCTTCTTTAGGTGAACCAATGGTGCCAAGGCTTTATCCCATATTGTTAAAGCCAGAATTTCTGGGGATGGCGTCTGGTCTCAGAAGTTTTCAGAAGGCTTCAGGGTGAATCAGATATGCAGGGATGAAAACCTCTGATCCAAAGTAAGAGAGAAGAGCCACTGTGCGGGTCTGAGTAACACAGACGAGGATCTGGGCTGGTGGAATTCCTGGAAGTTGCTGTCTGTGTCTGGGCAAGGTTCACATTAGGACAGCTGAGAAATATCCACTTGGAGAAATCAAAGCATCACTTTATTTTATAACATTAAGCCCTTATTGATTTGTAAAAACAATATAAATTAAAATCAACTTACTAGCTGGCCTCTGGGTGCCAGCAGAGATTTTATTAATGTCATTAAAAAGTCACTTTTAACTAAGTATGTTTTATTTGCACATCACAATAACTCAATAAAATGTCTGAGGCAGCTTCTGCTCTGAGTTAGACTTTGATTCTCTGGAAGGAGGTTCTAGGAGCTAACTTTCAAGATGAAGGTTTTCTAGTTTTACCTCACAGAGTGGTTGACATTCAACTTAAGCAATTTCAGTTTTGTACTTTTTTCTTCAGTTGAACAGATCTTTATGGTACCTGTTGTATACCCAGAACAGTTTTTTGAAGGGTGTGTGTCCAAGACTCCAGAACTACACACTCATGCCTCCTGGCTCTTCATGCCTCTGAGCAAGCCCATGTTCGGAGGTGTGGAAAGAAAGGTGAATAATATTATTATAAATATTTCCAGGCACACCGAGCAAAGACAGAGCCAAAGGAACTCATAATCTACTACAGGGGACTATGGAATGTCATTTTTTACAGGACCACAGTGAGGACAGGACAGGGGGGATACTATCTATGGCTGAAATGCCAGCAAAGTCTGGGTATCATGAAGCTAAGCCAGCTATACAGGATCACCTAGTCATGAGCCAGTGAGGCAGCCAACCACTGCTCCTGCTGTTGAGAACAGAGCCAAGTGGGAAAGGGCCAGACCAGACAGGCCAGAGGACAGTTCTGAGTATCCTTCATATACCTACTAGCTGATCAAAACCTCATTCCAGCTTCTCCTCTGAGAGGTCTCTGGGGTTGAGTTATCTAGGAGACTGGGCACCTGCCAGAAATCAGTTGAACACAAAGTAACCAGTACCATGTAGGCAATGATTGCTTCCCTGGTACCCAAAGTGGGAGATATTGTGAAAAGGTTCTGGGAAAAAGGAAGGCTGTGCTATTTTTACACATCTGAGCAGAAGGGAGTTGTAATTTCTTGACTCAGCCCTATCCCACGTCATCTATTCAAATGTTTGTTTTCATTGAAGTGATATTTACTGTGATTGCCTTGTAAGGATTGAGATTTATCTTGGGCCCCAGGGTTGACAATGTTCCATAGAGAGACATGGAGTCTTCATCTCATGGCTGTAAGTTAACATGGGACAAGCAAATAGGAGCAAGCATTTATTATGCTACTACTGTTTATAGGGGTCTCATGTGCATCAACTTTGTAAGCTTCATTGCCAATCTCATTGTGAGGATGAGGATAAAAATTAAAAATGTGCTGCCAGGCCTGGTAATCTTAGCACTTAAGAAAATGGAGCAGGAAGATCAATATGAATTCCAGGTGAGCCTGAGCTACAAGGTGAGTTCCAGGCTACCCTGGATTAAGGAGTGTCAAAAAAAAAAAAAAAGAATTACTCATTATGGTTTGATTTTAAAATGCTTCCTACAGGCTTGTGAATGCTTGCTCCCCAGATATTGAGGGGGCTATCTTGAGGGGTTATAGAACTTTTAGGAGGTAGCTGAAGGAAATGCTTTAGTAGGGGTGACCACTGAGCATTATAGTATGGCTTCATTTCCACCTGGAGAGCTCCCTTTGCTGTCTAGTTGGTGCCACATGAGAAACAGCTCTTTAAAGCTCCTGCCATCTCAGACCAAGCTCCTCCAGTTTCTGTAGGTGTCAGCCTTCTCTTCCTGATGCACTGAGATCTCCAAACTGTGAGCCAAAATAAATCCTTCTTTTCTTAAATTGCTTTGGTCACATGTTTTGACACAGTGATGAAAAAAGTCTTTAATATAATGATGTCAAAGCCTGAAAGTTTTGTGGGTTTGGACACACACACACCCCACACAGAGTGACAGCCACATTTTCCATCAGAATGACATTAAATATCTCTCACCTGCTTGTCCTGTGGATGCTCTGTGTTTCAGCCTGTCTTTACAGCTCAGAGGATTCCAGGAATGGCAAGCTCACTTCTGGAGAAGCCCAAGACCGGTTAGACATTATTTGGAAGGATAAACCTTGACATGAATCTTCCCTGAGCATCAGGCTGGGGAAATTCCAGCCAATTGACCTTGTGTATTTGTTTTTTGGGTTACACTCACCCTTTAAAATGTAAAGGGGTGTGTAAGGAATGATGGGGGAGCTGTAGGTCTGAGTGATCTAGGCAGAGGGTCTGCTTTAAGAACTGAAGCAGCCTCCTTCGAGGTTTCCACATTCTGTACTGAGTCACAATTTTACTGATACTTGGGAAATGTAATTATGAGAAGATGTCAGGCCAGAAATCATTTAAAATGAACCTATAGATAACCAAAGGGGAAAAGAAGTTTGTAGCACAAGAGAGATACTACGAGAAACCTGTCAAGTGGCCGTTGGTTTTGCACTTCCTAATAGGTGATGCAACAGAACAGGACAGAGCTCCTAGCCCTCCAAGCTTATCACAAAGAAGAATGCCAGTCCCTAGGGAGAGAGGTTACCACTTTTATCTTTTTTTTTTTTTTTTTTTCCTTTTTAGCTTAGGCTTTGGAGGCATTCATCACATGAGTTTGTAGATAAGGGACATGGAACAACATAATGGATAGTGTCTTTGCTTGCAGTTTTACAAACAATGCAAATGTGATTTGTATGGCTGCTTCTTCTATCAGCCCTGGATGGAAGCCAAAGTCATAAACAATGTGTTATTTTAGTTCAGTGTGAGTTTTGCTGTGGAATGCTGCAGTGGTGTCATCCATTGGAGCTTCCTATGGATTTGGCTTGGCACAGGGTAGGGTTTAAAAGAAATTAAAATTGGATGTTTCTTGGCCTTTCTAGCAAGCATTCACTTAACTTTGAAGATGTAAGGGGAGCAGGGGCTGTCTCTGACATGAATTCAGTGGCTGGCTCTTTGATCACCTCCCCTGAGGGGGAGCAGCCTTATCAGGCCACAGAGGAAGACTATGAAAGACAGTCCTGATGAGAACTGATAAGCTAGGGTCTGATGGATGGGGAGGAGGTCCTCCACTATCAGTGGACTGGGGAAGGAGCATGGGAGGAGATGAGGGAGGGAGGTAGGGCAGAATTTGGAGGGAACGAGGGAGGGACTACAGCTGGGATACAAAATGAATAAATTGTAATAAATAAATTATATTAAAAAGATGTAATTCTAATATCCTTTGTTTGAAGAAACTGTGCCTGACTACCTGAGGCTATGTTATGTGCTCTGCTGTATGCTCATTCAATGCCCTGTGTCCCCAGCCCCATTGTGTTCCTCTTCATTATACCTGTTTATGTGTCTATGTTGAAGAGATTTAGTTTTGAATGATAGGTATGATATTAGTGCTGTTGTCTTCCTGGTGCTGGCACATAGTAGGCTTTCATGGGTGTTAACTTGGCATTCAAACAAGGTCAGATGCAGAGAAGTCTGATTTCTAGCTTTGGCAACAGATTGCCAGGTTCAAATTTGAGTCTTTCGATTGGATATAAAATGCTCCCCACATGCTCAGTGTATGAATACTTGGTTCTTGGCTAACATCACTGCTTCAGGAAGTTATGGAACTTTTAAGGGATGGGAGGGGCCTGGATGGAAGTAGGTCACTGAGTAGGGGAGACCTCCAGGCTAATAGCAAATCTGCTTCTGGCACTATTCTCTCTGGTCTGCCAAGATGTAAGAAAATACTACCTGCTCTTGATGTTATGGAGTTGCTCACTGCCATGACTTTCTCATCCTGATAGACTGTATCACTCAAACTACGAGCCAAAATAATGTTTCTCTCTTAACTTACTTCTATTTTAAAATTTATTTGTTTATTATTATTTAGTGTCCACATGTTAGGCAGGATTAATGGATTTTTTTTCAAATTAATATTGATTTGATTCACTGTCCCTGGTTCTCCCCCATCACCCATAGTATCCTCTGTCTGCTTTTACCTCCCCCATAGCCTACTTCCTGTCTTCATGCCACACACGTCCTTCTGCACCTGTGCCTCAATGTCTCCCCTCCTCTTGTGGTTTCTTTTCTAGTTTTGTAGATTTTACAGATATCCCACTGACATGCACACTCTCACACTATGAGCTAATTTCTTAATTTTCTGTTCCTGTGATAAGATACACAGACTAAAACAACTCAAGGGAGAGATTCTCATTTTGGCTCACAGTGTCAGGGCCCAGTCTGTCATGGCAAGGAAGTCACAGTGGCAGAAGCTTGTGGGGACTAGTCATACTTTGTCCACAGTCAGGAGGAAGAGACGGCGAATGGGCAGCTCACTTTCTCCTCTTACACAGCACAGGGTCCCAGCAAAGGGAATGGTGCCACACACAGCGTGCTTGTCTTCTCGCCCAATTAACAATCAAGATAATTTCCCAGAGGCATTCCCACAGTTCCCTGTCTTAGGTGGTTCTAGGGCTCATCAAGTTTACAACTGAGATTAACAGTCACTGTTAGGCTCCACTGTGAGAAAGAACAGTGATTTTCGTCTTCTGAGTCTGGATTACCTCCCTTAAGTATAATGTTTTCTAGGTCAGTCTATGTTCCTGAAGACTTCATGGTTCCCTTTTTCTTTACAGCTGAATAACACTCGATTGTGTCTCTGTGCAGCATTTTCATTGTTTGTTTGCTGATGGACATCTAGCTTAGTTCAGGTATTTTATCCCAGTGATAAGAAGATTAACTGACACAAAAACTCTGAGCAGAGGTGGTTGTTGTTATTGTTACTATGAGAAGCTTTGCCATGTGGCTCACAGGTCCTGAGGACTGGTTTGTGGATGAGTGTGCGAGAGTTTGCCATGGATGGCTAAAGAATCCCTAGAAAGTTGTAAACAGAGCAGAATAGGCCATTTTGGCTAGAGTGAAGATCAAAGTGTTGGTAGAAGTGTAGACATTGGAGCGCAGTACTTGTGAAATCTCAAAGAGGAATAAGGACTCAATCAGGAGGTGGACTACAGGCTGTCATATTGACTTTTGGGAGCCCATCAAGCTATGTTCTGTCAATGTTCTGAAATTCTCAGTGAGGCTGGGGTCAAAAGTAGTGGAATAAGTTGTTTGGTGGAGGGAATTTGTGACAGTGTGGAATTTAGGATGCAGTTTAGTTATTGCTCACTGATATTAGACTTACAGTAAGAACAGGAATGGAAACTTAACAAAAAGGTGAACTACAATTTGATACAGAAAGTAGTGATTAGGGCCATGAAGAAAAAAACAGTCACTTTGTACTGGGGTAATAGGGAAGGTACTTTGACGACAAGATCTTACCCGTTGAAAGCTCCCGCGTTTAACAACGAAAACTCATTTGAGAAAAAGTTCAGTTCAAAAGGAAAGTGCATGTCAAAAGAGTACCTAATTTGCCTGGCACAGCAGTGTTGTCCTTCTCCAACAGGACCATTGACTGAACTGTTTTACTAGATTAAGCTATTGAGGTAAGCAGTGGCTACCACAGTTTTGGTAAATGGGATCCAGGTCACCTCTCAAGCAGACAGCAGAACTTAGGGTCATCAACTGTGTGGTGCTAGTTTTACAGAAATGCAAAACGCAGGAGTTTCAAGGGCATGTAAATTTGATTTGAGGTTCCAGAATTTTTTTGAGGCCACACAATGCATAAGAGTGTTTAATTCTTTTTTTTAATTTTTATTAATTACAGTTTATTCAGTTTGTATCCCAGATGTAGCCCCCTCCTCCATCCCCTCCCAATCACACCCTCTCTCCCTCTTCTTCTCCCAGTCCAATGATAGGGGATGTTCTCCTTTCCATCTTACCCTAGTCTATCAGATCTCATTAGGACTGGCTTCATTGTCTTCCTCTATGGACTGGTATAGCTGCTCCCCCTTCAGGTGGAAGTGATCAAAGAGCCAGCCCATGAGTTCATGTCAGAGACAAGCCCTGTTCATATTATTAGGAAACCCTTTTGGACACTGAGCTGTCATAAGCTACTTCTGTGTAGGGGTTCTAGGTCATCTCAATGCATGGTCCTTGATGGGAGTATCAGTCTCAGAAAAGACCCCTGTGACCAGATTTTTTGGTTCTGTTGCTCTCCTTGTGGAGCTCCTGTTTCCTCCAGGTCTTTCTATTTCCTCCTTCTTTCATAAGATTCCCTTCTCTCTGCCCAAAGTTTGGCTATGAGGCTCAGCATATGTTTGGATACCCTGCAGGGTAGAGTCTTTCAGAGGCCCTCTGTGATAGGCTCCTGTCCTGTTCCCTGTTTTCTCCCTCTTCTGACATCCATTTTTTTTGCCTTTCTGAATGAAGATTGAGCATCTTACCCAGGGTCCTCCTTCTTGATTAGATTCCTTAGTTGTACAGATTTTAGTATGATTATCCTATATTATATGTCTAAAATCCACTTATAAGTGAGTAATACCATTTGAGTCTTTCTCCTTCTGGGATACCTCACTCAGGATGATCATTTCTAGATCCCACCATTTGTCTGTAAATTTCATGATTTCCTTGTTTTTAATTGCTGAGTAGTATTTGACAAAGATGCCAAAACTATACAATGGGGAAAAGATAGCATCTTCTACAAATAGTGCTTGTCTAATTGGATGTCTACATGTAGAAAAATGCAAATTGATCCATACTTATCACCCTGCACAAAACTAAAATCCAGTGGATCAAAGACCTCAATATAAAAATGGACACACTAAACCTGTTAGAAGAAAAAGTGGGGAAGAGCCTGGAACTCATTGGCACAGGAGACAACTTCTTGAACAGAACACCAACAGCATAGGCTCTAAGATAACAATCAAATGGGATCTCATGAAACTGAGAAGCTTCTATAAAGCAAAGGACATTGTCATCAGAACAAAATTCCAGCCTACACATTGGGAAAGTATCTTCACCAACCCTATATCTGACAGAGGGCTAATATCCAGAATATATAAGGAGCTTAAGTTAAAAAGTAACAAATCAAGTAATCCAATTAAAAAATGGGGTACAGAGGTAAACAGAATTCTCAATAGAGGAACATTGAATGGCAGAGAAATACTTTAAGAAATGCTCAACATCCTTAGTTATCAGGGAAATGCAAATCAAAACGACTCAGATTTCACCTTACAACCATCAGAATTGCTAAGATCAACTCAAGTGAGAACACATGCTGGAGAGGATGTGGAGAAAGAGGAACACTACTCCATTAATGATGAGAATATAAACTTGTACAACCACTTTGGAAATCAATCTGGTGCTTTGTCAGACAATTAGGAATAGTGCTTCCTCAAGATACAGCTATACCACTTCAGGATGCTGTGAAGGTAAGGCCCAAATTGTAGTGTAGATCCTAGAACAGTGAGATATCTGGCCTGTGGGATGTCTACTGGGAAAAGCTGCAGTAACTCAGTAGAGACAGCCTAAGAGAGAGGTCATGTGTGCTGCAGATAGCAGAGCTGCAGAAGCTGGAACTTCTAAACCCATAGGAACCCAATAAGCCTCGATACTGTATGTGGAGATAAAACCTTTGGTATTGGTTCTACTGGTAGGATTCTGTATTTTCCTTTTTTGTCTAGTCTTTTCTGTCTTCCTGCTCCTAACTTTTGAAGTATGTAGCATTATTTTTAATCTTGCAGGGGTTTTCAATTAAAGGAGTTCTTTGATTCACAGAAGAGACTTTGAGTTTTTGAATAGTTTTGTTACTCTAAGATAATGGGAGACCATGAAGTTGTAATGTATTTATTCTACATTATGAGATGTCTATGACTTTTTGGGGCTAGGGTGGCACCTTATGGTTTGGATGCAAAATGCCACCCCCAAAATCCATGCTCATGTGTTTGAAGACTTGGTTCTCAGATTGTGGTACTGCTTTGGGAAGTTGTGGATGTGAGGACTATCTGGAAGAAATGAGTCACTGAGTTTGGGGTGACCGATAGCCAAGTCTGCTTCTGGCCCTCATTTCTTCCTGCTGCCTGATCTGCTAATATGTGATCTGCTAAGCTGTGATATATTCCTGCTGCCAGGGTACTGCCTGTTGCTGTGTTTCTTCTGCTGTGGTGGGACATATTTCCTCAAACCAAGAACTGAATTAATCCATCCTCTTGCAGGTTGTTTCTTTTAGTCATTATATCCGCCCCCACCCTCAACCACTACCTAATTGGGCAGTGAAAGAGTCTTTACTGGGTCCCCAGTTATTCATCTGTAAGATTGGCTAGAAATAGTACCCACCTCCCTGGGGTGCGGAAAGGATCAAGGGATTGGTACATGGAGCCCAGTGCAGTGCCTGATATGTAGAACTTGATGTCATGCGTGGTCATGATTGGTGACTTCAGTCTTGCTAGGGATAGATAGTGTGCCGTAGGATAAGCTGCGGCTTCTGGTGGAGCTGGCACACAGGCACTTACTGGTTATTCAAAATGGATTATGTGTGCAGATTTTTTTTTTAGCATGTGGGGGCTAGAGGGTAAGCTGGTCTTTGTGTATGCACTGACTTTCTAGCTCTCTTCTGTTAAGAGACTGAGGAACGTTCTCAGAGCCTCTGCCTATGTGTATTGGAATGGGTTTGTAGAAGGGTACAGGTAGTTTCCAGATCAGAACTCTGAGGCTTGCCAACTTTTTCATGGCCTCTTATTGTGGCCTCAGTTACCCTTGGAATGCCAACCAAAGTGTTAGAATTTCTCTCCTGGCTCAGCAGCTTCTTTTCTGTTTGACCTGTGTGTCAGCAGTGCCATTATTAATAACTGGGGTGGCGGTGCTCTAGTTGGGTGGTGGCTGCAATAATGATTCAGCAAGGTCATCTCAACAGGCTGCTTAGCCGGGACCTGCACATAATGCACATGCAACATCCTGTGAAATCCACACCTGCCCATTTCTCTGCCTAGAATTCATCTTTCTGAGACTGATACCCCAACCAAGGTACATTCATGAATGTAACCCAGAACCCTTGCTCAGATGTAGGCCCTGGCAGCCCAGTATCCAAATGGGTTCCCTAGTAAGGGGAAGCGGGACTGACTCTGAGATGATCTCAGTGGCAGGCTCTTTGACCCCCCCCCCCCGCCCCCAGCACCTTGAAGGAGGAGCAGCCTTGCCAGGCCACAGAGGAGGACAATGCAGCCAGTCCTTAGGAGACCTGATAAGCGGTCGGATGGAAAGGGGAGGAGGACCTCCCCTATCCGTGGACTTGGAGAGGGGCGTGGGAGGAGATGAGGGAGGGAGAGTGGGATTGGGAGGGAACGAGGAGGAGGGCTACAGCTGGGATACAAAGCAAATAAAATGTAATTAATTTAGAAAAATAAAAATAAAAATAAAGAACTCATCTCTGTTGAGGGCAGCTGATGTAGTGTTGCTGTAGAGTGCTTCGCCATGTTCAGTATTGCAAGACAAATAAAGATTCATTTGTGAAACAGGCAGGGAAGACTTACAGTTCCAGTATTACTATATTTACACCAAGTTTCCCAGGCCTGACTTCCTTGTTACAGGACTTGGTGCTCAGTAAACTCCTAGAGTTACAGGAACCCCTTGCAGCCTGCCTCTCTCCTGGGCCTCTGGCACAGGACAGGGTGCTGGCTACTTGGAATGTGGAGGGTTAGTGAGGTCTCTAGCTGATCTGACTAGCCTCCCTGATGCCTGTGCCCATCCCAGACAGGATGGCTTCTTAGTGCCCTGTGCACATTAACTGCTCTTTTGCCCTGAAAGCCACACAGTACTAGAAAGAGGTTAGCAAGTAAAATTAGCCACTTTTCATGATTCTTGTGCCAGGCATATATTTAGAGTGGTTTTTGTTGATACTGCTTTCAGGGCTAGTAAATGGGGGGGGGTGCACCCAAGAATATTCCAGTATCCAGCTTTGCTCACCAGTTTGCCCGGTGACCACATCACTTTAGTGAGTTGATTGCGTTTGTACTCCTAGTTTCTATACCAGGAAGCTCTTCTAGCTCCTGTTTTGGGTTTATTGTGCTTATGAGTTTATCCTGTTTGTGACGCAGAGTACTTTGCCCATGTGCTCATTATTACTTTGCTATTTCTTACCTTATTCAGTATCTGTGTTCTTTAAAATCATTCCAGTCTATCACTTCTCTGAAGCCTTTTCCATGTGCATAGTCTGTTCTCAATGCTCCCATCGCAGCCCACACCCACAACATCCCCATTCACTGAACACGTGCACACTCTGTCCCTCTTCTGTCTGCCCTCAATAGAATTCAGTGTGATTGAAGAAAGAGGCCAGCTACAACTTCTCTGTAGCCTTCAAACTCATCATTATCGAAGACATGGTACCTAGGGTCCCCTCCTTCTGAATATGTTGAAGTATCCCCATGTCCTCTGTTCTGTAGATTTTTTAAATCATTCATCCTTCTAGAGAGATGTATTGATCAAAGTGAGCCAGTGTGTTTGAACTATTTCTTTGAACAGGCTGTTATAAATCCCCAGCCCCTCTGCCATCCATCTAACAAGGTGTCAGCGCTAAGGTTACTGATGAATCCTCCCCTCCTCTTACAGTGGATTGTCTGACATATGCTCATTTCAATGGGTTGTTCAATGAAGCTGTGGGATAAGAATATGACATCCCTCCCCTCTAGGAGTGATAAACAGTTCTGAGCCCACGATGGGCTTCTGGGCTTGATCAAGAATTCTCTAGGAAATTGTGTCTGTTCCGCTGCTTGATCCCAAGGAACACAAGGCCTCCTGGGCCTCTTGGCTACAGATGAAAGCAAGGAGAGACTCATCCCTCCCTCATTCTAATGTCCAGGTCAGTGGTTTCACCTTTACAAAGCTCAGGAAAATACATTCTTATACAACATTTCAGAGTTTGCATCTCAGCTGGTTTTCAGGGCAAGGTGTAGAAAACAGCATCTTCATTCCTTTTTTACTTTGCTTCCAAGTTGCTGTCCTCCCTCAGCCTGGCACAGACCATGGGTCTTCTGTAGCCTTCTCATTTATGACTTTTATGTACAGATTGAACATATCTAACTCTCAAATACCAATTTTGTATGTATTCTAAAATCTACCCTTTGAGAGCACAGCCATCACATAAAATATTCTTTAAAAAAAAAAAAAAAAGCCCAGAAATCTGCAGATCAACAGGAATGCTCAACCTGAACATTCTGCCAGAGTCAGAACCCTGCTTTGTTTATCTTGAGCAAAAAGATGTTTATTGACTTTTGATTTGTCCTCATTTATTATTTTTTTATTGATTATATAAACCTGATTGCCTGCCCTTGTTTACCCCTCTCCCTTCCAAAGTATTTTGAAAGGACAGTAAGTAGTGACATTCTCATGACCAACAAGGTCAAAGGCACATAATAGTAATAAATGAGAACTTGAGGCCGTATTTCAGAAAGCAGAGAGTAAGTAGAAGGCCAAGCGTAGTGACACATGCCAATAATCCCGACATTTCGGAGGCTGGGACAGGACATTTCTATGATTTCAGATCACTCTGAACTACAGAGTAAGACCCTATTTTTAAAAAGTAAAAAACAAACAAACAAACAAACAAACAAACCAAAACAAAACAAAACAAAAAAAGATGAACAAAAGAGTATGAATGGAGAAAATTAAACCGATTTAGTAATGTGATGATATTATAAAGTAAGTGCTTGATACTAAGTGCTTTTGTGGTGGTTGTAAGATGATTCTACTTGTAAGCCTCTGAGATCCATATCATCAAGACCTCAAGCGGTCAAGTGAGGGAAGACAAGTGACAAGAAAAAACAGGAAAGCATGGAAAGGTCTGTATGTTGAAGAATGTAGAACACAAGCTTCTCTTCCTGTGCCCTCCTCAAATGCTGGTAGCCAGAGTATACTCGTTATAGTGTGGGTAAGTGCCCAGAAGTCCACATGCAGCCCGTGTGCTGCAAGGTCTTGTTCTCCATCATGTAGTACTTCACTGAGAAATGACAGCCTTTTACGTCAGGTGTAGTGGGAGGCCTTTAGGTCACTGGGTATGTGCTCCTGCAGTCAACTGGTGCACCTCTCTTTCCTTTTTCTTTCTTTCTTTCTTTCTTTCTTTCTTTCTTTCTTTCTTTCTTT
>NW_026590598.1:406133-420956 GCF_907164565.1 Psammomys obesus | reverse complement strand
TCTTTCTTTCTTTCTTTCTTTCTTTCTTTCTTTCTTTCTTTCTTTCTGCCTTTCTTTCTTATTTGAGACAATATCTTGTTATACAAGCTTCCTTGTCCTGGAAATCCCGATATAGCCCATGCTTGCCTTGAACTCAAGGTATTTTATGCCTCTGCCTCCTGAGTGCTGGGATTACCATTGTAAAAAGCCACATCCAGCTCCCTCTGTCTTCCATTTCTCAGACCCGAGATAAATGGTTTTACTGGACCAGGAATTACTGTTATGATACTCTAACTAGCTACAGCCCCACAGTAATGTTGCTACCTGATGATGGACTAAACTCTAATACTATCATAATGATGTCTATCACTATGACAAGCTGACTAACAACACCCTTCAGGATATTGAATAACACCTTTCTGGAAAGAATAGAACTATTATGGGGGAAAGACATTCATGTGCTGATACTATGGAGAAGGGTACATTTCAAGGCAAGGGACGCTGTTGTTCTGACATGGTTTATTTTTATCTATCTATCTATCTATCTATCTATCTATCTATCTATCTATCTATTTTTAAATATTAGTTACAGTTTATTAACTTTGAATCCTAGATGTATCCCCCTCCTTCATTCCCTCCCACTCCTACCCTCCCTCCTTCATCTTATCCCTGCCCCTTTCCAAGTCCACTGATAGGGGAGGACCTCATCCCCTTTCATCTGACCCGGTTTTATCAGGTATCTTCAGGACTAGCTGCAAAGTCCTCCCCTGTGTAGCAGGGCTGCTCCTCCCTCGGAGGAGTAGGGGCAGGTCAAAGAGACAGCCATTGAGTTCATGTCAGAAATAGTCCCTGTTCCCCTTACTAGGGTACCCACTTGGATACTGAGCTACCATGGGCTACATCCGAGCAGGAGTTCTAGGTTATATCCATACATGGTCCTTGGTTGGAGATACGGTCTCATAAAAGACCCCTGTGCCCAGATATATTTGGTCCTTGTGGAGCTCCTGTCCTCTCCAGGTCATACTAACTCCCCCTTCTTTCATATGATTCCCTGCACTCTGCCGAAGGTTTGGTTATGAGTCTCGGTATCTGCTTTGATACACTGCTAGGTAGAGTCTTTCAGAGGCCCTCTGTGGTATCTTCACCAACCCTATATCTGACAGAGGCTGATATCCAGAATATATAAAGAACTAAAGAAGTTAAAAAGGAATATCAAGCAATCCAATTAAAAAATGAGGTACGGAGATAGACAGAGAATTCTCTGTAGAGGAATATGGAATGGCAGAGAAACACTTAAAAAGATGCTCAATGTCCTTAGCCATCAGAGAGATACAAATCAAAATGACCCTGAGATTTCACCTTATACCCATCAGAATGGCTAAGATCAAAAGCTCAAGTGACAACACATGCTGGAGAGGTTGTGGAGAAAAGGGAACCCTCCTCCATTGCTGGTGGGAATGTAAACTTGTACAAACACTTTGGAAATCAAAGTGGCGCTTTCTCAGACAATTAGGAATAGTGCTTCCTCAAGATCCAGCTATACTACTCCTAGGTTTATATCCAAAAGATGCTCAAGTCCACAACAAGGACATTTGCTCAACCATGTTTGTAGTAGCAGCTTTATTTGTAATAGCCAGAACCTGGAAACAACCCAGATGTCCATCAATGGAGGAATGGATATAGAAATTGTGGTACTTTTACACAATGGAATACTACTCAGCAATTGAAAACAAGAAAATCATGAAATTTGCAGGCAAATGGTGGGATCTAGAAAAGATCATTCTGAGTGAGGTATCTTAGGAGGAGAAAGACACACAGGTATATACTCACTTATAAGTGGAGTATAGACCTATAAGATAGGATAAACATACTAAAATCTGTACACCTAAAGAAGATAAACAAGAAAGAGGACTCTGGGTAAGATGATCAAACCTCACTTAGAAAGTCAAATGGGATGGACATTGGATGTAGGAGGAAACAAGTAACAGGCCAGGAATGTGACATGGTTGAAGTGTGTCTCTCAAAGTTCATATGCTGGAAGACTAAACCTTACTGTGGTGATGATGAGAGCCCGGGCCTGGTGGAAAGTGATTGGGTTGCGGAGAGCATTACCCAAGGAAAATGTTAATGCCATTTCATTCAAGACCATGGTCAATTAATATGAGAGTTATCTATTATATAATAAAAGCAAAAGCCCAGCCCCAGAGTCTCGCACTCCTTTCCTTGCTATCGGTCAGCTTTTCTTACATACACTTCCACCATGATACCACCTGCCATTTTGGGTCACATCCCAGACCACTGCAAAATGACTTCGGCATTCATCTCCAGGACTACAACCTAAACAAACTTCTTTTACTTATACATTATAAAGCCTGAGGAATTTTCTTATGAAAAATAAACTAAGACGGAACTTACTGGCCACAAGTTGCATCTCATGACTTTCAGCGAACTTTTTAATGTATCACTTTAAATATGAAAGATCACCTATGAACCATTATATAGTTTAGAAATAACTCTTATATGAAAGAAAAAAGACAGTTAAACCAGAAAAAAAGGATCCTGGATAAAATGATCAACATGAAAATAAAAAAAAAATTAGTAACAAATTTAAAGAAATAAAAACCAATTACACTATTGACAGGAACAAAATATAATAAAAAAGAAAGTACAATATAGGAATCAAAGATAATACAAAGTAATGAGTGAAATGCAAAAAAGGAAAAAAAAACCCAACCAGAAGTGAAATATTAGAAAATAAAACTGGGGAAAGTAAAACAAAAAGGAGATAAGTTCACAGCATCAGGACATAGGCAGTAAAAATCTGTACCTCAGCTCTAGAGTTCAGTACTAAGAGTAATTCTAGAGTGAGAACAGAAAAGAATGGAGAAAAGGAAATATATGTATAATAAAAACAACAATAATAATGATGATACTAGTAATAAATAACAGAGATTAAAGGACATACATCTACATATTAAAAAGTCTTAGTGAACATTTTGTTCTTTGCCAAAGTAAATGAAATGATTCCCCGATAAGAATGCAGGTTAGCACGTTGCTTAGGAAGTGAGGAGTAAAACAAGGAAGAAGAGAGTGGAGAGAGGGTGAGAAGAAGGAGGGTGTAATGGCTGGTTTTGTGTATCAACTTGACAAAAGTTAGTGTCATCAGAGGAGAAGGAACCTCAGTTGAGGAAATGCCTCCATGAGATCCATCTGTAAGGCATTTTTTCAATTAGTGATGAGTGGGACAGGTCCCACCCCATTGTGGGTGGTGCCATCTCTGGGCTGGTGGTCCAGAGTTCTGTAAGAAAGCAGACTGAGTAAGTCAGAGGAAGTAAGCAGTTACCCGCACCCTACATGGCCTCTCCTTCTGCTCTTGCCTCCAGGTTCCAGCCCTGTTTGAGTTCCTGTCCTGACTTCCTACAATGATGGATTGTGACCTGGAGGTGTAAGCCCCCAAACAAAACAAAACAAACAAACAAACAACAACAACAACAAAAACCAACCAAAAACCCCTTTCCTCTACAACTTGCTTTTTAGTTATGGTGCAGCAATAGAAACCCTAACTAAGACAGAAGGCAACATAGAATGAGTGGGAATTAGACATTATTTTTTGAGAGTCATGCTAATGTTTGAAGACACCTGAGAAAAATTATTTCTTTGAAAGATTTAATTTTAACCTGTCTTGTGCTAAGGAATCTATCAATCAATGGGATAACCAAAAATCCATCCATGCAAATCTAAAACAAATTGTATGAAAGTACCTTTTAAAATAAACTTCTATATGGCAGATTTAAAAAAAATAATGTTCCAAAAGAGGATTCAAAGTTAGCAATTGCAAATCCCAGCAGAGGAGTCCCAGGATAAAGTACAGAGTTAGAGGCCAGTGGTGCATTTGGAAGGTAGAAGTGAATGCTGTGATGGGATGTTTCCCAGTTTGTTAGATATTAAAAACCTGTTTATATGATACAGTAAACATTTTGAAAAATATACCATAGTTATTGTGAAAATAAATATAAATCAAGGAATTAAAAAATAACCAGAGGCATAAGGAAAAATAGTATGATCATAATCCACAACTGTCTAGTAGAGAATAGTGTCAGCATTATGAGACAAAATTTTAGTTATGTGTAAAAGTCTTATTGAAATAGAGCTCACCTGTCAAAGAGTTGCCCTAGTTCTTAGTATTTTCACATGGTCCTGCACCAATCCACATTATCAGCTTAGACTGTATCACCCAGTGGTTCTTAGCAGGTTCACAGAGTTGTACATCCTCCCCATCATCAATTTGAGAATGAGAAAGAGGCTCCATTAGTAGCCATTAGTAGCCATCCCATTTCCCTCTCCAGCTCACTTGTCTTTTGCCTCATATGAACTCCTTAGGACCCCTAGACAAACAGTTACCTCTCCCTACCTTTTCGTATTTGCTATTCTGCATATATAATGCATATCTCTTTCTCTCTTTTTCTCTTGTGTGCCAGTATGCACACACACATGAAGGCCAATGGTCAGTGTTAGTCGTCTTCTCCAATTACTGTCCACCTTAAGGTCTCTCAATAAACCTGGAGCTCTGGAAGTGACTCAGCTAAGCCTGGCTGGCCTGTGAGCACCTGATCTCTTGCCTCCATATCTCTGCACTGGGATTATGGGTACATGCTGACCCTCCCAGGTTTTTACCTGAGTTCTAGAGATCTGAGGTCTCAGATCTAGCGATCTGAGGTCAGCCTCTCAGCCTTGTGTGGCCTACACTTTGCCTCATGAGTCATCTGCTCAGTCCCTCATTTCCTACTTCTGTGAAGCCAACTTTCTGAGCTTCCACATGAGTGAGATCACCTAACATATCCCTAGGTTATCTGTGTTTTCAGAAACTGCACGATCCTGTTCTTTAAGGGCTGAATTGCCTGCCATAGTGTCTATGCACATCACTACCCATTCCTTTCCTGATGGGCACGGCCATTGACTCCACATCTTGACTACTGTGAATAAACACAGTAGTGCCAAATTAGTTTAAAAATTGTGACACAACTAGATTGGAAATGTTGGGAAGGGGAATAAAAAGGAAGATTTGTAGGAGATATTTAAATCCTCATTATCATGTCTGGAAGATAATCGATAATGCTAATACCTAAAATGGATCAACCATGTATAGGTATATCAGTATGATAGTGTCTGATTAACAGTTATGGAAATAAACCACAGAGGAATAGTTAAGAATAATAATGTTTGTCTCTATAGAGCAGGACTAGATGGCAGATATACTAGGAATTATCATTTGTGAGTAGCTGGCCTTTTTTAAATTGAGGAATTATAAAATATTAGCTTTTAAAATTATGATTTAGTATAGAATAATAGTTTACAAACCATTGTCTATAATTCTCATATTGTGCCTTGAAATTACTCAGTTTATTTTCCTTTTAAACATTAGATTATATTCTTATTCAGCACATTGGTATTGCCGATATTCAGATTTTAAAAATCTGATATTTGTTTGATAGTCAGATTTTTAAAAATAAGTTTTATTTTCTCTATTGTTGACAAAAAGTCTTAAAACAGAGTTAGAGTTAATAATATGAGGAGTTTATTCAAATTATATTGGGCAATAGACGAAGTGGGCAGAATGGAGAAAGATCCAGAGTACTGTGGGATGCTGAGAGGAGAGGATATAGAAATGTCACCCCAAATGTAGTCTGCTTAACAGAAGACTTAGTCTACGTTGTGTTGCAAGAAATGATACCATGCGCTGAGTAATTTAAAGAAAAATAAATGTATTGCTCACAGCTTGGGGATGGGAATTCCAGCATCAAGGCCTTGGTATTTAATGTGGAACTTCATGCTGTGTTATTCTTTGGCAGAAGGCTGAAGGGTTAGAAAACAGAATATAGGTGAAGAACCTGTTTTAATTAGGATCCTGTTTCCGGAATAACAACATGAATTTATTCATGAGGGCAAAGTGCTTCTTAAGTGACCCCAGTTCCTTCTTAAGAGTCCATTTCTTAACACTGCTATACTGAAGACTGTTTCTCACGCAAGAGTGTTGTCATCTACACAGATCAAGGATTATGATATTAGGTAGCCCAAATCCTAGTACTATTTTTTACATAGCCTCACAGGGCTAGTTTTCCCTTTCTTCTCAGACCAGTGGTATTTGTTTCCCAAACTGTTGGGACTCTGCCTGTAGAATCTGAGACTACAACTATTGCCATCAGTCTTGTCTTCCTCTCAGCCTTTTAAGGAGAAGAAAATGAAGCCAAGAGAATCTGAAAACAAGAAAAGGATGAAATAGGTCTCTGACTCTCTTCACACCTGTTTCTGATCATGCACTATGCTAGCCTCAATAGCGTTTCTACAGGGTGAAGGAATGAGCAGGATCAGAAGTGGTCTGAGAGTTCAGATAGATGGATCACTGGGCTGCTTTCAATAAAATGACAGTCACGAGATAAACGAGACATCTTGTTAGTCCTGAGACCCTTCTGTGCAGGTCTTGTAGGGAAAATTGTGTGTTTGTGTGCACAGGCTGTCATTAGTGTTTGACAATGATGTAGCTGGGTGTAAAGTTTCCCGTCTCTAGGAATCTTGTGGCTTGACAACAATGAATGGTCAATAGTGAAGAAACTGATCTACAAAGGTGTGGAGGGTGCTGTGGCTCCTGCTCTCCTGCTATTCCTTACCTGGTTCTCAGCTTTCATGGACATAATCTTACAGCTGGAGCTGAATGGGTGAGCCGGCTTTCTGACTCTTGAGGTAGGGTGTTACTCTCTCACTTGCCCCATGGACTTTTACCATTTGCTGTTAACCACCGTGATTACCTAACCATCCTCAAACTTTTGAGATTGGCTCCTTCAATTTCCTGTTCCTTTAGGAAGTCACATCTGAATCCACTGTTTTCTCCATTGAGCTTAATTTATTTTCTCGTTTGATAGGATGAGTCTAGAAGTTATGTTAGATTTCCTTTTCTGTATCAAACCCCAGCCATGCGGAGTGGGTCCCTTCATCACTGTTTTAGACCACTGTAACTGTTCTCAACTAATTTGCCAAATGTTCTTCTCGTGCCTGTGACATCCACCTTCAAAGCCAGCCTTGTCTCTGGGCTCCAAATCTGACCAGGGACTTCTTAGCCTGATTTTCTTCCTCTGGGTTCCCAAATTCCAGGGCTTCATTTGGCCTGTCTGTCCTTGTAACATTAGTGCCCTGAACCTTTTTAATGTTTTTAATGAGTGAAGAAATCTAACACCTAGAGAGAGTTGTTTTCTGAACGACATGTTAAGTTTGACAAGTTTCTGTATCGTGAGGACTTCCCTGTTGATGTGCTTTGTGATTCTCGAGGTGGGACAGACAGGAACCAACCACAGATTTTTAGTTTTAAAGGAGATTTTTAAATTCTTATTTTTATTTATGTGTATCTGTATGCATGTGCTGTGTGGGTGTGCCAGTGGAGGCCAGGATAGGGTGTCATCAGATCTCCTAGAGCTAGAGTTATAGGCAGTTGTGAGTCACCCAGCGTGAGTGCTGGAAGCCAAACTTCTGTCCCCTGGGAGGACAGCAAGCACTCTCAAGCACTAAATACCTCTCCAGCCCTTTGCAAGAAACATTTCATGTCCCCCCAAATCTTCTAGTCCCTGGAATACAATGGAGGAACACCAACTTTATAGGCTCTGTAGCCCAGTGTCAGACCCTGCAGATGGGGTCTGACTGTATTCCAGGCGACAACTGTTGGCTTATGTTGTGGATACTCCTGAATCTGACTTTGAACCAGAGTCTAATCAGCCTTGAAGAGGCACCATGTGTGCTTTTAATTGACAGACAATTGGTTCTCAGGCTGAGAAATGCCAGGTAGCAGGTGTAGTGAAGCCTGAAGCAGTGAGGGAGAGCGATCCTGTGAGAAGAATGCCGCACAGTCCCAAAGCTCCTCTACAACCTAAATATGCAGATCTAAGCACATACTTCCTGTCCTTCTGTGCGAGGCAGGAAGCATTTCCAATGTTGTGGAATATTTAGAAAGAACAGTGGCCAGATGGAACAGGGCTAAGCAAGTGGTGATGATTTCGACAATATATCCAGAAATGAAAATGAAGCTGTAGCTGCGGGCCATAGAAGTTGTCACTTCACCTAATAACTTTAGAACCAAATCCTCTTCGCAACGTGTGAACGTATGACTCAAGGGCAATTCCACAGCACTCAGTGCCTTTCTTTGCCTGCAGATCTAGCGTGTGGTCTCCTTGGGAGACATGCATTCATTTTTCTCTCCAAGTATAGCATCCCTGGGTCCTTATGGGGACAGTGGAGATGGATGTTGGAGCTGGTAGGGATACCCACTAGGGCTAAACTTATGCTTATTTAATGTGTGGTTCTGTTATTATTTGCTCTAGGGGCTGAATTCAGAGTCTCTTGGCTTTTCTGGAGGATGCACAGGGCTTTTGGCAAACCCTCAAGCCATTCCCAACTCTAGAATCCAATTCTGTGGCCCTTTATATTTGGCAAATGGCTGTATGTAAGACAACACAGCATTTTATACTGTGTACTCTAAAGAAAGTAGATTTCTCCTTTCCCCCAACGCTCACTGAATTGTTAAATCTTTTCTATATTCACTAAGAATTCTAAGATCCACTGTGACCTGCTGGTCAGTTTAGGAACAGAGACTCAAATTGAGTGCTAAGGTTGTCTAGGCGAACTGCAGTTTATGCTGTAGTGTCCCCAATCTCCTCCAGCTTCTTACTCACCCACAGGTGCTCTTTGGCATTATGGTAGCCTAAATAAGAAATGTGTTTCCCAACTGCTCCTGAGCCAGGGACCTCCTCCCCACCACACACAGGAAGAAAACATTCTTGTCTCTAGAACTGAAAAGAGGATATATATTTTTTCTTTCTATGCCATTCTCTATAAAGTCAGGCTCATAAAAAAAAAAAAAAAAAGAATACAAATTGCACCCAGCAACTCTTATCAGCTCAGTAAAGAATTGCTACTTTCAACTTTATTGCTTTAAAAAGTATTCTGAGGCTTCCATCTTTTAAAAACAATTTGGATTGAGAGAAAGAATTAGATCCATGCTTAGAAGTTGCTGCAGAATCGCCTCTTACACAGTTTGAAGGGGTCATGGTGATAAAGACTGATACTTTAATCAAGCATTTTGAGGCAGTAGAGCTGTTTTTCACAGTAGATATCTCCACCTGGATCTGGGTCTCTGGAGCTGAAAGCTGTACATGGGAGGGAAGGCCTCTGGGTTTGATGTGACCCACCAGTACCTGGAGGGACTGTCCTGCCTCACACATTCCCCTGTATTTTTGACCATGGAGTGAGTCCCTTGAGCAAGTCTCTGGATACAAGTAGCACCTTTGCAAGCTCCAGTTTGAACATGGAAATACCTACAAGAGAGAGATGAAAATGTTACTCATCGATCTGGACTTTGCTTTGCTTGTTTCTGAAAAATCATTTGAAGCTGGAGTTGAACAGCAAATATATGAGGAATGGTTCCAGGCAGCCACCTGCCACCCAAGGTCTGTGTCCCCTGCCCTGGAGTGGAGAAGGACGACATCGTTTGATTGCTCACAGTCCACACTGCAGAGGCTGGTGGCTGCCCTTGCTAAACCAGATCAGGGCATAAATAAGCTTGCAAGTGATTTGTTTTACTGCAGATTTGGGTTCTCAAAAGGGATTTTATGCTGGAGTCCATGTGGCCAAGGGCCTAAAAACCTTTCCTGTTCATCTGTGAGAAATGATTGGATAGAAAAGCCAGGCTCCTGTGGCCTCCCTTCAGGGTACAGCCTGAGTATCAATGGGAGTGAGAGCATTGACAGCCTTATTTGGTTTCTATGCCCTGCAGGAGGTAGGGAATTATAGATCACTGATTAAAGTCCAAGTATCTATCAGCCAATACTCATCGGCAGTGCCTGGCTTCACTTCTCCTAGTTGATCTTATTAAACAGATCGTGCCTGCAAGCAAACTCCATTTCATTTTTCTGCTGATATTAACGTTTCCTCATAAATTGTCCACATGTAGCATATTCTCTCTCTTTATTACAGTAAATTGTACGTCCTGCAAAGCCCTGGAACCTGTCTCTATTTCATCTGAAGGAGCCACAAATGATCTGTAATGAATCTTCCTCCCCCAGAGGCTGCAAGCTGATACTCCTACCCTCTGTCCAGTTTGGACTAGCTGTTTATCTCAGACTTGGACAACAGAGTGGATAGAGTCAGTCTAATGATAGACTAGAAATGATTTCACTCTATCTGAGTTTATATGTATTGAGTCAGTTATGATTTCTTTTTCTAAATCAGCATAATCAGTATTCTGAGACCCTTGCTGTTCTACCTCACTCCATACTGGATAACCTTTCCTGGAGCTCAGTTTTCTTGGATTCCTCCTTAAAGGGACCACTGAGCTTTCATGAAGCCCCAGAAGACACATCAGGGAATTGGAAACATGGAGCACTGGCTGAGCCTGGAAAGGCTGGCTGCTTGAAAAAGCTTGGAGGAGTACCCATGAAAAGACCTTTGTATGCCCACGATTTCTCTGTGGCATTTCAGACCTTGGTGGAGCCAGTAGTAGGAGCCATGAAAATACTTTTAGGAGACTATCATAGCTTTAATTTTCAACTTGAGACAGCCTAGAGTCCTCTGAGAGGAGAGCTTCCATTGCAGTCTTGCCTGGATCATGCTGGCTTTCAGAAATGCTCTCAAGGGTCCTCCCCTAATTATTAATGGATATGGGAGGGTCCCAGACACCATGAGAAGCACCATTCTCTGGGCAGGTGGTTCTCTGCTATAGAAAGGTAAGCATGAACTTGTGTGAGCCACCGAGCAGATTCCACCATGGTTTCTGCTTCAAGTTTCTTTATTGAGTTTCTTCTTGACCTCTCTCAGTGAGGGAAGTATAAATTAAACAAGCCATGTACCCCTTTCCCCCAAGGTTGCTTTAGCCAGAGTGTTTTATTGCCACAACAGGAGAAAAAAAAACTAGGGGAGATGTTTTTTATGAAGTCAAGATACAAAGAAGTTCTATAGACAAGACTAAGTTAAACAGATATGAATCTTTGATGCTTTGCCAAAGATGGCAAGAATCTGGGGACACCATGGTTCCACGTAGTACATAATAGCTGCTCCTTTGGGTTTCCTGGATCTGGACATGGCTTCTTACACTCAGAACTCATGGTGGCTGCTTAGCGTCTTTTCTTGTAATGGGCTCCTACATCAATGAAATCACCCTTCATCATCTCCGGGTGTTGCAGGTGATGCTTTCGGTGGGTGACATTGCACGGGGAGAATTGTTTCTAAATAACATGTTGTGGCAATGGCAGCAGTGAGTCTTTAAGTTAGCTCAATGTCTGTCCTTGGGAGAGTGCCAGGCCTTAGGCTCCATGGGGGGGGGTGTGTGTTCTCAAGTGGTAGAGTTAGGTTTTTAAAAGATGCTAATTGCCGTCAAGCTTTCATTATCCCAGGCTGCAACTGTTGGAGGGAGGGGTACTTAGACACGTGGCCAACAATTAACGCATACATAAATTATCAGTGGCATGTGTGCTTTGTAAACTAAACCCTTAGCAATGGAGCTGGAAAGCTTCCACATGGAGGTTTTTTCCGCTCCATTTCTTAGTCCTATAGGCTAAGATGAAGTGAAACGGGCCTGCACCTAAGAACACGGGTGGAATCCTGGTCTTGAGATTATGAGAACAAATTAGCCTGGAAGATGAAGGCATTGCTGCATATAATGGCTTGAGTCATTATGAGAATAAGCAAGCAAGCAAACAAACAAACACAAAAACAAATTTAAAAAAATATTTTGCTCCCACTGTCATGGGACCTGGCCTAGGTTTTCAGGATGATATACTTTCTTAGACAATTGTTTGGGCCTTCTGGGAGCCATGTGAGGTTTAAAACATACAGACTTGGGCTAATAGTTAAATTAATTTTCTGCTAAACACTGTTCTACAGAAATCTGACTGCATAGAACTCTCAGTTTCCCACTGTGAAATGGAAACCTATTTAGATTGTTGGGGAGAAAATGAGGAGCATGGGATATGAAATAGAGGAGTTGTTGCATTGACGTGTCCCAGAGGCATCTTACAAGCAGGCTCCCACTGGGCTTGTAAATGCCTCACACTTGGTTCTGTACATCACTCTAAGGACAAAGCTGTGTCCAGGTCGCAGATATTCTTCAGTGCTCTCTTGCTTCCATATGGATTTGAACCTCATTTACACATGATCAAGGGATGGCTGTCAACCCTCTCCAGCCTCAATCTAGGCACAATGCCCGACCCTTGCATTTTTGCTATGCTCAGGGACTACTTTCTGCCCAGGGCATATTAGGGAGCCCAGAGCTGGAACTTACCCAGAATCTTTTTCTCTATTCAGACAGTGGACCAGGGTGGCCAGAATAGAGTTTACATGTCTCATTTCTGAGTGCACCCACAGGATGGTATGTTGAGGCCCTGCGTGCTAGACACTGCGGTGCTGCTATTGCCATTGGCCATGGAAAAAGATACTGGAGGTTCCCATCAGCAAGGAGGCACCTTCCTATCCACACTTAGCTTTCCCAAGGATGGGAAGAACGGTTACTCTATGCTTACTGTAGCTAAGGTCTACCTACGACATATACTTTCACCTCCAGAGGATGACATGCGGTTATCAACATGTATGTCTGTGCAATCTACACATATATGAAGATGTGTCTGCACAATATGCCTCCTTTCATTCTCTGTATGTATCACTCTCCTCATTGATTCCCTTTATCACCATCTTCTTCTGCCTCTCTGATCAAAAGAGCTATAAGAAAATAAACTTGATCCTTTTGAAGTCCCATCTCCACCTTTTTTCCCCCTATATTTTGTGTTTACTGGTCTTGACGAGACACACCAGTTAGGCATGTGGACTCTTGTCATTTTGGCAATACCTTGCGGGATTCATGGTAATATGCCAGGGATATCTGTATTGGGCCAGTGTAGCAATCTCTCTGTGTTCACTGGGGCCTAGGACCTGGCTAGGCCCATACACTTCTGTAGTTACTCAGGTCACTGCCTTGCTTTATCTTAAGGATGGTACGAATAGTGATAGTTGTTAGCTCTAGCGAAAAACCTAAGCAGCTTCCCACTTGATGGAGGTGAATGAGAGAATCTGCTCTAGGCATGAGGTCATCTCACCTTCATCCCGAACATATACCTGCAGGTTATAGGAGCTGACATTGATTTATGTGACTGAGCTAGCTCATCTCTATAGATGCCTGTGGTGCCATGTGGCTGGAGAATCTCATGTTGAGCAAGAGGGGAGGTACTGGGCTTCCATGAGGCCTCTGGGAACATGGAGGAGACAGCACCTACCACTTTGCAAGACTGTACACACTGTCTATTTTTTTAATCACTTTTTGTCCCTATGATAGCAGAGACATGGCTAGTAGAGTTGGGTGTTTCAGAGCATTAAAAGACAGATGTCAAGGCATGAATGGCAGTTCTCGTTTATTGAGTGGAGGAAGGAAGACAGGGAGAATTATCTACATAGGAGAGACCCCGGAATGATGACAAGGCTGGAGAAAAAAGGGAAGGGAATGAGGAGGACCTTTGCAATGATTGATCATCTATTGAGCGCCTTCTTAGGTTGGTGAAGTAACACATAAAGCCACTTAATTCTTACCATTACCCCAGGCTGGAGCTGTTCACTTCAGTTTGGGATCCCAGAAGCAGGCTTTGAAAGCAGGGATCAGATGACAATTATTTATGGAAAAGTGTTCCCAGAGGGATTCAAACATGAAAGCCAGCAGGTACTTGGAGATGTGGAACAAAGGAAATGAAAGATGCCAAGTGACATAATTGTGACCTTGTTCTGTAGCTGGATTCTGGAAACCACTCAAATGACATTGAGACATCCCCACCAGGGAGCCAAACAGCTGGGATCTGCATCTGTGGCACCCTTAGTTCTTGGTTAGGCTATAGATCTCCAAGTAATCCTGAGGGCTGAGTCCAGTTCTGGCAGCCTGAGTCATGGATGTTGGTGGTTGAGAATGAACACACAGGGAATCTTGGTAATCAAATATCTCACTATGATGTGGGGGGTTTTAGGCAGAGTGATTGGTGCCGCTATGTTGTGGGTCACAAAACTGCACTTGGAGAGGTAGCACAGATTACCAGGTAGCACACAGCAAAGGCTCCTGTACCACACTTGCTTCATGATGAAAGAAGGACATGTTTGTGTCTGCCACAGACATAGATGGGAGAAAGAAGAGGTTGGCACTTAGGAAGGGAACCAGTAGTGCTAGGGGGGACCCTCCCCTTTTGTTCTGTGAGCTGTTAAAGCTCATCTCACAGAGCTAGCAGCTCACTGGTAATTGCACAAGAAGGCAAGTGTGGCTTTGCTCAGTCTGCAGTAGCTGCTGCTCCTTACCACTATGCCAGTCTCTGCATGAGCTGCACCCTCTGGAAAAAAAGGCTGTATCCAAGTGCTATTTATCTCTGTGTGGGAAAAAGAGGCTTAACAAATTAGCTGATGCTTAATTGGTGAGGGAAAGTAGGACAGGGAAGTTGGCCAGTCACCCTGCAGAGTTTCGGATCAATTCTCTCTGCCAGTATCTTCCATGCCTGAGTCTGATACCAGGTAAGAAGACCCCTTATGGGAGCCATGCTCCCACACACTCCCTAGGATCTCCCAGAAATTGGCAATTGGTCATTGGCAATGCTGGCACCCCTCAGCTGCAAAATGCACCTGTACCTTCAGATTCAAAGAGCCACGGATTCCCAGGGTCAAGGTGCAAATTAGAGCTTGAAAATGACTAGGGTGTTATGCAGGTGCCTGCTCTCAGTGAATTAGAACGTTCTGTATTGAGGCCAGGGCCTACAGAAAAAAAAAAAAAACCAAACAAAAAAACAAACC
>NW_026590598.1:340497-406033 GCF_907164565.1 Psammomys obesus | reverse complement strand
CCGGTAGAAGAAAGCAGTGGCTTAAAGAAAAAAAAACGACAAAAAAAAAAACTCTCCCCCCCCCCCCCCCAAAAAAAAACACCAAAAAACCCTTTTTAGGAGTGTTCAGCATAGAGTTGTTTCTATTATCCATGGTCATCCTCCAAGCCACTGCTTTCCAAGCCACTGTTGACATTGACAATGCTGGAATGCTACTTCTGGGTCTTACTACCTGAGGCAGCCTATTTCTTCTTGTACTGCCTGGAAAGGTAGAAAAGGTTTCTTACGTTGTGTTGATATCCTCTGCAAATCCACTCTTAGATGCTGCAAAGAGCAACTTGGACTCTTGCAAAGCCAGTTCTCCATTTGGTTAGATACCTACATCATCCTGTCCAATAAGAGTTCCTTGTTACTCCAAGTGGCTGTTGGCTTAAACTGTCCCCCTCCGTGGCTAGGATCTAGAGTGTGGTTCCTTCCATCACTTAGGCTGGCCAAGAGTAGAATCAGTATACCAGCCCCCACTCTAAGCCTCTTCATAAGTCTTTAGTCTTTACTGTACTGCATTCAAGTTTCATCTCCCCATTGGCTATTTTTGTTTTGAGTTCAGCCTCATTGACCTGCCTCTGTTGAGATTCATTTTAGCATTCCAGACTTTGGGAACTTAGGAGATCCTCCAAGCTCTGTGTCATATCCTAATTTGATATGCAAGTTGCTGACGTAAGCAATGAGCATTAAAGAAATGCTTAAAGGTTGGGAATTGAGTCCTCCAAGGGCCCAGCAATGTGTTCTCATTGTTTAGATCAGATTCCTGTACTTTTTCCTTATCACCTGGTCTTGGATATCTAAAGGCATCTGTGGCATGTTAGGAAGAGAGTGGTTCTAGGCTGGGTGGTCAAGACTCCATCCTGTGCTTCTCACCATTTGCCATTACCAGTCCAGGGTCCTCAGAAACACTGGCTCTCGTGTCCTATAATATTCTCTGGAGGCAGCCTGGCTTTTTAGGCTTTCAGAATGGGGTGGGAACTGTCTCAGGATATAGCACCATGGTGCATAGATGCTTTTGGCCTCTCTGAGGTTCACTTTCTTCCAAGGATATAAACCAGTTCCCAGAGCCTCCTTCCTGGGATGAACAGGGGTCTGTATATCCCAGGGAATATAATGTTCCCAGTGGGGTAAGATTCCTGTGGCCAAAGGATACAAGATAGATGTGAGGAAATGGAGCAATGAGGGTGGACCTTTATAGGACTAAAATTACTATCTTCCTATCTCTGCTTTCTGTGAAATTCTCACAATGTTTATGGACCTCATTTCTGGATTTCCTTCTTTCTGGCATCATGGGTTACATAATTTTGTGGATGAGCAAGGGGCAACTGTTACCTAAACTTTGTACATGACTTCACTAGACAAATGAGAGTAGGTGGGGTTATTCCTTTTATTTCAGACTCTTGCCCAGGTTCATCTTTTCATGGCCTGGAAGTCTCTCATTCATAAGCCATAGACATCAATCTGTGTTTTTCAGCCCTGAGTGGTCCAGGAAAAGCTCTGTGCCTGTGCTTGGCATCTTGTGATGTTGTCTGGGAAAGACTGATGGACTAGAACTCCCTGGGCATTTCCTGGTCTCTATTTTCATGATCTGTGATCTCCAACCACACACAACTCTTCCCATGCAGCACAGCCGTGACAGAACTCTGTGCTCTGATAGCGTGGTGCCTCAGTGCCTTGCAGGCCTGACATACTGACACCTTCTTTGTTAAGAACAGTCACCTTTGTACACATTGATAAGAAAATGTGAATTTGACATATCTATAAGTTAGTAATGAGAAATTTTACCCTGTATGCATTTTCAAGTGTGATTTTAATTAAAAACATCTGTCTGATATGCATGTATAGGTATGTATTTGCATGATATGGCTGTAGAAGCTTTGGGGGGAGCCACTTCAGATGACTTCCAGTGGTTGAATCTGTAGGAATAAATGGGGAATTTTTTATACATTAGCACATTCTTTTAAAATGAAAGGTATTATAGAGTGATTTTAATTAAGCATCTTAATTTGTCTATACTTTTTAAAATCAAAGGGGTAATAAAAATTACATTACCAAACTGTAAGAAGAAAAGGAGTAAATCTGAAAGCTCTTTCCCAGGTTCATAGATGGCTTGGCATAGCGCCTGGTGCTCAGCAAGCTCTTGGCACACACTCACCATGCGCATTCTTACAGGACATGCTTGCAAACCATCAATCCCTTCCAATTTTTTCAGCAAGGTAGCTTTCCAACTCATAAAGAGAGAAAGCACACACACATACATTCAAAGGAGCCAGGCATGGTGGTGCATGTTTATAATCTCAGCCCTTAGGAGTTGGAAGCAGGAGGATGAGGAGTTAGAGGCTAATCTTGGGTACACAGTGGGCTTGAGACTAGCCTTTGCTCTATAAGACCCTTTCTTCTATATAAAAACAAAAGCAAATACACAAACAAACAAGCTCAAAGAGTGCAAACAAAACAAGGAACTGGATTTTATCTGATGTTGCCTATTTGCATGCCTAGCTATGTTAACTGAATACCTATTATATATTGGTGCCAGAGCAAAGTTCTGGGACACAGCTTTTACCTGAGAGTTGTAGACAGTTATCTTGTGAAGTCTTCACCCAACCTGGCAAAGAAAATAGACAATAAGAAGTAATAAACCCAGCAGGGTATTAAAGCAGATGCTGAGACTCATAGACAAACTTTAGGCAAAGTGCAGGGAAACTTATGAAAGAAGGGGGAGATAGAAAGACCTGAAGGGGACTGGGACACTACAAGGAAAGCAACAGAACCAAAATATCTGGGCACAGGATTCTTTTCTGAGAGTGATATGCCAACCAAGGGCCATTCATGGAGATAACCTAGAACCCCTGCACAGATGTAGCTCATGGCAGCTCAGTGTCCAAGTGTGTTCCCTAGTAAGGGGAACATGGACTGTCTCTGACATGAACTCAGTGGCTGGC
This sequence comes from Psammomys obesus, assembly GCF_907164565.1. Classification (NCBI taxonomy): domain Eukaryota; kingdom Metazoa; phylum Chordata; class Mammalia; order Rodentia; family Muridae; genus Psammomys; species Psammomys obesus. The sequence goes on along the minus strand of NW_026590598.1, from coordinate 403,067 downwards.
TCTTGATCACCTCCCACTGAGGTGGGTGCAGCCTTACCAGGCCACAGAGAAAGATAATGCAGACAGTCCTGATGAGGCCTGATAGGCTAGGGTCAGATGGAAGGGGGGGAAGAGCTCCCCTATCAGTGGACTTGGAAAGGAGCATGGAAGGAGATGAGGGAGAGAGGGTGGGATTGGGACAGGATGAGGGAGAGGTCTACAGCTGGGATACAAAGTGAATAAATTGTAATGAATAAAAAATTTAAATAAAATAAAATAAAGAAGTAATAAACTAGTAGCCATCCACATACAACAATGACGTGTGCTGTAACAAAACAGTGTTGAGAGAATGGTGGGAATGGACCCCTCCTCAATAACTGGAAAGAATCCAGCTCTGTGGATCCCAAAATATGAATGTAAAGCAGCATCACAGTTCAGCTAGTGTATCCTATTCTTCTGGTGTTGCTCAGCACAGCTAGATGAACTGCCACAAATACAATATGTTAGTTTCCTCTTTCTGCAGTTTTGTGTAATGATGAATGCTATTCTTAAGTGCTCCTTTGAAAAGGAATTTATATGCATTCTTGAGGAAGGGAGGCTGGGCCTGTACCTGTGGCCTGTGATGCCTGCTGGATTAGGGTCTCTAACCTTGCTCTGGGCCAGTGCAGAACAGCTGGAATAACAGGAGGACATCAGACATCTCTGCTCAGATGGTGTCTTTTGTGGTCAAGACAGCCAGAGTGGGCTCCAGTGAGTTGCATGTTTTGTGAGGAAGGATTTCTGCAAAAACAGCATTTATAAAACCCCATTTAAACCATTCTACTATATGTCTGCCAGCTTCTGCCTTGCTTCTGTTCATGTACATTTCTTTTTCCTCTTTGCAGGCTGTAGAGACCAACCTGGCTTCCAAGGACAGCCACTGGGTTTTTGTGAACGAGGTAAGAGCCCCAGAATGGTGATGGCTGTGGGCTGCCCTGACCCCCTGTCCCATGGGAAAGCTCAGAACTGTGCTTTCCAGTCCAGTCTTGACTTGGGACAGGGATGGATCCTGGAGTTCCATTCTGCCGAGGCAAGAGGTTAGAGAGCTGGACTTGGCCTGCCAAGATGCTTAGCTGGAGCAGGTGGGATCTAGCAGAAAAGTCCAGACCTGCATCTATGAAAATGTCAAAAGTAAGAGATGTGGTTTCAGGTATTAGGTAATGGGGATGAAGTGAGGCAGGCAGTCAATTAGGAGCCAGCGCCTGGGAGATTAAGTCAGGCTATTAAATAAATACAGATGGCAGGACAAAGGAATTAGGAGAGAATGGAGGCCCTATCTCATGCAGGATATTTCAGGTGTGTGAGAGTATTATGTGAGTGTGTTTGAGTGCATGCAAGAGTGTGTATGTTTCTAAGTGTGTAAATGTTTGACAATGTCGTGGTTTAAATGTATGCACATACATATGTGGGAGGAGTTTTATGTATGGGAGTATGTGATACAGGTTTATAACTGAGTTTGTGTATGAACTGTGTACATACGAGTGTTAATGTATGTCTATATTCATGAGAGTGTGTATGGACAAATATCTATATGTGTAAGTGTGTACTGTGAGAGTTTGTATAGGTTTGTGAGTGTGGATACATGAATGTGCACGTGTGAATGTATTTCTGAGTATGCATGTGTGAGGCGCTTATACATGTGAGTGTAATTTGGTATCATGGTCACTCTGGAAGCCTGTTTCATAGGCTACTTATGGGGGATGTGCTTCTTATCCTTCTGCCTAGGGGAAAGTCCCTGAACCTTGGACAAAGAGTACCGTATGCACACATGAGTGTTCGTCCGCCAGGAGGAGATCCACCCCCCTTCCTCTGGGGCGAGGGACATGTGCATCACCCATCAGCTCTCCTCGTAATTAGTAGGAATGTGTGTGAGATGCATGTCTGTGTGTGAGTACATGAGATGTACAAGTATGTGCATATATGTATATGAGTATATATGTATTTAGAGTGCACGCACGTTAGTATCATTGGGAGAGCGTGGGGGATAATATATGCACATGTATATACACATGAATGTACAGATGCATGTAATGCGTGTATAAGTATGTGAGAATATATGTATATGCATATGCCATTTGTATATCCGTGTAAGTTTATATCTGAGTGTGCATGTGTGCGTGTTTGCGTGTAGTCCAAGGGTGTATACACTGTGCACACATCCAAAGAAGGTTAGTAGGAAGTGCTTCTAGGTCTGATCATCCCACTGGTTTGGCCTCAGGGGTGAATGGGAGCATGAGATGTCACTCTTCAGAAATGTCGCCCTGCAGGCCTCTGCTGAAGCTATTGTACAGGGTGAGCTATTATCACGTGGCCCCAGCTTTCCTGAAGAGCCCTCTCTGCCTGCATACTCTTTTGGGAAGCAGAGCCAGGGCAGCCTGTGTGACCTCCACAGGCTGTTCAGTGTGAGCAGACGTGTAAGTGTTTCCTGGTTTTGCCTTCAGGGTTTCGGGGGAGATGCAGCCTTTAGCTGGTATTAAATTAGTTGATCAATTTCTAGTGGCTTCATTCTGGAAGATCCAAGGCTTATTATGTGGGTAATTTCTTCTTTTACGATGTGTATTTCATTAGCTCAGTGCTAATATGGATGAGAACCATTTTGGGTGACTGTTGTTACTAATGGCACAGGTAGTATCACACGAGCTGCTAGCCAGGCCCACTGCTGATGGTTTTCTCTATGAATTCCCGTCTTATGAGCTCCCCATCTCCATGAGCCAGCTGAAGACACACGCAGTTGCTGCGCATTTCCCCCAGGGCGGTTCCATGACTGTCCTAGTCATTAGAAGGGGGATGTGACCATCCCACCCTGCTCTTCAGAACCTGCCTGAGGCTTCATTGATCCTCAGCAAGTTTTGATTCTCTGAGCTTTGCTGCTTCTCTGCAGGCTCTTCAAAGCCCAGTCTTCTTTGTTCCAGTGAAAGGAAGCCTTGCATGTGTCCCTGAAGTCAAATGTCTGGTGCTGGTTTCACTTTTTGGATGACTCCTCCACGGTGAATAGCCAGTGTTTCTTTGTGGCCAGGCTTCAGAAACCTGGCTATTTTACATTTTAAAGATTTTTTCTTCCCTCTCCTGCATCCCCACCTATCCCCAAGGTGCCCTGTCTCTCCAGCCTGACTCCCTCTCCAGAGCTGGTCTTAACTTCAGACACCACAGTATGAGGTGCTTTGGGGGTACTCCCTACTCCTAGGCAGTCAGGTATTTTGGAGACAGCTTGAACCCAGAGCTTAGAGTCACCAGGAGACAGGTTTAGAAAGGGGCACAGTAGAGCCAACATGGATCAGCCACAGGAGCTCGCCTCAGCTAGAGAAGCAGCCTCTGCCTCGGCACAGAGTGTATCCACTCACCTAGGCTAGCCAGAAAGCACGGATTGATCCGAGAGTCCTGAGGCAGACAAGTCGACTTCAGAAGTGAGGGTATTTGAGGACACCCTGCTCCCTTCTATCTTGCTTCCTTTTCCAGGAAGTTTCTTCTTTCTAAGAGGACAGCAGCCAGCATTGCCTGGTCACGTGGGCATGCCAGGTGCTTGTCAGTCCCTTTACACTTGTTAGCCCCTTTACTGCCCACCAGTAGCCCTGCTAGGCCATTATTGTCATCCCTGTTTTGCAGACAGGAAAACCGAATTCGAGGGAGTGGAATCAATTCTTCACGGTCAGAAAGAGATTACGTGTGGCCTGTGGGATTCTTTTATCCCCAGTTTTTGTGTGTATACACATTTTTGTCAGTGTGTACGTGCATGTGGAGGCCTGAAGTTGATGTTGGGCATAAACCACAGTTGCCCTTCCATCTTTTCCACTGAGGAAGGATCACTCAGTCAGACCCAGAGATCTCTGAGATAGCCTGTCGGGCCAGCTCTAGGGATCCTCCTTCTGCCTTCTGAGGCAGGAATTACAAAGCGGGCTGCCATGACCACCCAGAATCTAGATGGTTTTCTGGGGAATCTAAACTCTTGCTTTCATGGCAGGTGCTTTAATCACTGGGCCGTCCCCACATCCTGCCTGTAGAATTCTTTATGAATATCAGCTAGCTCTCAAGCCCCGTCTATCAATGTTATCAGGGGGCTAATGGCTTTGGCAAAGATCCAGAACTTGTAGTCAGAATCTTCTGAAAAGCCAGTCAGCAGGGCTCAGGTATACATGACAGTGGGGACACTCTTGGGCTGACCTTTGGCTCTAGCATATGGACATTCTTAAAAAATTCAACCCAAAGGTAAAGCCTCTGCTAAAGTCTTGATCCCAAATCCTGAGGTAGCATATGGTTAATGACAGAGATGTTCTCTAAATGATATGTCAATTTAGCAACAGGGCCAGGCACATGGAGAGGGTTATTTCCTGTTTAAGCATGGTTCCAAAGGGGGGGGGGGGGCTATTCTTCTTGCAGTGTTGTAGCATTTTAAGCACTGCAGAATTAAAGATAACCAAACACAGAGCCACAGACAAATAGTTTTCAGTTGCTATTCTTTGTATTCTGTGTAGTGACAAGTACTAACATAACTGAAAAAAATGAAAGAGTCAAGGGGGCAGACATTTGATAAAGATTCACTTTCCAACCTCAACTCTAGAATTTGGTTAGTGTGTGTGTGTGTGTGTGTGTGTGTGTACAGGTCCATGTGTGTGCAAGTACACATGCACATTTTTGAATGTACATGTGAAGGCCAGAGGCTGATATCAGGTGTTGGTCCTCAGATGCCATCCAGCTTGATTTTTTTAGAGGCGAGGTTTTGCACTCACCAAGCATGCTAGGCTGTCTGGGCAGTGAGCACTAGGATTCCATATGTTTCTTCTTCCCCAGAGCTGGCAAATACAGAAAGATGCCACCCATCTTTCTGTATTTGATGTGTTTTTCTTGATTCAGGATAAGCATTCAAGGACTATGTTTTTGTTCTTTTGTGATGTTTATTTATTTATTTATTTTTTATTTATTACAATTTATTCATTTTGCAACTGAGCTGTAGCCACCTCCTTTGTCCCCTTTGAATCCTCCCCTCCCTCCCTCTTCTCCTCCCATGCCCCTCTCCCAGTCTACTGATGGGAGGTCCTCCTCCCCTTCCATCTGACCCTAGCCTATCAGGTCTCATCAGGACTGGTGATGGTTTTCTTAATATATCTATTTTTTCACTAGTTGCACATTACAATCCTGTTTTTGTTGCTGTTGTTTGTTGTTGTTTTTGAGAAGCGATAATTGGCTTCTGAATATATGTACTTCTCTGGGATACACTGACTCTCAGGGTTCTTCTGTGAGACACTGGCAAGCAGATCTAGTTTTGTTGTAAAGTATATTTTAATTGATAGATTAAGTTACGAGAACACATGAAAAGTACAACGAGCTATTCTATGTGGTGGCTAGTAGGCTGTGAGTTTCTTGAGGCCATGGCCAGATCTGGCTCATCAATGTGTCCTCAATGCCCTGTGTAGAATATAGATTGTTGAAAGGTTGGAAGGTATAGATTGTTGAAAGGTAGGTCGATCTATATAGTGAAGAGCAAATTGCACTGATGAGCACTTCACAGTCTGTATCAGAAAGAAAGCAACAATTAAATAGCTGAGCTTCAGAGGCAGAGTTGCCAGTTCAAGTCGGCTGACTGGATGTGTTGGGTGGCCTTTGAAACCTCTGTATCAGACTGGAGTGAGAGCCATCTCTCCATTGCCTTTATCACATCCTAAGTGAGATGTCTTTATGGTTTTTCCAATGACATAAGGTGTTCTTCGTGGTGAGCACACTCGGTGCATAGAGGATGGTGCCTTCCCATAAAGCTGCACCCAGGTGGGACACATGTGCTTTGTGGTCTGTTCTCCTGGGAACTTTCTGCAGGAAATTCTTCTATGGATGTGAAGTCTGACACTCAGGCTTCTGAAGGACTCCATGTGATGGTGATGGTAAAAGTTAAATAGTAAGACCAGGCACTTGGATCTCTATTTGAGGGCCAGCCTAGTCTTCATAGTGAGTTCCAGGCCAGCCAAGCACTGTCTGCCCCGTGTACTTATCTTGCCAAGCATCTTATGTGCTTTTGATCTCCCCATGCTTGCCTTCACTGGAGCAGGTCTGTGCAGATGGTCCAGTGGCAGTCCCTAAAGGAAGTCCTGTCTCTAGGGCTGCTTCAACTGGCCCCTTACAAAGGTTCTACACTCAGGCAGATGTCACATCAGCATGTGGACCTCTTCACTGCTCTCTCCCTGGAATATTGTTTATATTTTTTCTAAGGCTTCACCCTATTTAATTCCTTTCACTGATGGCTGACCAACAACGGAGCAATGGAGGAAAACTCTGCCAACAGTCCAGAAGCATCATCAGAGTTTTCATAAAGACTTTCCTACCTAGACCCTTTCCAGTGGGTGAACATATTCATGAGATCAGGTTACACTTGGTTACCATGGGAAAAGATGCCGAGACTGCGTGAACAAAAGCAACAACAACAACAACAAAATCACAGGAAAGCAGACTCCCACCTTTAAGAAATCTCTGTGTGGGATGCACAGAAAAGGGAGTTATACTTGTTTTGTTTTTCATTTGGAAGATTTTAATTGTTTGAACATTAAGTCCCTGTACTATTTGCCATCTGTGGTTTTAATTCCATAAAACTCAAAACCACTTTGTTTGTTGTAATCTATTAACTTATTTTGCTCCATAACTTTTTCACTGAGGAGTCTTTGAGAACACAGACTACATCTCTGTTGTCCTGGCCCAGAATGCTGGAGTAAAGAATAGGTGTTGCCATTTATCAGACATTAGCTGGAACTAAGAACTGTTTTATTGTATTTATTAATTGTGTGTGTGTGTGTGTGTGACAGAGTGCATGTAGAAGTCATAAGACAATTTGTAGGACTCAGTTCTTCCTATATAGATACTTAAGTCATATAGGTACTTAAGATCAAACTTAAGTCATCAGGGTTAATGGCAAGGGACTTTGCCCACTAAGCCATATCACTGACCCAGTACTGTTTTTTGCTTATCACTCTCATTATTTCTTGAAAATTAAGTGTCAATGAGGTTTGACTTAGAACAAATGGACATATTTCAGTGTACACATTAAGTCTGACATGTATATATTCATGAGTCATAATTACAATGAAGATAGTAAATATATCTATAACCCACAGTGTCCTTATACCTCTTCATATTTCACCCTACTTCTCTCTGATCTTTAGGCAACTACTGACCTGTTTTTTGGCACTATCTAGACTAATTTTGTTGTTAACTTGACACAATCTCGAGTTGTGAGGAATGAGGGAACCTCCATTAAAAGTAGCCTCTGTTAGATTGGCTTGTGGCCATGTGTGAGAGATTGTCTTGATTTATGATGAATAAGGGAGAGCTGATTCCACATGGACAATGCATTTCTAGGCAGGTGTCCAGCAGGTGTCCTGCTTGTCTAAAAAATCTAGCTGACCATGAGTCAGTGAGCAAGCCATATGTGTCAATGAGCAGTGTTCTTCCATAGAGTTTCTGCTCCATGCTTTGCTTCTACCTTTAGGTTCCTGCCTTGAATGTCTATGCTACTTCTCTCAAGATGGACTATAGCCTGGAAGTTACATGAAATAAATTCTTTCTTTCCCAAGTTGCTTTTGGTCATGATGTTTATCATAACAACAGACAAGTTACTAGATAACAACAGTCCCTGTTGCTGATTTCTATCTTTAAAGATTTGCATAAACAGAACACTTCAGTATATATTCTTTATTTTCTTTTGGTTTGGCTTTATTTAAATGTAAGTACTTTAAAAACAGTTTTTCTCTTTATTGAGGAAGAATGTTCAACCGTACAAGTAAACTGCACCCATGGATGGACATTTCAATTCTAGACTTTTGGCCAGTACATATAGTACTATTATGGCCTGTCTTGGTTCTATTGCTGTGAAGATACACAATGGTTTAAGGGAACTACTGTTAAAAAAAAAACAAAACAAAACATATAGTTGAGGGCTTGCTTTCAACTTCAGAGGTTTAGTCCATTTTTATCATGGCAGGAAGCATGGGGGCAATCAGGAAGACACTGAAGAAGTGTCTTCCTGACACAATTTTTTCAGAAAGTCATATCTTCTACTCCTTATAATCCTTTCAAACAGTGCTACAACTTGGTGACTAAGCATTCAAATCTATGAACCTATGGGACCATTCTTATTCAAACAATTACATCCCAGTACCTGACCCCATAGGGGTCAGATCTCACTACGAAATTTATTTAGTCCAACTTCAAAGCTCCCATGCTCTGTCACAGTCTCAGCAATGTTTACAAGTCCAAGGTTCAAACTCTCTTCTGAGACTCATGGCATTCTCTTAACTGTAAGCCCTGTAATATCAAAATAAAAAAGCAGATCTATGCTTCTAATATATAATGGCACAGAATATACATTGCCAGTTAAAAAGGGATGAAAAGGAGCATTAATGGCACAGAATATATATTTATTTACCATTTCAAAGGAAATTGAGCATAGTCAGAAAATACTGGAACAAACCAAGGCCTAACACCAGCAGGGCACACTCCATACTTAGTATTTCTATATTTGATGACAAAATGCTCTTTATATTTCTAACTGCCTTCAGCTTTGTTCACTGGAACATGCTTTCCTCTCTCAGGCTAGTTCTACTGCCTGTTATTAGCTCTCCCTAATGTCACCACTCCCTTTATTCCACTTATCATCAGGCTTTTCTTTAAACTTCTTATCTCCTTGAGTACTGGACTTAGCGCCATTACTTTCCTGGTACTCCTTTTCTCTGTGTATTTTGTATTTTTCCTTGATCAGCTTGCTCCTTTTTATTATAGATCTTCATAAGAGTGACCAGTAATTAACCACACAGCATAGTCAATATTAGGTTGTCTTGAAATTTCCTCTGCCAATGTCATTAATCTAAAAGACCATCAACTTAGCTTCAGGTAGATATTTAGAACATGTTCCATAAATAGTCACATTCTTTGCCCATATATCAAAGAGAGGTGACTTACTAATATTCTCCTCCTCTGACTCTTCTTGAGATGTGCTCTCACAGACCACATTGGCCTCAGCACCACTGTCTGCCATGCTTCTTTAACAGCATAGTTTGCCTGCCAGAGCAATACCCTAATCCCTGGTACCAACTTTGGTCTTAGTCACTGTTCTATTGCTGTGAAAAGACACAATGACCAGGGTAATTGTTTTTTTATTATTATCATTTATTATAATTTATTCACTTTGTATCCTAGCTGTAGCCCCCTCCCTTGTCTCCTCCCACCCTGATTTCATCTTCTCCCCCTATGTTCCGCCCCTAGTCCACTGATAGGGGAGGTCTTCCTCCACTTCTATTTGACCCTAGACTATCAGGTCTCATCAGGACTGGTTGCAATGTCTTCCTCTGTGTACTGGCAAGGCTGCACCCCCCAGGGGGAGGTGATCGGAGAGCCTGCCACTGAGTTCATGCCACAGAGAGTCCCAGCTCCTATTACTAGGGACCCCACTTGGAGACTGAGTCTAAGGGCTACATCTGAGCTGGGGATTTAGGTCCTCTCCATGCATTGTCCTTGGTTGGGGTATCATTCTCTTCAAGGCCCCCAGGGCTCAGTTTTTATAGCTCTGTTGGTCTCCTTTTGGAGCTCCTGTCCCCTCCAGATCTTTCTATCCCCCCACCTTCTTTAATAAGATTCCCTTCATTCTGCCCAAAATTTGGCTATGAGTCTCATCATCTGCTTTGATACCTTGATCAGTAGAGTCTTTCAGAGGCCATCTGTGGTAGGCTCCTATTCCCTGTCTTCTCCTGCTTCCAATGTCTATCATGTTTGTCCTTCTGAATGAGAACTGAGCATCTTCCCTAGGTCTTGCTTGTTGTTTAGCTTCTTTTGGAGTATTGATTTTAATATGTTTATTCTATATTATGTGGCTAATTTCCACTTATGAGTGAGTATATGCCATGTGCGTCTTTCTGGTTCTGAGTTACCTCACTCAAGATGATCTTTTCTAGTTCCCACCATTTGCCTGCAAACTTCATGATTTCCTTGTTTTTAATTGCAGTATTCCATTGTGTAAATGTACCACAATTTCTGTATCCATTCCTCCATTGAGGGACATCTGGGTTATTTCCAGATTCTGGCTATTACGAGTAAAGCTGCTATGAACACGGTTGAGCAAAAGTTCTTTGTTGTATATGTGAGCATATTTTAGATATATGCCTAGAAGTGGTGTAGCTAGATCTTGAGGTAGCACTCTTCCGAATTGTCTGAGAAAGGGCCAGATTGATTTCCAAAGTGGTTGTACAGGTTTGCACTCCCACCAGCAGTGGAGGAGGGTTTCCCTTTCTCCGTATCCTCTCCAGCATGTGTTGTCACTTGAGTTTTTGATCTTAGCCATTCTGATGGGTGTAAGGTGAAATCTCAGAGTTGTTTTATTAATTGTTGATCTTAGAGGCTGTGATGTTGGTGTTCTGTTCAGGAAGTTATCTCCTTTGCCAATGAGTTCAAGGCTCGTCCCCACTTTTTCTTCTAACAGGTTTAGTACATTTTTCTACATGTAGACATCCAGTTGGACCAGCACCATTTATTAAAGATGCTATCATTTTTTCTGTTGTATGTTTTTGGCATCTTTGTAAAAAATCAAGTATCCATGGATGTGTGGGTTTATTTTTGGGTTTTCTTTTGGATTCCATTGATCCACCATTCTGTTTCTATGCCAGTACCATGCAGTTTTTATTACTGTTGCTCTATAGTATCACTTGAGATCAGGGATGGAGATACCTCCAGAAGATCTGTATAGAATTGTATAGAATCTGTATAGAATTGCATAGAATTGTTTTAGAAATTCTGGATTTTTGTTTTTCCATATGAAATTGAGAGTTGTTCTTTCAAGTTCTTTAAAGAATTGTGTTGGTATTTTGATAGGAATTGTATTGAATCTGTAGATTGCTTTTGGTAGGATGGCGATTTTCAGGGTAACTATTATGAGAGAAAACATTTAGTTTGAGGCATGCTTACACTTTCATAGGTTTAGTCCATTATCATCATGGCAGGAAACATGATGGTATGCAGGCAAGTGCTAGAGCAGTAGCTGAGAGTTGCCTTCTGATCTGGTCCTGGCATGGGCTTTTGAAACCTCAGAGCCCACCCCCAGTCCACAATCCTCTAACAAGGCCACACTTCCTAATCTTTTTCAAATAGAGCCACTCCCTGGTGACTAAACATTCAAATATATGGGCTTATGGGGCCGTTCTTATTCAAAGTACCACAGAGATATATACAATAGATCTTTGCATGGATGAATGCTTTTACTTTTTAGTTAAGCATATAGTTAAATTTTAGTCATTATAATGGGTATTTGATGTTTTTCATTGTAGTAGTTTTCATTTTCATTTCCCTAATGAATAATGTTATTAAGTATCTTTCTGTCTTCCTTATCATGTCCACTTTCCCTCACTTTCTCCTGTCTTGCTTCTCTATCTCCTCTTCTTCCTCCTTTGATGACAGTAGAACCCAGGGTCTTGCACATACTAGACATATATTCTACTGATGATCTATCTCTTCAACCATATATCTATAGGTTTGCCTCAGTAAATTGTTTGCTTAAATATTTTTCCTGTTTTGTTGTTTTTATATGAGTTTTGAAAAATACTTAAATTTTTAATACCAAATTCATTACTGAATAAATACTTTGCAAATATTTCCTGCTAGTATATGGCTTGTTTTTTCATTATAATAATGTGTTTATGAGTGGCAGACCTTTTCATGTTGATCAAATACAACTTGTCAATTTATTCTTTTGTGGATTATGCTTTTAGTGTAGTAACTGGAAAATTTCTTAACATCCCATTCTGTTCAGTTCTGTGAGTTTTTTAAATTTCCTATCTTTATACCAATTGCACATTCTTTGGCTTATAATTGCTTTGTAGTAAAATTTGAAATCACATTTTGTTATACTTTTAGCTTCTCTTTAAAAGTTGTGTTAGCTACATTAGGCCATTAAATTTTTTACGTGAAGTGTAGAATTAGCTTGTTACTTATTAAGTTTGTCACTAATATAAAAATGATGCCTGGGATTTCGTTTGTGATTGCATTTAATCTACGATAGATATTGGAAAGAATTGCCATGTTAGTAGACCCAAGTCTTCTCACTCAGAGATCTTTCTCTCCACCTACTTAAGCCATTTGAAATTTTCCTCAACAACACTTTATGGTTTTCTGTGTTCAGACCTTTAATATTTTTTTGTCAGATTTTATGTCAATATTTTATATTGTTGATCAACACCATTTTAAATCATATTTTAAACGTAATTGTTCATTGATAATATATAAAAATACAGTTGAGTGTTATGTACTGATTCTACATCTTGAGACACTAACCTTGATACATTTAATAATTACAAACATTCTGTGACATTTTTCTGCATTGGCCGTAGCATGCAACAACTTGCTTTAACCCTTCCTCTCTGGATAATTTGTGTTTCTTTGTCTTTCCTGATTGTGCTGATTATCATCTCCAGTACAAAGATGAATGCAGTGATAGGATAAGGCGTTGTTTTCTGGGTCTTGATACCCAGAAGAAATTCAGTGCTGTGTCATTAAGCGTCATGACAGATTCAAGCTGTTTATCAGTCCAAGGACGTTCTTTCCTATTACTAACTTGGTGAGTTTTTTTCAGGAATTCATGTTTTGTATAGTGCTCCTTCTGCATGTACTGAGATGATTACATGATTTTTTTTCTTTTGGTTTGTTAACATACAGAAACAGATGAATTGATTTTTCTAATTTAAATAGCCCAGGGATGAAACCTACTAGTTATATATATATATATATATATATATATATATATATAAAACTTATATATATAAGTTTTATATTATATTTCACATTTAATTTGAAAAAAAATTTGATTAGAAAATTTCTCCTGTGTTCATAAGGGATTTTGGTTGGTTTTTCCTTCTTCTAGTATATTTCTCTGGTTTTGATATTGGTATAATGATGTCTTCAGAATATGAGGTGAGAAATGTTAAATTCTAGATAACTTTATGTAGACTTTTTCTTTCTGTGACTGCTAGGATTTGCTTAGGAAGCCAGGTGGCTTTGAGTTTACTTTGTGGGAACGTTTTAACTACATAGTGTACCTCTTTGGCAGGCTTAGAGTTATTTCTTTTTGAGTATGTTTTGGTAATTTGGGTTACTCAAGAAATTCTCCAAATTTCATACAAGTTGTCAAACTTAGAAGTATAAAGTTGATAATGTTTCCTGATTGTCTTTTTGCATTGGTTGAATCTGTAGATGTAAGAACTCTGTAATCTTTTTTTAATGTTTATTACTTGACACTCTTGTTTTTCTCTAGATCTTTGTAGTTATTAGAGTTAATTGGTTTCAAGCACCGGTTTTTCTATTTTATTGATGGTCTCAATAGTTTTTTTTCTGTTTCCTTTGATATTTTTCTGTGTATTCATAAAGGATTTATTGTTTTCCCCTCTTCCTGCCTTCCTCCCCACTATCCCTCTAGGCTCTCTCCCTTCTTTTTGCTTCTGTCTGCTTTTGTCTTTACTTTGTTTTCTTTTTCTGCTTACTCTGGCCATTATATTCTTTTCCTTCTTTCAGCTCCACATGTGAAGAGTTGAAGCTTCTCTTTAGTATCATGTTTCCCTTTCAGTGACTTAGTGTCATCAGATACATTTTGATATATTATATTCTATTTTTTAGCTCAAAATACCTTCATTAACTTTTTGTTTCTTCTTTGACCCATGGATTATTTAGGAATGTGTTATTTTGTTTGAAATATTTGGGGATTTTTTTCAGTGATTATTCCGTTATCTATTTCTAATTTAATTCTGGTAGAGCCATAGAACTTAGATCTTAATATTTGGATTCTTTTAAATTTAGTGATACTAATTTATAGTGAAGTGTATTGTCTTTTTTTATACTTCATGAGAACTTGAAAACACTATATAATATGTTGTATTCAACAGTCTATAAATGTGAATCAAGTCAATTTGGTTCATAGTTTCATTTGTGCCTTCAAGATCTTTGATGATATTTTTGGGTGTTTGTTCTATCAATTATTGAGAGGTTTATTAAAACATTCAGAAGTAATTGTGATTTATTTCATTTTGCAGTTTTATCAGTTGTTGCATAATATATTTTGAAACTTAATCTTACTAGGGCATAAACATTTAGATTTTCTTGATTAATTGACCCTAAGTCATTAATAAATGACTTCCTTTATCCATTGTAATTTTCTCTACTCTGAATTATATTTTGCCTGTTGTTAGTACAGCCAATCAATAAAACTTGAAATGTGAAAGTATTCCTTGATCCGTAGACTTCCAAATGGATGTTGTGTCAGCAAGCATGGAAGAAACATTAATCTCACTACCTATCTGCAGCAGGGCGAATGGGTGAGCGGGTGCATTGTCAAGGACAGTGATGTTTTGAAACTATTTTTCCCTTGAAGTAGCTGTGAATTATCTAAATACTCAGCAAAAGAAACCAACAGTCCACCTACCATCTGATTCATACACATGAACATACATACATGTGTTCAAAATAAATGAATCAATATACCCCGAAGGTCTCTGCAACTCCATGTTTTGTGCTATTCTACTAGAATGGAAAGGTATACCTAACCTAGGTACAAATAATTGAATATTATTAGCCTTTAAGAAAAAAAAATGGAATTCTGGGGCCTCTGTGATGGCTTGACACTAAGCCTGACAGTTTGACCTTAATTTTCAGAATCCACATGGTAGAAGGAAAGAACTGAGTCCTTTAAGTTGTTTTATAACCACCACAAATGTGCCTTAGTATGTGCATGCCCCCCCTCTCCACAAAAGCACACATACAAAGGAATACAGGTAATAACAAAAAAGAATAGATTCCTGTCATTTGCAGATAATGGACACACCTGGGAGATATTATGCTAAGTGACATATAGTGCCACATTTATCTGAAGTAGAATGATAATTGCCAAAGCTTGGAAATGTCAGGTGTGGGAAGAAAAGGAAAATTGCACAATTGATACCAAAATAATGTTTGACAGAAGGAAGTTCTACTTTCGTGTAGACAGGGGGGATGTTCACAACCACCTATTATCATTTTATGATAAGGTACAAAAGAGGGTTTAAAGACGTCCACAAAAAGAAATGATAAGGAAAGGGAACTGTTGATTATGTGTGCTGTTTTTTGTGTCTACCTATCATATTTTACAATCAAAAACTACAACTGAGCTACAACACAACAGAAGCAAAATACTGTAAACAAATGTGCTAATTTTCAAGCTTTTGTTGTTCCATTTACAGAGTACTGGCAGAGTACATGTAGTATAATCCTTATGGATGCTTGGATTTTTTTTTTTTTAATGATCCATTAGGATAGACCTTAACCAAGTCAGCAAGTGAATTCGCCCCTTATAGTAAAACAACTTGTCCTGTGATGTTTTGAAGTCAGACACTAATCCCTCACTCTAGCTGGAATGCTTGGATGACATCTTTGTCCAATTTTAAGGTGCTTTATCTAAATCAAAAATCTGTTGCTTAGTGTAGGCACCTTCATTAGTTATGTGTGTTTTATAATTAACTTGCTGTAGCTTCTGTAACGGTGCTTGTTCCCGCATCTTGCTGGTTGATGTTAGAGAGATGGTTTCTGTCCTTCAACCCCATGAGTCAATCTCTGCTTCTGGCTTTTCTTTTGGAGCTTCCTTTTCAGTATGATTCTTGACAGAACTGAGGAGATAACCATCCTGTTCTCATTAGGCTTTGTTGTAAGAGGATGTTGGATGTCTGATCTTGAATCCACACCAGTGAAACTGTCTCCACATCACAAAAAAATCTCATTCACTTCATATTGAGTGGTTCTTTTAATTTCAAGAATTTGTTCTTTGTATTTATAACTTAGCTCTTTGTCTAAAGAAGCCTAGCTTTCATCCTAGCTTGGCTCTCTATATGTCATTCATTCTGTATGTTAATCATCTTAAAGTTTTGATTTAAACTGAGAGATATGTAATTATTCCTTTTATTTCAATACTTAAAAGTCATTTTACTGTTATTAACTGGTCTGGTTTCAATATTTCTGTGACCTGAGGAGAGGGTCACAGACAATTGGTAATACAGTCACTTACTAAGCTTGACATCTTATATGACTGAAGATTTTAGTGTCCCCAAATGATCTCTTAAGTGGCATCAAAGCTCACTGGCCATAGACTGCTAATGCAGATGAAATAAAAATGAATGAGCTTAAGATTGCGGCATTCACTGATTATAATACAAAGACAAATAGAAATATGTGTTCTAGGGCAAAAATGGTGCCCAAAGGCTTTCTCTATTTAGCACTGTCCTAAACCTTTAATTCATAAATATTGTCTTTTCTGTGAAGCTCAATAAAGCAATGTAGAATGCAGCAATCTCTGTTTTCACAATAAAGAAGTGCAGCATAAGTATTCTGCATTATTGAGGGGATAAGACAGAGAGAGGAATCTGTTCATCTTTATTGGAAATGCAAGAATTGCAGGATTAATTGTATCTCAGTGGCAGGGTAATGTGTTAACAGAGATATTCAATTTGTGGTTGATGGATGCCATGGTGTGTAACCCTAACACTGATGACAAGCAGTGAATCTTTAATTCTTCATGGTCTAATTTTTTTTTTATTTTATTTTTTTCTTATCAGTTACAATTTCTTAACCCTGTATCCTAGCCGTATCCCGCTCCCTCATTCCCTCCCAATCCCACCCTCCCTCCCTCATCTCCACCGTGCCCCTTTCCAAGTCCACTGATGGAACTCCCCATTCATCCGATCCTGTTTTATCAGGTATCTTCAGGACTGGCTGCAAAGCCCTCCTCTGTGGCCTAACAGGACTGCTCCTCCCTTGGGGGGTGGGGAGGTCAAAGAGCCAGTCATTGAGTTCCTGTTAGAAATAGTCCTTGTTCCCCTCACTATGGGAAACCAATTGGTTACTGAGCTACCACAGGCTACATCTGAGCAGAGGTTCCTGGTTATATCCATACATGGTTCTTGGTTGAATGTCAGTCTCAGAAAAGACCCTGTGCCCAGATATATTTGATCCTTGTGGAGCTCCTATCCTTTTCCCATCAGACTAACTCCCCTTCTTTCGTATGATTCCCTGTACTCTGTGAAAGGTTTGGTCATGAGTCTTTGTATCTGCTTTGAAAACACTGCTAGTTAGAGTCTTTCAGATTCGCTCAGTAGACTCCTGTCATACGTTCAATGCACATCCCATCTGTCTTTCTAAACGAGGATTGATCATCTTACCCCATGTCCGCTCTCTTGATTATCTTTTTTAGGTGTATAGATTTCATTATGTTTATCATATCTTATAGGTCTATATAAGTGAGTATATACCCTGTTTGTCTTTCTCTTTCTGGGATATTTCACTCAGAATGATCTTTTCTAGATCCCACCATTTGCCTGCAAATTTCATGATTTCCTCCTTTTTGATTGCTGAGTAGTATTCCATCGTGTAAAAATACCACAATTTCTGTACCCATTCGTCCATTGATGGACATCTGGGTTGTTTCCAGGTTCTGGCTACTACAAATAAAGCTGCTATAAACATGGTTGAGAAAGTATCCCTTTTGTGTACTTGAGCAAAGTTTGGGTATATACCTAGCAGTGGTATAGCTGGGTCTTGAGGATGCACTATTCCTAATTGTCTGAGAAAGCGCCAGATAGATTTCCAGAGTGGTTGTACCAGTTTACATTCCCACCAGCAGTGGAGGAGGGTTCCCCTTTCTCCACAACCTCTCCAACATGTGTTGTCACTTGAGTTTTTCATCTTGGCCATTCTGATGGATGTAAGGTGAAATCTCAGGGTCATTTTGATTTGCATTTCCCTGATGGCTAATGAGGTTGAGCATCTCTTTTAGTGTTTCTCTGCCATTTGATATTCCTCTGTCGAGAATTCTCTGTTTAGCTCTGTTCCCCATTTTTTAATTGGATTACATGGTTTGCTGCTTTTCAGCTTCTTTAGTTCTTTGCATATACTCGATATTAGTCCTCTGTCAGATAAAGGGTTAGTGAAGATTCTTTCCCAATCTATAGGCTGTCGTTTTGTTTTGATGACGGTGTCCTTTGCTTTACAGAAGCTTTTCAGTTTCATGAGGTCCCATTTATTGATTGTTGCTCTTAGAGCCTGTGCTGTTGGTGTTCTGTTCAGGAAGTTGTCTCCTGTGCCAATGAGTTCTAGGCTGTTCCCCACTTTTTCTTCTAACAGATTTAGAGTATCTGGTTTTATGTTGAGGTCTTTGATCCACTTGGACTTTAGTTTTGTGCAGGGTGATAAATCTAGATCTATTTTCATTTTTCTGCATGTGGACATCCAGTTGGACTAGCACCATTTGTTGAAGATGCTGTCTTTTTTCCATTGAATGGTTTTGGCTTCTTTGTCAAAAATTGAGTATTCATAGGTGTGTGGGTTTATTTCTTGGTCTTCTATGCGGTTCCATTGATCCTCCTTTCTGTTTTTATGCCAATACCATGCAGTTTTTAATACTATTGCTCTGTAGTACAGCTTGAGATCGGGGATGGAGATACCTCCAGATGCTCTGTTGTTGTACAGGATTGTTTTGGAGATTCTGGGTTTTTTGTTTCTCCATATGAAGCTGAGAATCTTTTTTCAAGGTCTGTAAAGAATTGAGTTGGTATTTTGATGGGAATTGCATTGAATCTGTAGATTGCTTTTGGCAGGATGGCCATTTTCACAATGTTAATTCCACCAATCCATGAGCACGAGAGATCTTTCCATCTTCTGAGATCTTCAATTTCTTTCTTCAGAGACTTGAAGTTTTTCTCAAACAGGTCTTTCATTTGCTTGGTTAGTGTCACCCCAAGGTACTTTATGTTATTAGTGGCTATTGTGAAGGGTGTTGTTTCCCTAACTTCTTTCTCAGCCTTTTTGTCTTTGATATATAGAAGGGCTTCTGATTTTTTTGAGTTGATTTTGTATCCTGCCACTTTGCTGAAGGTGTTTATCAGCTGGAGGAGTTCTCTGGTTGAATTTTTGGGGTCGCTCATGTATACTATCATATCATCTGCAAATAGTGACACTTTGCCCTCTTCCTTTCCGATTTGTTATCCCCTTGATCTCCTTTAGTTGTCTTATTGTTCTGGCTAGGACTTCCAGCACTATGTTGGAGAGATATGGAGAGAGTGGGCAGCCTTGTCTTGTCCCTGATTTCAGTGAGATTGATTTAAGTTTCTCTCCATTGAGTTTGATGTTGGCTATAGGCTTGCTGTATATTGCCTTTACTATATTTAGATATGTGCCTTGTATCCCTGATCTCTCCAAGACTTTAAACATGAATGGGTGTTGGACTTTGTCAAATGCTTTTTCAGCATCTAAGGAGATGATCATGTGGTTTTTCTCCTTCAGTTTGGGTGAGCTGGAGAAGGGGTGCTGTGTCCTGTGGCAGCCTGCCTCTCTGTCCTTCCCCTCTGACCTTCCCCTCAGCTAGGCCAAGCTTATGGTGGTGCTCTCAGGGGGGTGCCAGAAGGGGTTGGGCCTGAGCCCGGGTTTCTCTGCCAGGGTCAGGGGGCCGCTGGTGCTAGGACTTGGTGCTAGACCTTATTGCGCTGGACCCAGGAGAATCTCAGGACGTGTAGAATGACCACAGTCCCAGATCCTGAGCTGTAGTTTGTTTGCTAGGAGCAGCTGGCAGCACTGGGGTCCCGGCACTGTGAAGTCGCTGTGCGCCTCTTTATCCTTCCGCTCTGCTTAGGCAGGGTTATGGCGGTGTTTGGGGGAGTGCCCAAAAGGATTGGGTTTTCTCAGCCCTGATCTTGGGTTGGGGTACAGACAATGTGGTCTGTGGCAGATTCTGCTGGATGCCTCCTGCCTCCTCTGAAGAGGGAGTAGGGATTTTGAGCTGGGCACACAGCTACTCTCCACACGGTGGGAGCTCAGTTGTGATGGCAGCTTGTACCCGCGGTCAGTGAGACCTTCCAGGGAAAGACTGGGTGACCCGTGATCAGTCTCGCAACTTTCCTTCCCCGGTGGGGTTTTCTTGTGACTGGGACTCTCAGTCTCTGGCACCCTTGTTCCCACCAATCGGCCTGGGAAAGCCGCAGGCGTGAGGCTCTGGCCCGGAGACCCAAAGCCCACGTTACCCAGGATCTCTTCCGGGTTCTGGCTGTGTGGCCTGACAGATTCCCACGCTGGGGGAGCCTCCCCTCACCTGGGAAACTCGATCGCTGTAGTTTTAGGGCCCAGAGTTCAGTCTCCTGGTCGCTGCACGGAGAGTGTTGTCCTGCTTCTCAGACACAGTGCTCCCCGACGCCGCCATCTTACCCCCCCCCAACAGCTATCACTCTCATGGTCTAATTTTAAGGTTGGTTATACCACCTCACATATAGGACAAGCATATGAAGGTTGCATATGTCCTTATTTCTTCCCCAGCCTTTATGTAATTGTTGTATTAAGTTCTAACTTTGTGTAATATATATATATATATATATATATATATATGACATATACCAAAGTATATTGCTGTTGTATTTACTATAATAATTATCATCTTTTAAATAGCTTGAAAGCTTATAAAAAATGTTGCTGTGTGATGAGGCAACCATCTCAGATGCTTCTGTGCTGGTCTGTATTATTTGTCTACTGTCTGGAGAACTTCCTCGAACCTGTTTAATAATGCAGCTGTGCTTGTGATGAAAGCTCTCAGCTTTTGGTGTCTTTTAGCTTTTTTATATTTGAAAATAATTTTGTTTTACCTTTGATTTAAAAGATATTTTTGCTGGGCACACATTTCTAAGTTTCCCAGTTTGCATTCTATTTCTGTGATAAAACCATGACCAAAAAAAAGAAAAACAAACCACCTTGGAAAGAGAAGGGTTTATGCCAGTGGACAGCTTTCAGTCCACCATGTAGGGAAGTCAGGGCAGAAACTCAAGGCAGGAATTTGGAGAGAGAACTGAAGCAGAGATGTCAAAGAATGCTTGCTTCTCACTGCTTGCTCAGCCTGCTTTCTTGTACAACCAAAGCTCACCTGAACAGGGATGGTGCCACCCAGCGGGCTGCGTCTTTCTTCCCACATAGATCATTCATCAAGGAAATATCCCTGAGACATTTCTGCAGAGGAGGCTGATGGAGGGAACTCCTCAGCTGAGGTTCCCTCTTTCAAAATGACCCGAGCTCCTGTTAAGTTGATGAAAATAACTAACCAGTATGTCAGAAATCTCATGCCAGTCCTTGTTTTTATACTGTTCTTTATCTCTGCAATCTTCAGGGCTTTTTTTTCTCTTTTGAATTTTATTATGTATACCTTGGTGGGTTTTTTTTTGGTCTCTATTATTTAATTGTGTTTGTAATTATTGAGCCTCTTATACTTGCAAGTTCATAGTTCTCATCAAAACTTTCATAATTGTTTCTTCAAAACATAAAAATTAAATTACCTATTATTTCTTCAATTACTTTTTCTGCATCCCCACTCTCTCATTTAAGGATTTCTGTTATACAAAATAGGTCCTTTGAAGTTGTCCTCTACACCATAGGTGCTCTTTATGTTTTTATCTCCGTGTGTTTTCCACAGTGTGTCTGTGGGAATCAGAGTGCAATCTCTGGTGTTGGCCCTTGCCATTTACCTTGTTTGAGGCCATGTCTTTTATTGTTCACTGCTGCCTGCACCAGGCTACCTGGCTCATGGGCTTCTGGGAATCCTCCTGCTTCTGCAGTTCCCTCACCACTGGGCACTGGGATTAACGACATGCACTTCTGTGTTTAATGTATGTGAGTTCTGGAGGTCTAAGCTCCGTGCATGTGCAGTAAACACTTACTTACTGATTCATCTCCTCAGCCCCACATTTTACTTCTGTACATTTTTCTGCTTTTCTTTGCATAGTATTTATCATATATACACAGTTTTACCCACCTTTTCTTTTCCTATGCCTAATCTACCAATATTGGCACCCAATGTGTTTTCTTCTCATAACTAGTTTTTTTAACCTCTTGAAGTTTAAACAGAGACTTCTTTAAATATATATATTCATATTTTTGAACATATTAAAACATAATATATAGTTTTAAGATTTGCTTAAGGGTTAATATCTGTTAGACTATTTCCAGTTTCCATTCTAGGACAGTGTTTATTAATCAGTTGTTTTCCTTTTTGCTTATTTTATTTTGTATTTCTTTTATCTATGATAGTAATCTTTGCTTGAAGACCAAACTTTGTAAATTATACCTTGTGAGTTGGTGAGTGTTTTTTTTTTTTTTTTTTAAGATGTGGTTCTTAGAAAAGACATTGGTCCTATTGACTTTGAAAATTATTGGATGAATTTAGTCTAGGGGTAATTATTCTACACCTGTGGGGCTATCCTCTCTAAATAGTTCATTTCATGCACACTTTCCTCAGGCCTGTGTCAACCCCAGTGTTCTTTGTTTGTTTTGTTTTTTTAGACAGGTTTCTCTTGGCCTTGGCTGTCCTGGACTCACTTTGTTGACAAGGCTGGCCTCAAACTCACAGAGATCTGCCTACCTCTGCTCCACTGAGTACTGGGGTTACAAGTGTGCCCCACCACACTTGGCTGACAGTGTTCTTTGTAGTCCTTTTGACTGGTTGTTTCTCCTTTGTCCAGCGACTTCCAAACAAGCATTTTGGGGTCAGTACTCTGCCAAGTGTTTGGGAAGCCTTAGGATATAGCTATGACTGTTTTTGCCACACACCTGTATCCTCCCTAGTCTTCTGTCCTATCAACACTAGCTGCCTTTGGCATGTAGTCTCTCTGATCCAGACATTTAATGCAGAGTCCCTTGGCTTTTGTTTGTCTTCTCTCCCCAGCTTTTCAGTGGTGTGACAACTCCTTCAAGACAGCATTTTCATTGCTTATTTTGCTTCTTATCCTGAAAGATCCCTATGAGACTTCTTGTCTGCTGATCAGTATTTTAAGAACTGTTTCCTTCTGATATATTTTGGGTACTTTGTTTGGTTATTTCGTCAGGGAGATGAATCCAGTTCCTATTCTCCATCTTGGTTAGGAATCATCCCTATTTTATTTACTGAGCCTCTGTCTTTTCTTTAAGATGGAGTCTCAGTAGGTTGCCTATGTTGTCCTCATGGTTATGGGCTCAGGAAAACCTATCATTTCATTTTTCCTGAACAGTTGGAAGTACAGGTACATGGGTATGTATATGCATATATATATATATATATATTGCAATATATATATATTGCAATATATATATTGCAATATATATATATACATTGCAATATATATATATTGCAAATGGTGAGATACTGAGTAAATATAAATGATTCTGGATTTTACAGATTTTATATATAGTGATGAAGTGTTTTAACAGCGATGAACTGAGAAAGAATGGTTTCTAGTTTGTATTAGGTAGTAAGAAAAAGCTTCTTAGATGAGGAACGTTTGAACAGAGACTAGAAAAATTAAAAGGATGAGGTTGTTGTATATATAAGTAGAGGTTGAGCTTCTGAGGCCTGGGAGAATACAACATCTAGGAGTCTCTGGGCAGAAGCCTGGCAGCAAGGTCTAGAAGCAGCATGGAGGCTACATTAGCTTGATGAACGCCAGATCATATAAGCCATTGTGGTCACCGTAATAATGTATTTTTTCTTTTCTTTTTTAATTTTTTAATTTTATTAATTACAGTTTATCCACTTTGTATCCCAGCTGTACATCCTTCCCCATCTCCTCCCAATCCCACCGTCCCTTTTTCTTCTTCTTCTATGCCCCTCTCCCAGTCCAATGATAGGGGAGGTCCTCCTCCCCTTCCATCTGACCCTAGTCTATCAGGTATCATGAGGACTGGCTGCATTGTCTTCCTCTATGGACTGGAAAGGCTGCTCCCCCTCAGGTGGAGGTAATCAAAGAGCCAGCCCATGAGTTTATGTCAGAGACAGTCCCAGTTCCCATTATTGGGGAACCCTCTTGGACACTGATTTGCCATGTGCTACTTCTGTGCAGGGGTTCTAGGCTATCTCCATGCATGGTCCTTGTTTGAAGTATCAGTCTCAGAAAAGACCCCTGTGTCCAGATTTTGGTTCTGTTGCTCTCCTTGTGGAACTCCTGTTTCTTCTAGGTCTTTCTATCTCCCCCTTCTTTATAAGGTTCCCTGCACACTGCCCAAAGTTTGGCTATGATTCTCAGCATATGTTTGATACCTTGCTGGGTAGAGTCTTCCAGAGGCCCTCTGTGATAGGCTCCTGTCCTGTTTCCTGTTATCTCTCTCTTCCGATGTCCGTCTCATTTGCCTTTCTGAATAAAGATTGAGCATCTTACTCAGGGTACTCCAGAAATCGTGGTACATTTACACAATGGAATAATACTCAGCAATTAAAAACAAGTAAATCATGAAATCTGCAGGCAAATGGTGGGATCTAGAAAAGATCATCTTGAGTGAGGTATCCCAGAAACAGAAAGACACACATGGTATATACTCACTTATAAGTGGATATTAGACCTATAATATAGGATAATCATACTACAATCTGTACACCTAAGGAATACAAGTAGTTTTTAATGTGAGTGAAGTAAAAATGAAAGAAGAACTTTGAGCAAAATACATATTGTTTTAAACACATATTTTTTCAGGTACCTTAAGAATGGCTGTGCAGGTAATGTGTGTAGTGATCAGGAAGGAAGGCCATTTAACCGACTATGTGTTTTTTAGGGTAGAGGGTGGTAGGTTGGAATGCTTAGTTTTATTCGATATGGTTTATGTGGGAAAGGGAGAAATACGGTTTTTTGTTGTTTGTTTTGTTTGTTTTCACTTGGAGTTCTGTTTGTTGTTTGTTTTAACTTGGAGTTCTGTTTTATCTTTAGCTTGAGTCACTGGCAAAAGAAAAAAAATGAGATAATTGGGATGCAGTGTTGCTGCTTGAAGAAGCGAATTTGGATCTGGTTTGGATATATTCTTCTTAATATACCTACTTCAGGGTGTCCTTAGACAGAAATACAGGTTGTGACCCTGAACTTCAGGGAAGGGTGACTCTGGTGGCTTGAATTTGGGAACTATTTGCATAGAGATTATTTTGACATCATGTAGCTGGAAGAGATCACTGAGGAATATATTAGTTAAAATAAGAAGAGATTCAAACATTGACCACTAAGACCTAGGACATGTGTCAAACAAAGTAGAGGAACTCAAAAGAAGTCCAAGAAGGAGAAGTCTGCATTGTAGAGTAGATGAGCAGTAACAGGGCCCTGGACACATATCACAGGGGAGAAAGAGAAATCACTAGTGTCTGACACTATAGGCGAGAAAGTTCAATGACCTTATCTAGATGGTGAATGTTAGGAAAGGTTGCAAGACTGACTCCCTAGGGACCTAAATAATCATTCAAATAAGGAAAGAGAGGTATAAAAAATGACAGATATTTTAACACCATATTCAGAAAGTGGTAGGACCAGGAGCTGAACTTAGGTCTGTATGATTGAAAACTTAAGACTTATACCCTGTGTCGCACTGCCTTTCCTTACTTCTAATCCGCAATCCCATCTACATACTGAATTTCACCAAATTCCAGGAATATGCGACTCTTAAAATAACTTGGAAGAAGCAATACAGTTCTTGTTAAGGGGAGCCTTACTATAGAACTTTCGTTGCTTATTTCTTTTGTTATATGTTCTCTTTGTGTTATTGTGTGTATTGCCACCTTGTTTTAAAAATTGCTTATGGAAAAGGCAAAGGAACCTCATAAAAGCCCACAGAAACAAAATAATATGTATCTTATGAGAAAAATATGAAAAAAAGAACCTTGAAATGCAGTGCCATTCATTAATCCAAATGAGCCTATTTCCTCTCTCAACGCCAAAGGAACCTAGGAGACTTAGCATTTATGGTAACAGATATGTGAGGACATTATTGTTTTGTAAGCAACTTTCATGTTCTCAGAGCCTATTGAAAAAGCACTGGAGTCTACACAGGTGGTGGGTTTAGGCAGCAGGACAGAAGTATGAGCTAGAAACTAGGTTCTAGCTCAGTCTTTGGAGGCATGCATGTGACTTTGGCTCCAGTACTCACCACACGTGTGATGCTGGCTGGGCAGACTATTTTCTTTGCTTCCATATCCTTGCTTTCCTCATCTGTTGATAGGATGCTTAATTGCCACCTTCTGTACTTGGGCAGTTGAATCTACATTCAAGTAGGTGAGCAAGGAGGCAAATGGCAGTCACTCTCAGAAGACAGCGTCTTTCCTTAGCAAGTACTTAATGTCTTGTAGGTCCCTTTGCCTTCATACTTAATAAAGAAAACACCCAGTGTAAGGACCTGACTCTAAGTCTGTACATCTTGATAAGGGACACAAGCAGCAGGGGCAGGATGCTTGCCTGGATGAATGTGAGCTGCAGCGTATATGAGTGTATCCTGGGTTTGCTAACCCTAGTTCTCTCTGCCTTTTAAACTTCCTTTATTCACCTTTTAAAACTTAACTTCAATTATCATACTGCCCTTAACCCCACTTGCTGATGATGTCTTCCACAGCCTTTCCAACACCCTGGAGGACACAAAGTGATTCTTCAGCAATTCTTACTCTTTATATCTTGCCTCTCTGTTCCATGACAGAAGGCACAATTCGTCTTATGGGTATTGGATTGCACTGGGACTTTGAGGCTGCTCCTGTGAATCTGAGGGCTGTGTTCCTCACCCTAGACATCTTGGAGCATCGTAAGTAGAAATCAGATGCCCATAGATCAGTAAATTACAGCTACCAGAAGCTGTGGGGCCCTCTCCAAATCTTCTGCTACTCAAGTTGAAACTTCCATTAGACAACCTAACATTTCTGTGGAATCAGACTCCATGTTTTTAGACGTGAGTCAATTGTTCCCAACAAATATATTGCCATTTTACAGAGTTTTGACAGAAGAATGCTTGGGAAAGGGAGTGCTGACACTTAGGGAGTTTTAAAAATAGCTTTAATTACCACGTGCAGCAAATGTATCTGAAAACTAAAGGTTAGTGTCTACCTTTCTGCATTCCTATCCATCGCTCTTCCCACAAACGAATTCCGGCAGATTCAAATGAACTTGCTGCTTGTGCCAGAAAGGCCCTATTATCTGTGCCTTCTACCCTGTTATTACACCTCCTTTGCCAGGCTTGATGATCATTATTCATCACACAGAGAAAGAGAAGTGAGCACGCCTGCATGCACGCACGCATACACACAAGAGGCTGCTGCCTCACACACAGCATGGGGATCACGGCTCCTGGTGGAGCTGCCTATGGAGGGCCCTTTAAAGCTGGAACATGTGCAGAAACAACCAGGAGACAGTTCAAACCACTCAGAACTGATTAGCATAAAGTGTTCTGAATGATGTTTGGGGGCTTATAGAGACAGTAGCATCAACTTTGGTTCTCTTTCTTCTACTTCTAACCAGGAGCTATTATGTGTACTGGGACAGCTTGTCTTTTAAACCGGCACAGAGAATTACAAATGATGCTGTATAGCATTAGAAAGGGCAGAGAAGTCTACAGTCATTTCACTCTGAACATATTTGATCTCAGAAGCTAATTAGGGGCCAGGCCTGTTTAGTACGTGGAGAAAGGGAGGCGACAAAATTGTTCAACTCTCAGTGGCCAGAAGTTGAACAGATTTTCCTGTAGTACCAGAGAACATCTGTCAGTTGCAGAAAGGGGCTGATTCTTTTCTGCCTGTGGAAAATCCAGCTGTTGCTTCCTTCATGCCTAGCGTTCTACCTGGTTAAGAATTGCCAACACACCCACCTTATAAAACCTCTGGGGTCTGCAGGCCATCTTCCTTACCCTCAAGTTTCTGCTTCTCATACTGTGTGATAGGTTCTTCTATGGATGCTTTATAAGACAATTCAAAACAAACAAAATAAAACAAAAATTTGTCTATGTACTTGCAGGAAGCATGATAAATTTGATCCCATCTAGTATAACTGGTTCTTCTCTGACCTCACAAAAGTTATGTAAAAAAATTCATAATGAGAAGGGGACCATAGGAATATTGGGTAGGATGTAGAAACATATATTTAGTGAAAGCATTGAATTTACTCTCTAATCCTTTGTTATCAGAAGAAGGAGAAAGCTTATCTCATAGATGTTACGCTTGAGAAACTTGTTCTCAGTGGGAAGGAAACATAGATGACACTGATGACAGCTGGAACATCTATCCTCCCGTGGTGCTCTCTGTGCCACAAAGCACATTGGCTAAATTGGCAAGATAGGCTAGCTAAGGTTTTTCTGAGGTGGTAAGGATTTGATTGAGAAATGGAACATTGGTCTTGACATAGCCATGATCTAGAGACTTTGGATTATGGGTTAGAAAGGCTTGTGGTATAATTCTGTTTTGTTTGCTTTTCCCTGGGGAATGGAAGAGGTGATAGGATCAAGTGAGTCCCTCTCAGGCAACACTGTCTAAACCATTCTCCCTCTCTATGCAGATGTGTAGAAAGCTGGACAAAGGACAAGGCACTGAGTGTCCCCACACTGTTCAGGAGAGGACAATCCTTTTTCTTACTGGGCCTGAGCCTGTGGATGATCTCCCAGGTTCTCTCTCCCTTGGTCTAGTTTATCTTGCTACAGTCACTGCTGTCCTTGCTCCTTCCCTATGTCCTATCCCTCTCTTCACTCTCCATTTCTCATTAAGTGAAATCACTCCAGTTTTCCCCAAAGGAGGGTCACGTTCAGTTGTACATACATGGGCAGTCCAGGAGGGGGCAGGAGAGAGGCCTGCACTTGTCTCCCTCCACGGTGATGCTTCTCTCTGTGAACTGACATCTGCAAGGAGTCAGCCTGTCTCCGGCGCTTCGGACCTGCTGCGAGCGAAGGATCTGCTCTCTGGAAGAGAACATGGGAATCTCTGGGCTGAGAGGGAAGTTCCGTTGATGGCATCCTAGAGCGGCATGCGCCGAGCATGTAACAAGCGCTCTGAGTCACACTCTTCAGGACCCCCTTCCGTCTCTGTCCTGTCTGGGACACACGTACCAAAGAAGGAGGAAAGCTAAAGAACAAAGCATAGGGACCTGTTCATGGCAGTTGTGTCACCACAGCAGCAGCAGCAGCAGCAGCAGCAGCAGCAGCAGCAACACCACCACCACTACCAACAACAGCAACAACAAAAGCACCAGCCCTACCCCCCCCGCAATGCACCTTATTGCCTGTATGCAAATTCCAATAATTTCAGCCATTATTTAGTCAATTAATATTTATTTTTATTTTGTGCCTCTGTTTCTTGTATTGATAATTTAATGACATGAAGCTCTGCTACCCAAGAGAATCATCATGAGAAGTAAACGAGAGAAAATGTGGAAACCATTTAGAACAGGGCTGGGCTATTAAGAACAGCATCAGCACTGATGAGGTGGTCAGTAAAATCAAAGTGTCCACAGAAAGGCTGAACATGGCTGCATACCTGTGTTTTGGCTGGTGTGGAATTTATGAGTTTATGATGTATATGAGAACAGTTTCTATCCCCCAGACCTCCATCACAAGCGTTATAAATCTGAGCAAACAATCAGAAAGATATCATTAGACCCAGGTAATAGATACATATATGAAAAGAAAAGGTATTTCTGTTTTGCAGACACATCTGCACTCTCATTATCTATACTAGAGAAGATACAGAAGTTGCCTAAGTGTCTGTATGCAGATAAACAGATAGATAAAACGTGCCAAATATACACAATGAAATATTATCTGACTTTACAAGAGAAGGAGATCCTGGCAATTCTGTCAGTTTATTTGAACTTGGAGAACATTATGCTAAGTAAGCCGTGCACAGAAAGGCCGGTGTCACATGATGTCATATACAGAATCAAAAAAAGTACTCAGTGGGGATAATGATGTTATCTGAGGATTGGTTGGTACAGGGGGTTGTTTAGATGTTGGCCAAAGAATACAATATATCAGACTGTATGAACATCTCAGGGGACCTAATATACAGCGTAGTGACTGTAATTAATGACTATATTATATATTTAAGTTACTGCAATTATTCTGCCACAGATAATTATGGGGAGAACTGGGTATGTCACCAGCCTTATTTAGCCATCTCATAATGTATGTATTTTTAAAAACATCATGTTATTATACATTACAACTGTGTAGAGCTTGGTACACCAATGTAATAATGGTAACAGTAATAATAGTGATAGCAATACAAAGGATATTTCTGTGGTTACTCAATATGTTCCAACTCGTGTTGGACCTCAGGTTAGCCAAAGTGCTTTTTTTCTGTCCTTGACAAACCCTAAGTCTCAGTCCCAGCCTTTCTTAATAGCTATGAGCTTCACCTCTTTGGTATCCCAATCCTAGGACTAAAATTCTATCAGGGACTGGAGAGGTTGATAAACTGCTTCCCCAGCTCTTTCCTGACATCTCTGGGAAGATTACTTGTTCTGCCACTTGTATCACTCTACTTTTCAAAGCCACAGAAGACTTTTCAGTTGACTGTCATAGACTCTTTTTTCTTAAGACGGGTCATACTGTGTCACATTGGGTAGCCTAGAACTCTCTGTATGAACCACACTGAATTTTAGCTGACGGAGATCTTTCCTGCCTCTGTCCCCCAGTTACTGGTAATAAAGGCATGTGTCATCATGCTCAGCCTTATTTTTTTTCTTAAATGTCTTGTGAGAAAGAAGGGCACAAACTTTCTAGAGAATAAGGAATGGATAGGCAGGTAGATGGTTGAAGAGAGATAGAGACATAGGGAACACAGAGAAAAATTGCTCTATTTTTTTTTCTTGATTAGTCTATAACAGTAAAAACAAAACAAATTAATATATCAGTGAATGATCCTTTCAAAGACCACGTATGTATACTATTTCTCTGAAGAGATTTTTAAAAATGTAATTAATTGCAGTTCACTTTGTATCCCAGCTGTAGCCCCCTTCTTTGTACCCTCCCAATTCTACCCTGCTGCCAACCCTCCTTCCATCTTCTCCTCTCATGTCCCTCCCACAGTCCACTGATAGGGGAAGTCCTCCTCCCCTTCCACCTGACCTTAGCCTATCAGGTCTCATCAGGACTGGCTACATTGTCTTCCTCTGTGGCCTAGTAGGCTGTTCCCCCCTCAGGAGGAGGCGATCAAAGAGCTAGCCACTGAGTTCATGTCAGAGAGAACACACTGTTCCCCTTACTAGGGTATCCACTTGGAGACTGAGCTGCCGTGGGCTATATCTGTGCAGAGGTTCTCCGTTATCTCCATGCATGGTCCTTGGTTGGAGTATCACTCTCAGAAAAGACCCCTGTGTCCAGATTTTTTGGTTCTGTTGCTCTTCTTGTGGAGCTCCTATTCCCTCCAGGTCTTTAATCTCCCCCTTCTTTCATAAGATTCCCTGCAATCTGCCCAAAGTTTGGCTATGAATCTCAGCATCTGCTTTAATACCCTGCTGGGTAGAGTCTTTCAGAGGCCCTCTGTGGTAGGTTCCTGTCCTGTTCCTGTTTTCTCCCTCTTCTGATGTCCATCCCGTTTGCCTTTCTGAATTAGGATTGATCATCTTACCCATTGTCCTCTTTCTTGCTTAGCTTCTTTAGGTGTACTGATTTTAGTATGTTTATCCTATATTATATGTCTAATATTCACTTATAAGTGAGTATGTATCATGTGTGTCTTTCTGCTTCTAGGATAACTAACTCAAGATGATCTTTTCTAGTTCCCACCATTTGCCTGCAAATTTCATGATTTCCTTGTTTTTAATTGCTGAGTAGTATTCCATTGTATAAATGTATCACAATTTCTGTATCTATTCCTCAATTAAAGGACATCTGGGTTATTTCCAGGTTCTGGAATAAAGCTGCTAAGAACATGGTTGAGCAAATGTCCTTGTTGTGGACTTGAGCATATTTTAGATATAGGCCTAGGAGTGGTGTATCTGGATCTCAAGGTAGCACTATTCCTAATTTTCTGAGAAAGTGCCAGTTTGATTTCCAAAGTGGTTGTATAAGTTTACATTCCCACCAGAAATGGAGGAGAGTTCCCCTTTCTCCACATCCTCTCCAGCATGTGTTGTCACTTGAGTTTTTGATCTTAGCCATTCTGATGGGTATAAGGTGAAATCTCAGGGTCGTTTGATTTGCATTTCCCTGATGACTAAGGATGTTGAGCCTTTTTTAAAGTGTTTCTCTACCATTTGATATTCCTCTATTGAGAATTCTATTAACCTCTGTACCCCATTTTTTTAATTGGATTACTTGATTTGTTGCTTTTTAACTTCTTGAGTTCTTTTTATATTCTAAATATTAGCCCTCTGTCAGATATAGGTAAAGATCCTTTTCCAGTCTCTAGGCTCTCGTTTTGTTCTGATGATAATATCTTTTTCTTTACATAAGTGTTTCAGTTTCATGAGGTCCTATTTATTGATTGTTGATCTTAGAGTCTCTGCTGTTGATATTCTGTTCAGGAAGTTATCTCCTGTGCCAGTGAGTTCAAGGCTCTTCCTCACTTTTTCCTCTAACAGATTTAGTGTGTCTGGTTTTATGTTGAGGTCTTTGATCCACTTAGACTTTAGTTTTCTGTAGGGGGATAAATATGGATCTATTTGCATTTTTCTACATATAGACATCCTGTTAGACCAGCACCATTTGTTGAAAATGCTATCTTTTTTTCCATGGAATGGTTTTGGCTTCTTTGTTAAAAATCAAGTATCCGTAGGTGTGTGGGTTTTTTTGTGGGTCTTCTGTTCAATTCCATTGATCCACCATTCTGTTTCTATGAAGAGATTTTTATTGCTTTCCAATTCTGGTTATTACGATTAAAGCTGCTATGAACACAATTGAGCAAATGTCCTTGTTGTATGATTGAGCATCTTTTGGCTATATGCCTAAAAGTTCTATAGCTGGGTCTTGAGGTAGTGCTACTCCCAATTTTATGAAAAAGCACCATATTGATTTCCAAAATGATTGTACAAGTTTACATTCCTACCAAGACTCTGCCCATCAGTGTATCTATCTAAGCAGATGCTGAGACTCACAGCTAAACTTTGTGCAGAGCATAGCGAGTCTTATGGAAGGAGGGGAGATAGAAAAACTGGGAGGGGACAGGATCTCCACAAGGAGACCAACAAAGCCAAAAAAGCTGGGCCCAGGGGTTCTTTCACAGACTGATGCATCTACCAAGGACCATACATGGAGAGGACCTAGACCCCCTGCTCAGATGTAGCCCATAGGCAACTCAGTGTCTATGTAGGTCCCCTAGTAAAGGGTGAAGTACCAGTCTCTGACATAAACTTGGTTGCCTGCTCTTTGACTACCTCTCCCTGGCAGAGTGGCCTTACTAGGCCACAGAGGAAGAGGATCCAGACAGTCATGATGACACCTGATAGTCTTGGTTCATATAATAGGGAAGTAGGACTCCTCCTATCAGTGGACTAGGAGTGGGTTTGGGGGTGGGTAACAGGGAGGGAGGGTGAGGCAAGAGGAGATGAGGGAGGGTGCTACAACTGAGATACAAAGTGAATAAATTGTAAAAATAAATAAACAAAATGATTTTTTTTCTTTCTTTTTTTTTTTCGTATTTTATTTTTTTCTTATCAGTTACATTTTATTAACTCTGTACCCCAGCCGTGTCCCGATCCCTCATTCCCTCCCAGTCCCTCCCTCCCTCCCTCCTCTCCACCGTGCCCCTTGCCAAGTCCACTGATAGGGGGGACCTCCTCCCCATTCATCTGATCCTGTTTTATCAGGTATCCTCAGGACTGGCTGCAAAGCTCTCCTCTGTGGCCTAACAGGACTGCTCCTCCCTTGGGGGGTGGGGAGGCCAAAGAGCCAGTCATTGAGTTCCTGTTAGAAACAGTCCTTGTTCCCCTCACTATGGGAAACCAATTGGTTACTGAGCTACCACAGGCTACATCTGAGCAGAGGTTCTAGGTTACATTCATACATGGTCCTTGGTTGCATGTCAGTCTCAGAAAAGACCCTGTGCCCAGATATCTTTGGTCCTTGTGGAGCTCCTATCCTTTCCTCATCAGTCTAACTCCCCTTCTTTCTTATGATTCCCTGCACCCTGCCAAAGGTTTGGTCACAAGTCTTTGCTTTGAAAACACCGCTAGTTAGAGTCTTTCCAATGCGCTCAGTAGACTCCTGTCAATGTTCAATGCGTATCCCATCTGTCTTTCAAAACGAGGATTGATAATCTTACCCCATGTCCGCTCTCTTGATTATCTTTTTTAGGTGTATAGATTTCATTATGTTTGTCATATCTTATAGGTCTATATAAGTGAGTATATACCCTGTTTGTCTTTCTCCTTCTGGGATATTTCACTCAGAATGATCTTTTCTAGATTCCACCATTTGCCTGCAAATTTCATGATTTTCTCCTTTTTGATTGCTGAGTAGTATTCCATTGTGTAAAAATACCACAATTTCTGTATCCATTCCTCCATTGATGGACATCTGGGTTGTTTCCAGGTTCTGGCTATTACAAATAAAGCTGCTATAAGCATGGTTGAGCAAATATCCCTTTTGTGTACTTGAGCAAAGTTTGGGTATATACCTAGCAGTGGTATAGCTGGGTCTTGAGGAAGCACTATTCCTAATTGTCTTAGAAAGCGCCAGATAGATTTCCAGAGTGGTTGTACCAGTTTACATTCCCACCAGCAGTGGAGGAGGGTTCCCCTTTCTCCACAACCTCTCCATCATGTGTTGTCCCTTGAGTTTTTCATTTTGGCCATTCTGATGGGTGTAAGGTGATATCTCAGGGTCGTTTTGATTTGCATTTCCCTGATGGCTAATGAGGATGAGCATTTCTTTAAGTGTTTCTCTGCCATTCGATATTCCTCTGTCGAGAATTCTGTTTAGCTCTGTTCCCCATTTTTTTAATTGGATTACTTGGTTTGCTGCTTTTCAGCTTCTTTAGTTCTTTGTATATACTCGATATTAGTCCTCTGTCAGATAAAGGGTTAGTGAAGATTCTTTCCCAATCTGTAGGCAGTCGCTTTGTTTTGATGACAGTGTCCTTTGCTTTACAGAAGCTTTTCAGTTTCATGAGGTCCCATTTATTGATTGTTGCTCTTAGAGCCTGTGCTGTTGGTGTTCTGTTCAGGAAGTTGTCTCCTGTGCCAATGAGTTCTAGACTGTTCCCCACTTTTTCTTCTAACAGATTTAGAGTATCTGGTTTTATGTTGAGGTCTTTGATCCACTTGGACTTTAGTAACAAAATGATTTTTATTGGTAGGCTCAGTTTTGTGGAATCCTATTGTTTTCAATTAATGATACAACATTAACAATTTGTCATGTCAGTAAATAGCCTTTTAGATTATATTTAATGATATTATAGTACTCTGTCATTTGAAGGAATTTATGCAAATATTCTTAATTGTTAGAAACTTAGGTTGTCTATGTTCTCTGTAAATAGTGCCACAGTCAATAGCTTTCTCCCTTAATTCCTTGATGGTGTCTTCAAGTAAATCTTCCAATTGTTATATCTGATTTCTGAATCAAAACTTGGTTTTGTCTGTCTACCACCCCTAAGGAATAAAGTATTTCCTTGTTAAAGAATAAAAAATCTGGGTTGTCAGAACTGGGAAGAGTGAAGAGAGAGAGTCTTATGGAAAACTGAGGAGAGAGAGGGACCCAGAGGGAACAGGAGCTCCACATGAAGACCAACAGAGTCAACAATTCTGGGCCCAGGGCAACCTGCAGCTACTTATGTAACAAGCAAAGACCATACATGAAGAGAACATATGCCCTCTCATTGCTCAGATGTAGCCAACAGGCAGGTCAATGTCCATTTGGATTCCATAATAAGGGGATCACAGAATGTTTATGACATGGGATCTGGTGCATGCTCCTTGATCACTTCCCCCAGGCAGGGTGGCATTGCCAGACCACAGAGGAAGAGGATGCAGGGAGTTCTGAAGAGACTTGGCAATCTGTGACCAGTTGGTAAAAGAGAAGGGCTCCTCTTTGTGAGGACTAGGGAAAGGGGATAGGGTGAAAAGATGGAGGGTGGATGGGACCAGGAAGGGACTACAATTGAAATGTAAAGTGAATAAATAAAAATCTTCTAAAGTACTAAAGAAAAAAATCTGGGCTGGGAGACACTCAGTCTAGGACTTGCATACCAAGTGTGAAGACCTCAGCTTGATCTCCAAGTCCTCATAGAAAGTCAGGTATAGCTGGGTACAGTGGTGCAGGTCTTTAATTCCAGCACCCAGGAGGCAGGGACAGGCAGATGGTGGTGAGCTGGAGGGCTACATGTCAATTTCTAGGCCAGACTCTATCTGAAAATATAGGGTATGATAGGATGCTTTTACCTCTTATAACCTCAGTTCTGGGGAGATACAGGTGCATCCTTAAGCTCCTTGGCTAGCCAACTGTTGTATAGCCCTTTCCTCCAATATTCCAAGGACAATGGAAGACTATACTAGATTTTTTTTTTTCTGTGACAAAAATATATGATACCAACAAGTTGAAGGATGAAACATTTATTTGGCTCCTGGATTTGGAGTCTTCTGTTCATGTTTGTTGCCTCTGTTGTTTCTGGGCCAGTTCGGGGCAGAGCATCATTGTGGAAGGGCATGGAGGAGCTTTTCGCCTCACAGTAGCCAGGAGCACACAACAAGAGGAAAAAGGATCAGGATAAGTTGTACCTTTCAGAGTCAGACCTTAGGTGACCTGCTTCCTTTAACTAGGCCCCATTTTATACTTCAGGTATGAAGCCACTGATAATTTGCTTTGTTATGAACCCTCAGAACTGAATTCTTGTCACCCCAGAACCTTTTGGGGGGATGTTTTATATTCAAACTATAGCAAAGATGGTGTAAAGTAGCTTTTATGATTATATACAAATGATCCTGCTTACTAAGGATATTGTTATTATGATGATGTTTTTGTTGTTGTGTGACTCTTCAATGGTCTGAGTGAAGCTCCTAAGGAGGACTTTCTGTAGAGAGCAGGTTCTCTCTTCAGCTTTAGAGGAAAGAAATGAACCATATTCTTCTTCCCCAAAAGAGATTTCTGCTGTTAAATATTTCCCACAGTTTTGATTCATCTGCATTTTCATATTCTTCTAATAGGTGAGAAGTTTTGGAGACAAAAAAAAAAATTGATTGTCAGTCATTTTGCTTGGACAAGAGGTTTCTGGGTCAGGCATGTCTGAGAAATTTCCTGTTGTTAAATTTGAGTGTCTCAAAGGACAATTCAGTTTAATGAAGTGGGTCAGCCTCACATGAAATGTCATCTTGTCTTCCCTAAACATTGACACCAGGAAGAAGCACTCCATTGAGATTTTGTTCTTAGGCTCACACCACAGAGCAATCTTTGGATGTGGTTTTCCCCTCTCCAGTTTTCACATTGAAATTTGGTCCCCCGTGTGACAACATGGCAAGGTGGGCCCTGGCAGGGAATTAGAGAGGAAAGAATAGCTTTGTTGTAGGAATGGTTTCCAGCTCTCCTGAAAACAGCAAGTTGCTGCAGAGTGGGCCTTTGTAATGCAATTTTTGCCCCTTTCACAGGCACATGTTCATTTGCCCTTCCACTTTTCATTGTGTGTGAAGGAGCATGAGACTCTGGTCAGAAGCTCCTAAATGCTGTCAACATTCTTTTGGACTTCCAATCCATTCTCTAGGAGAGAAAACTTAAGTCACCCAGTGTCAGTCATTCTATGACAGTGACAAGAATGACAGATGCTAAGAGGTTCTGCACTCCATCTGAGAAACAGACTCAGTATGCCATCGAGCTTGGGAAATGTAATGACACCTAGGACATGAGATTATTAGATGTCTACTAATTGGGCAATGGCCATGGAGTCCTGTTACTTGGGAGGCAGGGCTTGGGGACACTGTTACATCAAAATCTTGTCTTTCATTTTGAGTAAGCTGGGGAGAGTCTGGGACATCTGAGTTGAGGTGCAATATGATTTCAATTTTGTTTGCAAGGATCATCCTGACACTTGCTTTGAACATGAACCACAGGGGTTGTGGTAGAAAAGGGAAAAATTGAAAAGGTTAAGAAGTTCACTACAGATGACAGTGGCTTGGAGCAGGGTGTACCAGGAGAGGTAGGAAGAATCAGACAGCTTCTGAAATTTTATTGACCCTTTGATGAGACCCGTGCATGGGGGAGGATTCCTGGAACAAAGGGCAAAGCATCACTGTTTAAAACAAAACAAAGGAGATGGTTTGATGGTATGTGTGAGGTGAGTGTCATTTATATGGAAAGTTTTGGACTCTGGTGCCCACAGGCAGTATTTTATAAACATTTGAAGCATAGTCATGAGTCTGTTGAGTGTAATTCACATATGCCCCTTCGAAAGCATCTTTGCCCTTGTACCGCTTAGTTATTTTTGTCAACTTGACACAAATTAGAGACACCTGGGAAGAGGGAACTTCAAATGGGGAATTCCATCCATCAGAATAGCCTTTGGGCATGCCTGTGGGACACTTTCTTGATTAATTATTGATGTGAGAAGACACAGCCCTCTAGTGGTGGTGTCACCCTGGGCAGGTGGTCCTGGCTTGTATAAGAAAGCAGGTTGAACAAGCTATGGAAAGTAACCCAGTAAGCAATGTTCCTTCATGCTTCAGTTCCTGCCTCCATCCTGCTTTGAATTCCTGCCCTGGTTTCCCTCAATGATGAACTGAAAAATGTAAGCTGAAATGAACCCTTTCCTCCCCAAGTTGCTTTTGATCTTGATGTATGTAACAATAGAAAGTAAACTAGGACAGCTATTACAATAGCAAACATTAGTATTGCCCACAAATACTTCTTCGTCCCTTGAAATCAGGGCATCCAATCTCCAAAAACCTCTGATCTTTCTGTTCTTACAGATTACTGGAAGCATCTGAAATTTTTTAGCTCTTTTCTGGGGGAGGAATAATCATTCATTTTGAGTATATGGCCACTGACAAAATTCCCATAGTTCATTGTATAACCCTACACCCATGATTATATGGACAGCACTAACTGGACAAGGGAGTTATTTTAAAATAAAGACTAAAGACCCGATGTTTGGATGGGACAGATTAAGGAGACATGGGGCCAATTAGAAGGGGAAATGGGGGTATATAGGATCATATGTCACTGTATGAAAATATGAAGCATAAAATTATATCAATGTGATATAAAATACCACATGGAATTTTTCACATTGTTTTTTGTGCTTGATAATTTAATCATTCCAGCATCAGTGAATGAAAAGACTGTTCTTTCCTCTTGAGAGCCTTTGCCAAAAATCAATTGGCCTTCAACTTGTAGATATAATCTCTTCTGTTGAATTGACCTGTGTTTTGTCTTTCAGCTAACGATGCATACTTTTAATAACTATATATTTTGGTTGGTCCTGAAAGCAAGTGGCATAGCTCCTTTTAATTTTGGTGGAAACTTTGCTTTTAGCCTTCTGTGTCCTTCATGTTTCCACATAGCTGGGACTATGTTGAAATATGTCAGGCACATAGGCCACAGAATTTTAGAAGAATTCATTCTTGGGTTGCTAATAGTGTTCCTCCCTAGTTCCTGCTTTGCATTTTCTTATACTTTAAAATTAACTTGTCAGTTTCTAGGAAAAAGTCAGCTAGGCTTTTAATTTGAATCATGTTGAAACTAGAGACTTTTTTTAGGAATAATTGACTCTTAGCAATACTGTCCTGTGAGAAAGGAATATATTTTTATTTATCTAAGTCCTCAATTATTTGTAGCAGTGTTTTATAGTGTTAAGTGCATGTCATACTGTTAGATTCATCTCTGAGTATTTATATTTTTCAGATCCTTATAAATGCTGCGGCTTTTCAATTTAAACTTGCAATTGTGTATTGTTAGCTTATAGGAATACAATCTCACTCAACCTTGCTAGACTCAATTTTTAGATACAGAGGTTTTCTTTTTGTGTATTTCCTCTGATTTTATTGTAGACTAACATGCCTTTATGATAAAGAGAACATTTTTTTTCCTTGAATCTATATCTTTTATTTCTTTTTGTTTTTTTTTTTTCCTCTTACACTGGCTTGAATCTCTAGTTCACTGTCAAATAGAAGTTAGGGAAGTTTGTTGTTGAATTTTGTCTCTCCTTGAAATCTGAATATGACCAGGGCTTAGCATTTGAAATAAGTAACAAGAATAGACATCTGTGTCTTTCCACTCCTACAGGGAAACATTTCACCCATTACTAGTAGTTATGAAATAGATTGAACATAAATACCTTTTAAAAAATCAAATTGAAGTTTTCTTTCATTCTTGGGCTTCTGAGAGGTTTTGAATAAAATAGATGTATATTGGGTTTGGTTGAGTTATTTATGTAGCTCCATTGAGATGATCACATGGTTCCCTCCTTTTTATTGTACTAGTAAGGAGAAGTTGATTCATTTGATTAACTAATTAATAAACTACTTGATCCTGTTCTCTTTTAATTGCTGTATTCAAAATTAGTGAATGTGTTTCAATATAGTACCTAATTAATTTTGAGTAATTTCTATCCCATACTTTCAGATTCATTGATTTTCTTCTATTTCTTCATCTTGTGCATGTTTTCATCTCAGACAATACATATTTAATTTGTGGAAATTCAGTTTTTTTTATCATTCTCCCTATTGCATAGACATTTTACTTTATTTACTTGAATATATAGTGTGGATTAGTAATATTCATACTGTGTGTTTTAAGTCTCTGTTCTATTAATTTAACCATCTATATTGTTTTTCAATCTGCTGCTATTGATTACTTTTCTAGTTATGGACTGTATTTTCCTGCTTTTTTATATGCACTGTAATTTTTGATTAGATGGCAAGTATTCTAATTTTAATAAAATATTTTATTGCTTCTTTGAGTGTTTCAGATATACATAGAATGTATTTCAATCATATTTACCCCATTTCTTTCCTCCAACAACCGTTTCCAGATTTCCATCATGTCCCTTCCAACAGTATGTCTTTTTGTTTTATTTTTCCTAAAAAAACTACTGAGCACAGTTAGTGCGTGAGTGCGGGGTCATCTATCTGTGTACGGTCAACCTTCCAGGGAACACACCCTTAAAGGAGACCGACTCCCCTCCCTCAGGTTCCCTCACATGACAATAGCTCCAAAGCAAGGGCTGGGAACTGTGTCTCCCTTGTCTATACTACAATGCTAACTGGCTTTATCCTGTGCAGACCTTGTGTAGACCCATGGCTGCCAAGAGGTCATGAGTACTGCAGTATACTCATGTCCAGAAGTCAGTTTCACCTCAGCCTTCCCCAGAGTCCTTGGACTGATTATCTTTCCACAGCTTCTTCCATGAACACATTGTAATTTTCTGTTAAGTGACACCGGGTTCCCTTTAGTTTCTTTAAATACCCCCTCCCCCAGACACATTTTCTCTTGGGTATTTTGATCTCTTTCGACTGGCTTTGGACCTTTCTTTGACAGGTATATCTCTTAGGTCTGTCTAATTAGACCTGTAATTTAGGATTGCTATACCTCTTTCTTTTAGATGGTCTTTTCCTAGACTGAAGTGGTTTTTTCATACACACGTGCTGATCAAACAGAACTCTCTCCAGATTTCTTAAGTAGCCTTCCTGTGACTTGCTATGTGCTCTTCTGCCTTATCGCTAACTGCATAAGTGTCCCAGATTCTTGACGCCTCAGCCTTTTCTTCAGTTTCACATACTCTCCCGCTCAAAGCAGCCAAGCTCCACTTCATTGGCTCTTCTGTGGAGCACCACTGCCCAGCTGTTTCTGATGCTCAGTGTCTGACAACTGTTGTTTCATTTATGTTGCATTTTTATGTAGCTGATTCAGGTGCGGGTAGATTCAGTTTACATGAATACACATGGGCAGAATTCATACTCATAGTCACCAGCCTACACTTTCCCAGTGTGCTTTTGTTATCATGAAACCCTGACCAAAAACAATTCGGGAGGAAAGGCATTGTTTGGTTTCCGAATCACAGTTTATTACTGAAGGAAGTCGAGGCAGGAACTCAAGACCTAGAGGCAAGAACTAAATCAGAGGCCATGGAGGAGGGCTGTCTACTGGCTTGCTTTCCACGGCTTGTTTTTTTACACAATTCAGGACCGTCTGCCCAGTAATAGCACTGCCCGTGGTTGACTGAGCCCTCCCATATCACTCATTAAGCAAGAAAACGCCCCAGAGATATGCCCACAGGAGGCAATGCCTCAGCTGAGGTTCTCTCCTACCTCATCCCAGATGACTCAAGTTTGTATCAAGTTGACAAAAGCTGACCTTTACACGCATCTTCATACTTGTGCCTACACCTTTGGATCTGTTCAAATGTAAGGACTTTACTATGTTGAACTCAAAGCTACAACCTTCAGAACTATACTAAGGTAAAGCTCTGGGCCACGAAGACTAATTTTTGAATCATCTTTGGAAGAATTTATGTAATATTTCAGGACTTTTAAATTATAAATGCAATTAATATTTATAATTTTCTATCAACTCCTCAGGGATAAAAAAAGAAACATGCAGTGTTAATGTGAAACATAAGGTCTTATTTTCCTAGTGGTTGGAAGAGTTATGCACAAATACAAGGAAATTTCAATATTCCTCTGAGACAACCAAATAGGTATTGCAAACAAAATAACTAAAATGGCTTGTAACGAGCAAGCAAATGAGTGCTGTGAAGGGTCAGCTGCTATCATATTTATTTTCCTGTTTGAATACCTGCCTGGGGAGCACAGTGCAAATGAAGGGACCCAACCAGCTTTTAAAATTTTAATGACAGAATGAAAAGCGTTGGCTTTGTGCTGTAGAGATACTTCCTTAGGTCATGACTTTAAATATTGAAATAATTGAGGTTCACGCTGTGTGGGTGTGCCTAAGGTTATGAAGAATTCCCTCTAATTCCCTGTTTCTTTCCATCACCTCGTGGCTCTCCCTCTCCTGACCTCTGTTTGTTTAATGAGTGCCTCCCTGGCCTGATACACAGTGCTAGCAAGCCAGCAGAGTACAAGACACACACTTTGCCCTTGAGGAACTGGTCCATTCTAACTCTAGCCTCCATGGAATGATGAACTAGCCCCTGTACTCTCCTTCTGGTGCTGTGTGTGCATGGGAGGAGGCAATGAATTCACAGCATTAGTGAAAGTGAATCACAGTTCTGGACTGTATCATAGAGGGCCTTATGGATTTCAGATCTGAGCTAA
Source organism: Psammomys obesus (assembly GCF_907164565.1). Taxonomy (NCBI): domain Eukaryota; kingdom Metazoa; phylum Chordata; class Mammalia; order Rodentia; family Muridae; genus Psammomys; species Psammomys obesus. The sequence continues at coordinate 360,102 of NW_026590598.1, read as the reverse complement.
TTGAACTTGGTCAGTACAACTCTTGAGATTTCTTTTCTGGGCTCATTTCTACATTGCTCTGCTGGGAATAGAGAGTGGCAGGAAAGGTCTCCTCTCTGCCTGGAACTGCAGAATCCTATTACTTGAAGGGCTTCCTATTCAGATTCAGTCCTGAGGTGTTGGACTTTGGAGACTCTGGATTTGTCCCTGCCTTCCAAATGCCAGGTTAAATTATTTTTAGCCTGTTCCTGAAGTTATTTTAGTGCTTTTAAAACTTGGGTCCAGACGTTTACATTTCTGATGCAACTTAGAGCGTACCTCAGCAATATTGTGTCCATAAAAGTGAAGGCACAGTTAGGGATGGCTACAGCTCTGTTTAGAATTGCTGTGACCATTTGAAAGGCTTCTGAATCCATTTGGAATAAAGGGAAAATGCATGGGTAGGAATGAGTGAAATGGTAGAATTAAGAAAATTCCAGGTTTGTGGGAATGGGAAGCTGACAGGAGCTCAAGGCAGAAGAGGGGAAAAGAGAAAAAAAAAAGAGTGACAAAGGACATAGAGAAACAACAGGAAAGAAGAAAATAAAAATAGGAGACTGAAAAGAAGAGAGCTGACCAGGAGATGCACAAATCTCTTGGCCACATAAAACTCTCCACAATCCACCTGGTAGCCAGATGGATGGCTACTGAGTGTCCCCAGTGAATGCTGAGCATATGTGAGGCTCAACGGAGGGAAAATGTTCACATTGAGTTCATAATCAAATGCAACGAGGACATTTAAGATAAAATGAAGATAATAGGATATAAGAATAATTCGGCATTCAGAGATGACAGAGCCCCTCCTTGGACATCCTTTTGGTACACCAGCAGATCTTCAACAGGGTTCAGAGACTAAAGCATGGAACCTGGGGACAGTTGTCCTGCGTGGTGGCCATATCCAGATGTTGCTTTTTAAGAAATGACCCGAGCTGAGTATTATAAGCTAACTGACTCTCTGGGCCAGCGTATGGGTATGTGATGTGACAGAGGGCTTGGGGCTGGGGTAAGGCTATAACTCTGAGAGCTATTTCCTGGGCAGTTCAGTGGAGGGGAACAGGCAGAGTACTGCTTTGTAGTAGCAGAGGCAATTTGTTTCACATCGACAAATGAAGACAGCTGTACTCTATTTCCAACAATGGCCTACTTTATTTAGGAGTAGAATGGTTACCTAGTCTTGGCAGGAAGTCAAGGAGATGTATCAGAGATGAGGAACAGGACAAAGTTAAATGCAGATTGGGGTGGTCTATTCTGGGTTCCTTTAGGGGCTTGGTGGAGCCTGCAGGAGCAATGAGGTGGTAAAAGAGAAAAAGGAGAATTTTTTGGCATGGGGTCTGGGCTAAAGCAGGTCTATGCTTGATTTAAAAGACTGTTGATATCTGTATCTTTTGAGCTGGAAGGATAGGAGCCTTGTTTTAAAACTGTGCTAGTTACATTGTCTTCCATTAAATTAAACCTATGTATTATATTAATGTTTAAAAGGATTTTTAAAATCACATTGACAGATATCATTCAAAGAAATAAAATATTTTTGCTTAAGTTACACAGCTAAAGAGGAGTAAAAGCTAGGAATGGAGGCCAAAGCCATCTGGTCTCAGATCCTACACACTTGCTACACTACAATGACATAAATAACAAGGGCATGCCAAACGTTAATATACCGTGAATCACCTGGGGGTTCTTTTTATGATACAGATTCTTATTAGATAGGCCTAGGTCTGCGATTCTGTATTTCCACTAAGTTCCCATCATATGCTGATACTATTGGTCCCATGGACCACATTTTGGGAAGTAAGGAAATCATCTGCAATTTTTCACTTCCTACATAAAATAGGGAGACTCATGCTCACCTCGTCAGTTTGTAGGGAGCAAGTAAGGAGATAGGGTCTGTCTCAGGTCAGAATAACTTCTCAGAAGTTGTTCTACCCAGTTATCATCACTCCAGAAAATGTACCAGCACCCAGGTGGTGACATTCTTTTGACCTCTCCTCTTCACCAGGGTGTCTTTATCTTTCTAGAGAGTGTAGCGTGCATTCCTGAAGCCTTATTTGCTTCAGTGAGACAAATTCTTTTATGACAATTTTATAGAATTCTCCTTGTATTTCCTCAACTTCTTAAGGCAGTCTTGTTCCTGAAATTTCTCTACTATCATTAACTTCAAACTACTGATGCCGTGGCTCTTCAGGGGGAAATAACTTTACAATTCCCCTAGAGATGGAATAATGCTGGTATCACACAGATGTTTGATAGATCTAGGTCTTTTGGAGGAATAAAAATAATGTGATTGCATAGCCTAATATGAGTTTAGCAATTTATATAAATGTTTAATATTTTCCCCTGGTATTAGAAAGTTCTGAAATTTTACTGAGATTTTAAAGATCTGACAAAAGAATATTTATATGTGAGTTTTGCATCCAACTTGTCAAAATGCATATCCTTCTTATTTTAATTACCATTTGAAAGCACCTCCTTTCTTTGTTATGTCCCCTTCTTTGTTATGCATCTTGGCACGAGAAAGATGTCTGCAGTGACTTTCTCTGGTTTCACCAAAATATTTCGAAGAAGCATGAAAAGGTACAGAGAGTAATATAAAAAAAAATACTCACATTCTTTCCTTTCCAATTTTGTAATGTTGGAAGCCTCAGATTTTCAGGAACTGACCGTGAAACATACGATGGGAAACTGCTTTGCATACTGTTACAGACCCTGCTGGATCCCATGTTATTCTGCCTGTTCATAACTGTACTGGCAGAAAAGCAAAGGCTGCCTTCTTGAGGGCCTGGGAATTTGTGTGCTCACCTTAGCAAGGCTCTGAGGTGTTTTAGGAGGTTTCAACGCAGGATGATTAGGAGGCTGGGAGTAGTATCTACAGCCAGGTGTAGGGTTGCACACTAGTCATTACCCACTTTGACAGACCAGGGACCGGCAGGCAGTGAGCTGAAGGCAGTTTGGGCTACAGTTACCAGTTTGTGATGTGTAGTAAGACCCAGTTTCAAAAACACAAGGACTGCATTTGTAGCAAAGTGTTAAAACACTGCCCTAGCTTACTGGAGGCCTTGAGTCTCATACTCAGCATTTCAATATGTACATGTGTGTATATATAGTATATGTGCCTATGACTCTCTCAGAATATATAAATAATTATATATATATATATATATATATATATATATATATATATTTATGTATGTATGTATGTATTCAAACTGCAGAAAGCAAGGCCCTAAGGATGATGATTTGCCGTTAGGTTGAATCTTTTCACGGCACAGAAAGGTGACAGAAAGGTACTTTCTGAGCTAGATATTTTTAGGATTGTACAAACCTCAGAATCTGTCTAGGTAAAACTCCCATTTCCACAATCAGAATGGAGTCGCAATGCTTCCCTAACACTGACTGAAGTAGGAAGAGAACACAAGTTGAATCAGACCAAGCAAGATGTATCTCTGGCTCAGGGTATAGGTTCACCTTCCACTGCCATGGAGCTGAAAGTGGGAGAAAAACATAGAGTGCAACGAAGCGAGCTTGGAGGGAGAGGGAGAATCTTTCAGGCAGATGGAAGATTTGCTATTTCATTCTATTCCCCAGTGTCAACCACTCCCGAAACAGGTGCATATGCTTCACACCTAGATTTTTATGACATACTATGCGGATGAGGATGTGTGTGTGTGCGTGCACATGTGCCTGCACGTGTGTGCATGGGTGTGCAGTGCGTGAATGTGTGTGTATGAGTGTGTTTTCATATAGCCCTATTTTCTGTGTTTTAAACTGCATTGTATTTATCTGTGGTAATGATATGCATCATGATGCAATACAGTGGACTTAGTCTGTCAATTTTTATAGCCACGTAGAAGCCCATAGAAGCCCCATTGCTTCCTTGATTCTCTCTCTCACTCTTTTTCCCTGAAGAGCACATCAGAGGCCTGAATGGAAGTAAGAAAAGGTATCTGACTCTGAGAGATACTATTTTGTCTCCAGCTTATCCTGTTGAAGTTATTATCATTTTCATTCTCCTCATAGTGAGTGACAAAGAGCACTTTAAAAGCTACTCTTAGCCTCCATATCAATTGTTCATCACCTTATTTTTTTGGAAGGGGGGATAGAAGCTTCTTTTGAAAGTCCAGTAGAGCCTGTGGGATGTCTCTGCAGGGAGATGCACACAGCACTCATATATAGCACTTTCTTGTGAAATGGCAAACTCCTGTGAAGACAGCCATACACCGCAGCTGAAGACACGCATTTCCCGGGAGCAGAGGCAATCAGCTCTCATTCTCTTCCATCATGTGCTCCATGAGAAGGACAATTTTGCTTTCAATCAGTGAATTAAGTATGTGCCTCCTGAGAAAATGTGAGGATTGCCTTTTCTTTAGAATATTTCTAACTTTCCCATGCTCTTAACCCTTTGCAAATGAAATAGAGATTTATGGAGTTCCTTAATAATTTATTTGACTTAAAATGCATATTTTTTAAGCATCACTATACATTCTTGCAGTATCTTGAATAATTTTATTATTCAGTGCATGAAGCAATTTCTTACACTTTATTTTACCCATAGACATTTTTCTGTAAATATGTTGCAAGGCACAAAAAAGTCTTATTTTGCTTCCAATGACTGGTAAGAAGAATTTCATAACTGTGTTAACTGGGAACCTGTTCTTCTGTACTTATTGTGATACGCTTTTAATCAAATCATAACTGTGTACTTCTCCCATTGAAAATAGAAAGAGGTCTATTGGTATTTTCCTTCTCATTCTCTGTAACTTCTATCAATAAGCATTTCAGATTTGAAATTTTAACTGTTTCTAAAGATTATCAATTTGTAGACACCTCAGTCCAGTGGATATATTGCTTAAAAATATAAGGATAGAATTCATTAGCTTGTAGGAGAAGGTAACAAAAAATCATGGGGATATTTTTGAAAGAAAATATGAAGTCAGTGTTTATCTTCTGCCTCTGTGATATGGAGATGAGTCGTGAACACAAACAGGATTTGATCAAGCGGAAGAAGCTGTGTGTGCTTCTCCTGAATCCTCTTAAAGTAGTACTAATAACAGTAAAGTTGGGAAAAAGGAAATCAAATGAAGCAAAATAAGCTGTAGTAATAAAGTAATTACTCAGCTTTAACTGGGCACACAGCTAGGACATATGCGGAGCAGTTTGCAACACAGATGTATGCCTCAAAATAAAACACTAGGGTCAAAAGCCAAGCAATTTAAATCCCATACAAAAGGTTTAGTAATATGTTTTTATAAAAGATTAGCCTGGATAACACTTTCAAAATGAGAAAGTCCCGCTAAATAGCGGAATATAGCACACGTTAAAGTATTTTTAACTAAAAGCTATCAAGAGTAATAACTATGAGGCCCAACATAAGATAAATGAAAACTCTCAAGTTTTTCTTTTACTGAATTGGTCAAATTGTAGAAACCATGGAATTTTGTTTCCATGAATATCTTGGGGAATATGAAATTTGGGATCAAGCCTAAGGACCAGTCATATGTGGTATCTAATGAAAGATTCGCACATATAATTAGAAGAATGCCCTCTATATCAGAGTTGATAAGAAACATCAATGAAATAGGGGTCAAGACATATGGAAGATAGAATAACAATATTTAGTATAGTTTTGAGAAAAGAATAAGCATTAGAATATTAACTGGTAAGTGATGTTATGGCTTATTACTCTTTCATATTATTGAATAAATCTACCAAGATCTAGGCTCAAGAACAGATTAATCAGGGTCCACATGGAGGCACTTCATAGAGTGACAGTATAGGACATTAAAGATATAGAAAAATCTAGACTCTATTCAGAGAGACAAGACCATTTACAAATGGCTTTAGTATCTGTATATGGTAAACTGATATCTCATATGGAGAATTGTCTCCTGTAGTGTTGCTGACCTGGCAGAAATAAATATGTTGTAAAGAGGCACTTTAGCTATTAGACTGTTAAAAGAAAGGGTCCCAAGAAATTGTAATTTTCCCGGTAATCTTATACTAGGAGAAGAAAAACTTGAGCCTGCCTGAGTACAAACTCTTTCCTTAGGAAAGCACTTTATAGCCTATGACAAGAATAGGTCTACAGTTGGTAGGGCCGCACCCTCACAAAGACTAATTAGATGTGCATATTCCCAGCCCTTTATTTAAACTTTAACCTCACTTCAGGACCCTGAAGATAGACTGGAGGTGGTCACTGTGCTTCCTTGTCCACGTTTCCAGTGTGGCCATATTGAGTAAATCCTTCCCCCTTACTATTAATTTGACTACTCTGATTAGCTTATTGAGAATGGGTGTCCAAACCTGCCTCTTGGAACATGGACTGGGACTTCACATTGGTAAAGCCAGATTACGAAAGGATCAGTGTTGTGCAGCTTACACACAGTTACCCAACACGTACAAGACTAGGCTACATGTCACCTAGGCTCTAGCGTGACAAAGGCTATTTGTGGCAAGAAAGGAGGAATAGCATGGGAAACCATCCAACTAAGATGAAGACATCATTTTACTTCTTAGTTCGATGGAAGACACAGTGAATTCATTTCCTTATTCATATTCAATGCACAAAATGCTTATGCATATTTCAAAGTGAGGCTTATAAATTACAGTATAAAAAAATTAAAGTATTTTTTTATCCTGGGTAATCTACTGAGCATCATATCATACACTGCTTTTGTTTCTCTCTTTTCTTCACTAGTTTAATGACATTCCATGGTGGCGCATACACATTGTCCCAGTGCTTCCGTTTATTAGCAGTTCCCTTTGAATGAATGCTTAGCTGGGACCAAGGGAAGTTCGCTCCCCAAGCTGCTCATTTCAATGGACTACTTGTACTTCTCTCTACGGGAAGTCTAGATTTTTGGGTCTCTTACATTGGTATAGAGGCATATACTCGACTAGGAGTGAACATATTCCTATGATCACTTCTGTGATAATTACAAAATCCAGCAGGACGAGGAGGACAGGAGTAGATCCTGGCATGGAGCTGCTGGACAGACTGCTCTCATCTGTGTTCAGAATTAGGGCATGGTTAGGAGTCAGCCTTTTCGGTTATATGCAAGTAACTGAGAAAATTTGCTTGAGTGGACTCCTAGATCTAGATTGCAGGTATCTCTAGACTGGACAAAATGATAGTCCAGAAGCACAGGGAGTAAGCTAAGAGTCTATTAGCAGGCAGGACCCATGTGACCCATGGCAAGCAGTATCAGAACTGTGCCAGGGGAGACAAGAAGATATACCAAGTTTCAGCAGATCCCCACTGAGGGAAGGCATATGGAAGCAAATAGGTTGCCATAGAGCTGTGCCAAGTATTCAGTGAGTCCTGGGCAGGTAGAATGGAAGAGGAAGAGTTAACAAATCAGGGCAGATTGGGCAAATGTTGAGTCCCCATCATCGCCTGTATCACAGTGTACCTTAACTATTCACTATAGTGCGCTCTCTCTCTCTCTCTCTCTCTCTCTCTCTCTCTCTCTCTCTCACACACACACACACACACAGCAACATTCTAAGACAGACCTTAAATGCTTGTTTTAGTATCTTATCCCTGAAAATGTTATGCTCTTATTTAAATGATTTTGAAATCCCAACCACTGACTTCCTGCCTGGTGTCTCAATTTGTACTATCACAGGGTCTCAAAACTAGAATGGATCATCTGCAAAAAGGATGGCTTAAAGATTATTTTTAAATACAACTATTTTAGTTAAAATGTTGACTTGGAGCCTAGCTTTGATGTAGTAATGTCTTAGAGATCATGAGCCTGGGGTGTCCTCAGTCTGGCTGCCCCTCTGCTGGAACACTGGCTGAATATTCGTTACTGTGTCTTTGTAGTTCAGTTTTACGCCCAGCTATGCAGTCTTGCATTGTCCTTTCTGGCCCCTGGCCCTCTGTTTGTTCCTCTCTAATCCTATGCCCATAAAGCAACCAGACGTTTTCATAAAGGCCATTCTTATTGTAAGCGCATTTGTACCTAAAAACATCAAGCTCCTTACTACCCCTGGGTTTCTGTGCCGTTGCTGTTGTCTGAAGTGGGATGGATGGACCCTGACTTTCCCATCTGCTTCTCTCCACTGATGCTTGCACGTAGGGCAGTTTATCTTTTACAGTACCGGTTTTCCAGTTATACTTTCTTTGTAACACACACACACACACACACACACACACACACACACACACACACACCATATGTGTACATCCGTGTGCATGCACACATGCACGCCCGCAGCCACCATTTTATTTATGTTCATTCTTAGGCTTAGTTTAAAGTTTATATCATATAGAGGCATTCCTAGGAGAGATCTCTCTACAGGTAGCTCCTTTTTAAATTTCTATGCTTGAGGGTGCAATTACATACTAATTAGATTCCCTTCATAGCATACTCACCGTTGTTTTTTTGAGCATGACATCAATAGATACATGCAAAACACCTAGTGTATTCAAGATCTAGCACGATAGGTATTTCTGATCCCTGACATACCAGTATGTTCCATGGTAAAGCGTTATATTTGATATCTACTATACCTTGGTGCTTACTGCAGACCAGACCTTAGAGGGAATGTTGAATAATCCTGTTGCACCTAAGGGATGATAAGATTTTTCTTTGTAAATAAGCAACTAACGAAATGTGTAGCCTGGGCCTAATCATTTGACCCCTTCAGCATTAGCTGTTTGAGATTTTGGCCTAGATGCCTCATGGTGACTTTTTTATTCATGAGGGTATAAGCATGAATCTGATTATTTCTTCAGGAAATCAGTGACCCCGAAATCCTGGATCTGGTCCACAGTGCTCTCGGCAGGATGACCGTGGTCCGGCAAATCTTCCCATCTGCAAAGGACAACCAGAAATGCATGAGGAATAACCACCGCATCTCTTCCCTGCTTTGTGATCCGCAGGAAGGCTACCTCCAGATGCTGCAGGTCAGTGCGTGGTATCTCCCCAATGCAGGGCTCTCACCGTACCCTTGGCCTGAGGCAAGGCAACAGACTGGACCTGTTTCACTCTAGCTGAATACTGTTACCCACCCACTTTAATGACTAAAAGGCTGTCATTTGCTGAAATGGAAACCAGTTGATTGGACACAAGTGTGGTAGGTAATTATTCTGACACCAGCAGGCTGGGCCTGCTTGCTCAGAGGGTACCTCTGGTATTTTAATAATAATAAATACTTCTGGTATTTACTATTAAATATTAAAATTATTAAATATTTAATAATAAATACCTCTGGTATTTATGCTTGGGGTAGGGGAGATTGCTCTCTTTTAGGCCTCTACGCTGAGTGCCTTGTGGCAAGGCTAGGATGAGACTTTCTTTGGGTTTTTCTTTGTAAGAAGTCACTTATACAGACACCAGACTTTTCAAACAGTTGACAGAGCTCTGGCACATCTGCTAAGTGCTAGGCCAGCCAGAATGCTGCAGGAGCTCCACTGAACAGAAAGGCCAGAGAACAGGTTTAGGGCGTGGCCACTTACTGTACCCCTTCTTAGATGAAAGCTGACAATGTTGGTGTGACAACTCCAGTCACTGTGTCAGTGTGTGTATGACCTTCATCTTCTGGCAATGTGCCCTTGGCAAAGTAAAAAGGAATTGCCTGGGATACAAACTGTTTCCTTTGTAGATCTTTGAGACCAACAGGGGAACATCCACTGGCTTCCTTGAATCCACACCAACATTTGTAATATGTGATGCACAAGACACTTGATGATGTTTAATGAAGGCCACGTGACAAAAGAAAGTGTCTCCAACTGGGTTTGTGGAAATTGCCTATGTAACTTGGCACATGCAGCATACTCCCCCCCCAGCATTTGAAATCAGTCCCACCCTCTTTCCCCAGACAGGAATGAAGAATATAAACCAGAGTTCAGATCAGGGCTGGCTGTATCCGCCCCATGAATCAGATACTTAGGACCTTTGGTGTCACCATATCAGAAGACCGTCGCAATAGAGCAGGAACCACAGGAATATTAGGTGGGCTGAAGATACATATATTTAGTGAAGGCATCGAATTCACTCTCTAATCTTATGTTATCAGAAGAAGGAGAAAGCTTATCTCATAGATGTTACGCTTGAGAAACTTGTTCTCAGTGGGAAGGAAACATAGATGACACTGATGACAGCTGGAACACCTATCCTCCCGTGGTGCTTTCTGTGCCACAAAGCACATTGGCTAAATTGGCAAGATAGGCTAAGGTTTTTCTGAGGTGGTAAGGATTTGATTGAGAAATGGAACATTGGTCTTGACATAGCCATGAACTAGAGACTTTGGACTATGGGTTAGAAAGGCTTGTGGTATAATTTTGTTTTGTTTTCTTTTCCCTGAGGAATGGAAGAGTCCCTCTCAGGCAACACTGTCTAGACCATTCTCCCTCTCTAAGTGGATGTATAGAAAGCTGAACAAAGGACAAGGCAGCATGAGAGTCCCCACACTGTTCAGGAGAGGACAATCCTTTTTCTTACTGGGCCTGAGCCTGTGGATGATCTCCCAGGTTCCTTCTCCCTTGGTCTAGTTTATCTTGCTTCAGTCACTGCTGTCCTTGCTCCTTCCCTGTGTCCTATCCCTCTCTTCACTCTCCATTTCTCATTAAGTGAAATCACTTTAGTTTTCCCCAAAGGAGGGTTACTTTCTTTTTATTTGTGTGAGATTATTTGTTTTATTTTGCGGGGTATATTATTTTATTTTTATTTTTTTAATTTTTATTATTAATTACAGTTTAATCACTTTTAATCCCAGATGTAGCCCCCTTCCCCATCCCTTCCCAATCCCACCCTTTCTCCCTCTTCTTCTCCTATGCCCCTCCCCCAGTCAAATGATAGGGTAGGTCCTCCTCCCCTTCCATCTGACCCTAGTCTATCATCATCTCATCAGGACTGGCTTCTTTGTCTTCCTCTGTGGACTGGTAATGCTGCTCCCCCCCTCAGGTGGAGGCAATCAAAGAGCCATGAGATGTCAGAGATGGTCTCTGTTTCTATTTTTGGGGAACTCTCTTGGACACTGAGCTGCCATTGTTACTTCTGTGAAGGGGTTCTAAGTTATCTCCATGCATGGTCCTGGGCTGGAGTATCAGTGTCAGAAAAGAACCCTGTGACCAGATTTTTTGGTTCTGTTGTTCTCTCCTTGTGGAGCTCCTGTTCCTTCCAGGTCTTTCTATCTCCCCCTTCTTTCATAAGATTCCCTGCACTTTGCAAAAAGTTTGGCTATAAATCTCAGCATATGTTTTGATACCCTGCTGGGTAGAATCTTTCAGAGGCCCTCTGTGATAGGCTTCTGTCCTGTTCCCTGTTTGCTCCCTCTTCTGATGTCCATCTTGTTTGCCTTTCTGTATGAAGACTGGGCTTCTTATTGGGTCCTCTTTCTTGATTAGCTTCCTTAGGTGTACAGGTTTTAGTATGCTTATCCTATCTTCTAGGTCTAGTACCCACCTATTAGTGATTATATACCATGTGTGTCTTTCTGCTTCTGGGATACCTCACTAAGAATGATAATTTCTAGATCCCACCATTTGCCTGCAAATTTCATGATTTCTTTGTTCTTAATAGCTGAGTATTATTCCATTGTGTACATGTACCACAATTTCTGTATTCATTCCTCAACTGAGGGGCATCTGGGTTGTTTTCAGCTTCTGGCTATTACAAATAAAGCTGCTACTACAAACATGGTTGAGCAAATGTCCTTGTTGTATAATTGAGCATCTTTTGGATATATGCCTAGGAGTGGTATAGCTGGATCTTGAGGTAGAAAGAGGTAGATCTTGTCCGAGAAAGTTCCAGATTGATTTCCAAAGTGCTTGTACAAGGTTACATTCCCACCAGCAATGGAGGAGGGTTCCCCTTTCTTCACAACCTCTCTAGCATGTGTTGCCACTTGAGTTTTTTATCTTAGCCATTCTGATGGGTGTAAGGTGAAATCTCAGGGTCATTTTGATTTGCATCTCCCTGATGACTAAGGACGTTGAGCATTTCTTTAAGTGTTTCTCTGCCATTTGATGTTGGAGGGTCACTTTCAATTGTACATACATGGGCTGTACAAGATGGGGCAGAGGGGAAGCCTGCAGTTCTTGTCAAACTCCACGGTGATGTTTCTCACTATGGACTGACATCTGCAAGGAGTCACCCTGTCTCTATCACTTTGGACCTGTTGGGTGTGAAGGATCTCCTCTCTGGAACAGAACAAGGGAGTCTATGTGGCTGAGGGGAAGTTCCACTGATGGAACTTCAGGAAGTGGCATGCGCCGAGCATGTAACAAGCGCTCTGAGTCACACTCTTCAGGACCCCCTTCCTGTCACTGTTCTGTCTGGGACACACGTACCAAAGAAGGAGGAAAGCTAAAGAACAAAGCATAGGGACCTGTTCATGGCAGTTGCATCACCACAACACCACCACCAGCAGCAGCAACAGCATCACCAGAACCACCACCATCACCACAACCACCACCAGCAACAGTACCACCATCACTGACAACACCACGACATTAACCAGACTGCCTGTCTGCCTGTATCCCGGGAATTATAGCCACCATTTAGTCAATTGACATTTATCTTTTATTCTTTGTCTCTGTTTCTTGCATTGTCAATCTAAGACATGAAAATCTGCTACCCTAGAGAATCGTCGTGAACATTGGAAACCATTTAGAACAAGGCTGGGCTGTTAAGAATACCATTGGTTGGGAGCAGTGTAGGGAATCTTATGAGAGAAGGGGGAGACAGAAAGACCTGGAGGGGACACAAGGAAGCTCCACAGGAGACCAACAGAATCAAAAAAATCTGGGCACAGGGGTCTTTGCATAGACTTATGCTCCAACCAAGGACCATGCATGGAGATAACATAGAACCCCTGCTCAGATGTAGCTCATGGCAGCTCAGATTCTAAGTGGGTACCCTAGTAAGGTGAGCAGAGCCTGTCTCAGACATGAACTCAGTGGCTGACTCTTTGATCACTTCCCCCCTTGCGGGGGGGGGGGAGAGCTGTCTTACCAGGCCACATAGGAAGACAATGCAGCCACTCCTGATGAGTCCTGATAAGGCTAGGGTCAAGAAGGGGAGGAGGACCTCACCTATCAGTGGACTAGGGGAGGGGCATAGGGAGAAAAGCAAGTGATAAGGTGGGTTTGGAAGAGGTCTCCAGCTGGGCTACAAAGTGAATAAACTGTAATAAAAAAAAGAATACCATCAGATGATATGTCAGTATAATCAAAGTTTCCGCAGAAAGGCTGAACATGCCTGCATACGTGTTTTGACAGGTGAAAACCTTACCCTGAATAGGAGAGCAGTTCCTACCCCTCCACCCTCTGTCACAAGCTTTATGCTTCTCACTGTCTCCATAACTTATTCAGCCTCTCAGTCACAACTGTCTTGTCTGAAGAGGACAGGCCATGTTTTTATCTGTTTAGCTCTTCATGAAGGACCCTGTTCACAAAGACCATTAATAAGAATATATGAGATAACTCTGCTGATAATATAGGACTTGAAACCCAAGTTAAATGGTCTCTAGAAGCCTCTTTATATAGACATAAGTAAAGCACTTTATTAAAGAAATCTCTTCTCTCTCCGTCTATTGTATCTACATCCTTCCTTGGTGCTAAGATGGGAGGGGAGAACAGATTTATTTACTCTCCTGCCCAACACTTGGGAAGCTTGTAGATTCATCTCATTTAGAAGCTATTCTCTTCAAGTTTCCTCAGAAACTATTACCACTTCTTTCTTTCCTAATGACAGTGTAGAAGACAAACTAATTTCTACTAGCCTCTAGCCGTGAAATTTATCGAAAAGACTTGAACATGCTTAGAACAACCAACTCACGAAAAAAAAATTGCTGTCATGGATTATTAACTTTGTCTTGATGAAATTAATGAAAATCCCCATGGAAATGGAGCTACTAAGTCCATCCTAGTTTCTTCCCCAGATGGCTGCCTGTGGGATGATGATTCTAGCTTAGGCATTGTCAAAGCACAAGGCATTTTTGCAAGGTCATTCATCTCCAGGCTTCTCTATCATTGTGAACTGATCTCAAAGAGTCTGTCTTCCTGTATTTAGCCCTATGGTCAGGGATTTGTGTTCTGAGAAGCCAACCAAGTACTATTTGCAAATCAATCTGGCTGCTATTTAGTACAGAGAAAGTCCTTTGGATGAAAAATACTTAGATAAGTGGCTTCCAGTGGTTTCAGAATGCATCGCATTTGCCTGTGTGTGGTTGTTTAGTTGTCTCTACAAAGAACTGTCTGATTTGGGTGTTTCTTGTTTTTGTTTTCTTGACAAGTTAGTTTAGGGCTTGTCTGACTCAACCAGTAATAAAAGTGATAACCAGTTCCTCAGAACCCTGAGAATTTGCTAAGATTTCCCAGGCAACCTTGCTCAGAAAAGACTTGCTATTTTATTCTGTCATTGGAAATGCCTCTCCCAGTGACTGCAACTTGTAATTGAACTAACAGAAGCACCATCACATTACCACCCCATCTATTCAAATGTGTTTCAAAGGCTGTGGCCGGAAATGCTATGAACTGCAGTGCCTGGTCACTGTGCTTATCTAAGCTGTGGGATCCGATGTTGTTGGACCAGTGTTGTCGTGAAATGTTCTCAAGATTGGAACTTTTGCATCTTTGTGCATTTAAAAAATGTTAAATGGCCCAACAGAATCTCCCCTCCCCTTGGTGTTCAATTTGCTAAAGAAAAATCGCGGACCTGCTAGTCCACATTTCCTGGAAGCTTCCTGCTCTTTTTGCTGGTGATAGGTCTTTGTCAGTCTGGTAAGAGTAGCTTTTCCTTTGGAGCATCCCCTAGGCTTCTGTTACTAGCTACTTCAGATTTCATGTCACTTCCAGTGCTTTAGTTAGTGGTAAAGACTCCAATTGGCACTTTAACAAGGAGAGTGTAGAAGGCTGCATGAGTCAGGTGAAGAGCTGGTCTCTGTGGGTACAGCTGCTTGCTACTTAGGCTGCAGGTGTCCACATGTGCATTTGTAGTTGGGAGAGGCTTGTATGGAGACAGATGCTCTTCCACATTCTCCCTTCTGATTCAGTGGTGAGCAGAGCCTCCTACAACCCCTTTACCCTCAGCCACCATCTGCTCCATCCTCTGGCCTGGCCACACTGCCCTCTCAAGACAGGTGGGCTAGCAGCAGTTTGGCACAGAGGCTTTGCCTGGGGATAGATTGTTCGTGCTGGGGCATCTGGATGTCAAATTGTCCTCCCAGCTGGACCCTCTGTCCACTGCTTATCTGACATTGCTGGCAAACCAGAGCCTGTCTGCAGATTTGGTCAGAGGTCAGTGCCTGCTGTTTGTCTCTATGATGTCTCCCCAAACAGCCCACTTTGCTTGATTAATGATAGAGGGAAGAGCATGCTGAGCTCTTTAGAAGCCTGGAGGAAATGTGGCCATTCTTAATGAAAATCTTGCATTTCTAGCTCCGGATTGTGAGGATAATGGACTGGTGAGAGATTTCTGCTGGCCTGTGTGGCTCTGACCTTGGCCTGCCATTCATCTTCCTTTCCCTTCAAGAATGATTCTTACCCTGATAATGCAGTGTGCAACTATCCCCTGGCTCCTAGAGCATGACGGGGACACAGCTGGCGTACCCTAATAAGTCTTGACTGGAATCTCAGACTTACTGGAGAAGAGAAGCACCAGGAGGCAGACAGTCTGGCTGCACAATGTGGCACGCACGTTATCCTGACCTATTCAGGCCCCTCCTTTCCTGGCCAGAGGAGGTGGCAGAGGATTCAGCCTGCTGCCATCCAGATGGACTGTCAAGGCTCTCCTGAGTTTCTCAGTGCATTTTAGGGAAACACTTATGTGACATGACCTGGGGTCCTAATCCTTTCTGTAGTAAGTAAACAGGCTGCCTACACCTTGTTGGTGTGTAAGTAGGAAATATGTCCTCTTCTGGTTCCATTAGTGCAACAAACCTATATCTGTGCAAGCTACTTGTGGTTTCGATGATGTTTTCCTATAAAATTCCTGTGTTGAAACCTAATTCCTAACATGTATTTGGACGGAGGGCCATTGGAAACAAATTTGGCTGTCTGGGAAGAACCCTCATAAGTGGAACTAGAACCCTCCATAAATAGGACTGAAGTTCTCCACTTCCTGAATTAGGACACAAGCAGAAGGATACTATGAACCAGCAAATAGACCTCCATGAAATGCTGGCCCTGACAGCACCTTGATTCAGGATTTCAGTCTCTGAAAGTGTGAAGAGTCTGTGATATTCTGATATAGCAGTTCCATCTAAGATGGCTTTGGAGTTCACCATAGTGTCTCATCAGGTAGAGTGAGTGACTTCTTCATTGTTTCAATGTCATCCAATGTTTATTACTTCTAAATATTGTTTCTTTTGCCCCACTGCTCTTGTTTTTCTTCATCAAGCTGGACTTCTTATCTTTCCTTTATTTTTCCCTCTGGTCATACTCTTTAAGTAAATTCTTATTTTCACATGAAGATCAATTTAACAATATTTCCGTGGCCTTTTTTCCTGCTGACACAGGTATGTTCCCAAATTAAGCCTAGCTACTAATGTATTGGGAATTCTCTGCTAATGCTTAAGAAAAAATGGCATCGATTTCTCCATTCTTGGGCTTTAGTTAACTTCATGTAATTGGTCTTTGATTCTCCAGTGGTCAAGCAGGTCCTCTTGGGTTTTTCAAGAGCTATAGTACTATAGAGATCATGGCTGAGTTCTTTTATCTGCTGCCTAGAGATGTTTCGTACATTTATAGAGGCTAGCCACCTGGAGCTCCTGTACCTTCCCCAACGTAGCCTTTATGTATCATCACTCAACTCTAAAAGAGGCATCCTCTATGTAAATAGCTTCCCTTCTCTTTAATTTCTAAGAGTAGGTTTAGAATGACCTATTAGATTTTTCTTAAAACAGAGAAATCTTTTAAGGTAGCTGTGTGTAATGCTTAAGTTAGACATTTCACAAATGTTCTCACACACACCTTAAAGTTATTTATATTCTTATTAGAGAGAACGTCATATGCAAAGACCCAGGGGCCTGGAAAAATAATGGCTGATGCATGGGGTGAAATCGATGGGGAATCTACCAGGACACAACCCTTGGAGATGCCATGTGATAGGATGTTTGTAAAGGGTTAAGTGTGCAGGGTGGAACAGGAAGGCCTGGAACTGAAGCAAGGTGACTAATATCTACCATCTCCTAAGGAAGAAATTAAGGTGCCTGAACCATACTATGGCAGTGGAGAATGTAGTCAGGACATTTGGGGAGCTTCTTCAAAATCATACCCACTGAGCCCAGGGAGGAGAAGGGTCTGTGCAGCAGAGTACAGAACATGGTGCTTCCTACAGGTATTGACTAGCTGGTGACTCTTGTCTCCCCAGATTCCTCATACCTGTGGCATTCTTGTTGAAGGGCCCCTGTGCCCAAGGCTCTCATATCTGAGTTGAATCAGGAGTGTGCTATGATGCTTCTCTCTCAGAAATCTGGCTCAGAAAACTATAGAGCATTCTATAGAGTTCTCTACCTTCAACCATATGCTCTGGGCCTTCCCTTACAAGTCCATTTATGAAATATTAGGCACAGAGAAGTGGCCTTTACTTCAAAGGATGGCTTAGGGAATTTAGCCCTGACAAGCCTGGCTTAAGCCTTGGTATCAGGCAGGTAAGACTGTGATGCCAGGACTAAGCCAGGGACATGTCAACAGGTCCAAGTGAGCAGACACAGGTAAAGATACTACTCAGTGCTGATCTTTGCCTAGTCTCCTGTCCTATAAGCTACAGAAGTCAGCTATAACCCCCATGTGCCTTGGAAAGCATCTATGACCAGTACGCCTTGAGGAAGAAGATGGTGCTGGCAAACAGAAGGTATTTTTTCATGGTCCTCATCCCCATAATCTGTGTAACACATCCCTGCTGTCTCCCAGCTATTGAGGATACCATGGGCATGATCTTAGTTAATTTGAGTTGAAATTAGGAGTCTACCTAAGTACTTCACTTGCCTTTTCTACTCTTTTCTGTGTCTGTTTCCTCTAAGAATGAAAAAACATATAAAGATCTTAAAAGGAGCCTATACACACAGGGCTATTCCCATCTTCATTTCATGGAGGAACAACTAGGAATGTGACATTGTACCTCTCCAGGGGTCCTGATCACTTTGTGCTTTATTGTCATGAAGAGAGATCTATGAACACCACATGTATGTGTTTGATGTCACTCCGCAAATGAGTAGGACTAAAGATTTCATTCTGTGAAGCTTCCTGCTCATTTAGAAATGAGCACCAGGCTCCCCGAAAGACTGTGGACCTTTGCCTCATTATGTCTTTTCTAGGTTCCCAACTGTGCTTACTATGGCATCTCTGATTTGGTTTTAGATGTGTGTGTGTGTGTGTGTGTGTGTGTGTGTGTGTGTGTGTGTGTGTCAACCATGTCCTTGGCTGAGATGCTGTAACCCCTCTGGTTCCCAAATTTGCTCCCCATCTGAAATGCTCTATTGGTTCCTGTTGCTTTGTGCTACAGTGTCCCTAGATCATCCAGATCTGTCTCTGGATCTATTCAAGCATAAGTACAAAGGGTCTGTCTAATGCAGTATATGCTGTGCGTGTTTTCCCTCAGCTGATGAAATTTCTGTCATGCTTTTCTTTGGTTGGAGGGAAGGAGACATGAGCTCCATCAAGCCACACCCCTCTTCTCTGATAGTGGACTATAGCTCTAGCCTGAGCTATTTTTGGTGCTTTATTTCCTTGGAGTGAGTGTTCTTGTAGCTAGGAGTCTCTTTCCTCCCAACCTTTACTTGGAATATTTAACACTGACATATACATCTACTCACATGCCTTGAGGAAAGATTTCTCTTTATTTATCAGGATCTGGAGAGCACCCTGAGTGTAGATTACCTTTCTACCATCTGCTTTTGTTATGTTTGTACAAAACCTAGTACTTCTTAACATAACCAGACTATGAGGGCAGGGTCTTCCATGATTTCTGAATCCACTACATGAAACCACCATTGAATTCTGAAAAAGCAGATTGCCTAAAGGTATACAGACAAATGTTGAAATGTTAGTTTATGTCCAAGGCTGGGCATCTGCCCAGGTGCAAGACCTAAGTTAAGAGAAAATGTAAGCATAAGTTAAGTGGGTACAAACTGCTGTAAGAAGGGAGATCAAGAAGTCATTTTCAGTAGGTTCTAAATGAGAAACAAATGAAGGAGGTTACCTCCCAAAAGTGGAAGCAGCAAATCTTTTTTTCTTGATGCTTTATATTTAGATGAAGTATTAATATGTACATTTTAATAAAAAAAGACTCATCAATTCATCTGTTAGACAATGTCCACACATTCCCATTCCTCCCACCCATATTGTCTATCCATCTACCCAACCATCCTTCCATCCATCCATCCATTTGTCCATCCATCCATCCATCCATTCATAAATCCATCCATTCCACTCATCACCATCCATTTCAGCTGTCCATCACTCTATCCATCTATGCATCCATTTATTATTCATCATCTACCCACCTAGCACTTATCTACCACCTCATCCATCTACCTACCCATCTACCTATTCATCCATCTATTTATCCACCTACTCCTGTCTGTCTGTCTGTCTATCTATCTATCTATCTATCTATCTATCTATCTATCTATCTATCT
>NW_026590598.1:307927-340487 GCF_907164565.1 Psammomys obesus | reverse complement strand
TCTATCTATCTATCTATCTATCTATCTATCTATCTATCTATCTATCTATCTGTGTCTTTATTTGTGACAGGTTCCAGAGAGCTCATAGTTTAGTGAGGTAAACATGTCTATGAACTGACAACATGTAGAATGTTATGGAAGAGAGTGCATCCAGGGTAATGTGGGGGTGGTTCAAAGGCCTGTCAATGCCTGGAAAAGATCATTTCTCAAGCCTGTTCCTTTGAACTAGAATCCATTCATTCTCCCAGGCAGACATAGTTGTGGGAGGACTAAGGGTTTTCTTTGGCCTTTCTGATTCATGTTCTGCCTTTTCCTCTTCCTTGCAGGCCTCTTTGCATTCACACCTTTGTTTAGTACCTTAATTCGTTGTGATTAGAAGTGCTGGGGAGCAGAGGAAAGTCTATTGAGCATCAGTCTGGGCTAAAGCTGAAGTGGCACAGTAGACTCTGCTCTGATGTGGGAGTGAATCAACAGATGTGGGCGTGGGTCGAAAGGTCTTAACTGACTAAGTAGCACCAGCTATGAGTAGGCAGCTTGGAGTTACATGAATGTCTTAAATCTTCACACCATCAAGGACTCTCATATTCTAGTTATCCTTTTAGAAAGAAGAAAATACAGATAAGAAAAGGAAAAAAAAAAAAAAAAAGCAAAACACCAAGCTCCATACCTACTCATAAGTGCTTTATAGTCCCTTGTAAGAACATCTCCATTACAAGTTTGTATTCCAGATGGGGAAAGAAATGATTCTGCAGAGGTAGGTGCTCCTAAGGGCTGTTTCACTGGCAGAATTAAGGAAAGAGTTAGTCTTGTTCATTGAGAAAATACTCCTCTAAGGTTGAAATGCTAGGGTCGTAGTCTTGTCATTACTTCTCCATGGAACGGCGACAAGTTCCCAAGGGTAGGAATGTTCTTTTCTCTGAAGCTATGTCAGCATTTGTGTGCTTCAGGCACATGAAGAGTAACAGCCTTGACTGTGGAACGTAGTTTCCTTTTGGCCTGGGACCCTTGTTTTGTCAGCAGTCATTGGTCATGTGGGTGCATTCCAGTCATTTCTGTAATATCCATCCAATTCTTACTCCTGTAATATGAAGCCCAGAGTGATCACAGCAAGCACTCAGCAGCAGACAGAACATAGCTCTTCATCACTGGCCAGCATAGAGGAAGTTATCATCTCTTCCTGGTGTGTTACATTAAAGAGAGAGAGAGAGAGAGAGAGAGAGAGAGAGAGAGAGCTAGTTTGAGCTTGTGGACAGGCCTACTATAGCAGACATTTTTAATGTTCTGCACCTCCTCTCCTTGTTCCACCTCTGGCTTCAACTTCAGTTATGAGGGACACTACCTGTTCAAGTTTTTGTCTAGGAACCAGCCTCTGTGACATCCATTTTAGGATTAATGGGGGAGACAGTGCAGGCAGAGACTAATGCTTGGCACCCTGGAGTGGTTAGGGAAGGGTGGGTGAAAATGAAGTAGATGTAGCAGGGAGTCTTCCTGTAGCACAAGGAGCATATTGATATCTTCAGGAGCCCTGCAAAGGTCAACCTTATCATCTATTTCTCTCCATTTATAGCCAGTGATTTTTTTTTCTGAAATATTTTTAGAAGGTTACTTACTGATTAGGTATGCAAAGATAGGTCCCTTGACACAGTTTGGCTGACTGATTATGCAAGATAACAACCAGGGACCCCAAACCTGTCCAACAGTGGATATTGTTTCTCTCTCTCTCAACCTCTCAACCTTCACTTATTCTGTTCTCCTTTGTGCTTTGAAGTCCTCTTGGATGGAGTGTCATGAAGGGAATGCCTTGAGATCAGGGCTATTCTCCTCCATGCTGAGGGCCCACTCAGGTTTCTTCAGACTGTGGCAGATGGCCTTCCTGCTCATCACAAGCAAGATGGTGAGCCAAACCCCTCTTACTTTTGGATTGCATGTCAGGGGCAAGTTTGCTCCCTCACATTGTTTCTAATTTGCAATGTCCCACATGACTTGGATATGGAAACCTGACTTGGGTGGTGAGGGAATGAAGAAAGGATAAACACATGTACAGAAAACCTGGGGTCAGGTGGCCTGGGATGGAGTGGCACTGACTACCACAGCAACCTAAAATCCCAGTGCATTTATTATGTATAGCACAGATAGGAGAGGTTGGCTGGTTTGCATGTGTGTGTGGGGGTCTCTGTAACCAGGGTACTTTTAGGCTGTAAACACTGCAAACGCTAGTTTTTTTTAATACACTGGCTAATAGTTTGTAAACACTCCTACTTACACACACTGCCAAATATGTACTTGGATGAAAGGAAGGCTTGGTTAGTTCTAAGCCTGGCCTGCATGGGGAAGGCTTTCCTAATATCCCACAGGTCTGATGCATTGGTCCTTGACATGGCCATGTCTATGCTGACCACAAAGATTTATCTGCACTTTATCTGTTTTTTCCCATATTTACTCAGCTCCTCATACTCATTACTCTCATAAGCCTTGAGATGGAGCCTTGTTTCCTCCATGGGCCAGCTTCACTGAAGTTGGCCAACCTAATTTACAAATCCCAGAGGAATCCAGGATGGCACTGTCCATCAGGCATAGGAACTATTCACTCTATCGGCCAGTGACTAGAGTGGATCCCTATGTCTAGGCTTAATCACCAGGTCTCCTGTGCATAGCTCTACCAGTGGCATCCATTTCTCCCAGTCTTCCATGCTGCTCCTCTTTTGCATGTCCTATAAGACCCTGCATCTCTTGATCCTTTCCCATCATATTTTACCACCATCATATTGAATTAAGAACTTATTCAACCACATCCTTGGGCTAAACCTAGCACACTATTTTGATAAATGATGTTTTA
This sequence comes from Psammomys obesus, assembly GCF_907164565.1. Taxonomy (NCBI): domain Eukaryota; kingdom Metazoa; phylum Chordata; class Mammalia; order Rodentia; family Muridae; genus Psammomys; species Psammomys obesus. The sequence continues at coordinate 337,651 of NW_026590598.1, read as the reverse complement.
TTGGTACATGGCTGCAGCTATTTCTTTATGAAATACTTCTTGCTACCTTTTTAAATTTTAATTTAATTTTAAATTTAAACTTTATTTTAAATTTAATTTTATTACAACTTAATCACTTTGTATCCCCACTGCATCCCCCTCCCTCATCTTCTCCCTGTCCCACCCACCTTCCTTCTTCTCCCCCTATGCCCTTTCCCTATTCCCCTGATAGGGGAGGACCTCCTCCCCTTCTTCTGATTCTAGCTTATTAGGTCTCATCAAGGCTGGCTGCATCTTCTTCCTCTGTGGCCTGGCAAGGCTGCACTCCCTAGGGGGAGATGATCAAAGAGGAGCCACTGAGCTTATGTCAGAGACAGCCCCTGCACCCCTTGCTAGGGAACCCACTTGGAAACTGAGCAGCCAATGGGCTTCTTTTGAACAGAGGGTCTAGGTCCTCTCCATGCATGGTCCTTAGTTGGAGTATCAGTCTCTGCAGGGTCCAGGTATTTTGGCTCTGTTTTTCTCCTTGTGAGGTTCCTGTCCCATCCTAGTCTTTCTATCTCCCTCTTCTTCCATAAGGAGTTTGGCTATGAGTCTCAGTATCTCCTTTGATACCCTGGTGGGTAGAGTCTTTAAGAGGCCCTCTGTGGAAGGCTCCTGTCCTGTTCCTTGTCTTCTTCTTCCAATGTCTATCCTGTTTGCCCTTCTGAATGAGGATTAAGCATCTTCCCTATGGTCTTCCTTATTTTTTAACTTCTTCAGGAGTATAGATTTTAGTATGTTTATCTTATATTTTATGGCTAATATCCACTTGTAAGTGAGTATATATCATATGTGTGTATCTGCTTCTGGGATACCTCACTCAGGATGATCTTTTCTAGTTCCCACCATTTGCCTGCAAATTTCATGATTTCTTTGTTTTTAATTGCTGAGTAGTATTCCATTGTGTAAATGTACCAAACTTTCTGTATCCATTCCTCAACTGAGGGACATCTAGCTTGTTTCCAGATTCTGGTTATTACAAATAAAGCTGCTCTGAACATGGTTGAGCAAATGCCCCACTATTCAATAAGGACATTTGCTCAACCTCTTGCTAATTTCAGGTTTTAGCAGTGGTATTGAACAGTAGTCAAAAGAGACTATAAACCCCCCTCTCAAAGCCTAAAGTTTTTGCTTTCTGGTCCTTTACAGAAAATTTTGGTGGTGTTTGAGGCGCAATGGAGTTCTTGATTCTTTATAACTTCATGCTTTTGTATATATTGGGCCCTCCATTTACCCTTTCGGTCTTATCTTCTTGCTCCACATCTTATTACCTGAACAGGAGATTTACCTGCTCGGAAGCCTCAATCATGGTGCTGATCACACGGCTTCTCCTTGTTGCTGTGTGGATATGACCCCTACTCCTATTTCTGAGGCAGGTTTGATATCCTCCTAGCCTAACCCCTAGCTCACTTAGTATGTGCTGCTAAAAAAAAAACCTAAAAAATAAAGAAAACACCAGGGAGCCAGAGGCTCCTTGCTCACAAAGCTCATTGGACTGAAGAAGATACTGTTTCTTTCACCCCAGCCTTTTGCTGTTCTTCATCTCATTCTTTGAAAATGCACCAGCAGAGAAAGATTCACTTTTTGTCTTTTGCAGATCTCCAATCTCTATCTGTATGACAGTGTTCTGATGCTGGCCAACGCCTTCCACAGGAAGCTGGAGGACCGGAAGTGGCATAGCATGGCAAGCCTTAACTGCATACGGAAGTCTACCAAGCCATGGAACGGAGGGAGATCCATGCTAGACACGATTAAAAAGGTATGTGTGAAGGGGCACTTCTCTCTAATGTTGTCCAAGGGTGGAGACAAGTCCGTCATTGGACTCCCACTCAGTTGGTATAAAGCTGTTTTGCAGTGTTTGTGTGTGGGTGTGCATCTCCATGTTTGTATGCCTGTGTGTGCGTTTGTGTGTTTGTGAGAGACTGCCCCAATCCTCTTGCAGGCTTCTCTCTTTTTTGAAAGCTGAGTTAATTGCCATCCAAGGACATGTACTTCAAATGTCTCCATACTTTCAAGAGATCTGGCTCCAGAAGGTTACAAAGTCACAAATAAGCAAAGTCATAGCTTCTTGTCCTCTGTGTGCCCAAACTATCACTTTTGAAAAAAAAAAAAAAAGTCGCGTTAGGTGGTACAGCCATGTTTTGCTTATCTGAGATCTCATCATCTGAATGTATGGGTGAATGTACACACACATGCGTGTGTCCATGCATTATGTACAAGTGATATGTTTTATGTGAGTGTCACTGTGTCAGAGGATGTATTCCAAGTGAATTGGGCAACCCACAGAAGACTTGTAAGAGTGAATGGGCTTTTAGAGGCTTCAAAAGAGCATGTAGGGAAATCTACGATACCAGGAACCTTACCAATAACTTATACATGGTTTCACTTGCAATGGACAGTCCTGGTGTTGGTTTAAATTTGCTGCATCTCAGAGCAGGGCAAGGCCTCTCCTGGACCAGTACACTTCACAGTACACTCCCTGCTCCTTGAGGTCACAGGCAAGGAGGTTGTGTAATATTCACCCTGAGCTGAAAGAGAGAAAGAGATGATGGAAACTCACTCTGTCCCTGCTGTCAACTGCTCCTGTGGATCCTATGAACTGTAGAGAAGCATCAGACTGGCATGCTTACCACAGCCAGATCTTGTGCTTTGAAAATATATATTTTTTTTCACCTGATGGGCTTTGTGATGTGGCTCTGATTAGCTTCAGGATGAAGATGGACAGTGGTCTGCTCAAGACGGCACATGTAGCAAAGCCAGGCCTACAGCAATGCTTGTATCTGCTGCCTAAACTTTAGGCATGTGTTGGGCACAAATATTGTTGACTTTTGACTTCCCTTTTATGTCAGGATAAGAGAAGTCTCTGGGGTGGGTTGCAAAGGCAAAGATCAAACACATCAGGAGTATAGAGACAAATACACTCACATTTTAATTTCATTGCTAGCACAGTACTAGCACATAGCTAAAGCTGTAACACACTGACTATGAGAAGAGCAGGTAAAAGCCTTAGGGATTTCTTCTGTGAGATTAAGACAGTCTGGCAAGCATTTATCTTACTCTGATGTCCTAAGACTGTTCATGGCTCTGTCATTGCTATAGATACTCATGTCTGCTTTCTTTTTTGTGACTCCATTCTCTACCACAGGAAAGTGTTCCCATCTCCACTTGTCTTTTCCTCCTCTCCTGTAGGGACACATCACTGGCCTCACAGGAGTTATGGAGTTTCGGGAAGACAGCTCGAATCCCTATGTCCAGTTTGAAATCCTTGGTACAACCTATAGTGAGACCTTTGGCAAAGACATGCGCAAGGTAAGCCCTGTGGTCCTTACCTCCAAGTCTTTTGCTTTAGTGCCACTAAAGACAGCAACAACTGTAGTCCCCAGCAAGGGCTAAGGAGCAGAGGGAGCCCCACCCTGCTTCTCTTCCTGATAGTGCTGTTCCCGCTGCTGTTCCTGGGGAATGCTAGGGATGTGGCGCAGAGAAGTTTCAGACAGAAAGTGCGAATAGCACAAACCCACATCTGTCATGGGTCCCTGAGAACCATATCCTGTTCCTTGGACTAGTAGGGGAATATGTGGATGCTAAATGGGACAAACAGTTCTCCCAGAGCTGAGAAGTCAGCTTGGCTTCAGAGACATGTGTAATTTTTTCACTTGAGTTTGATGATAGAAGTTATAGCAGGGTATCTGCCAGACCCAGGGGTGAAACAAAGGCATGGAAAGGAAATTGAGCTGCAAGGAGGGTGGGAAGTGGGGTACTGAAGTGCAGTGGAAGGCGAAATGAGAAACAGGAGAGCAGGATAACTCAAGGTATGGCTTGCCTTCTTTATTTGATGTAAATACAGGTGGCAGCCTGAGGTATATTTCCAGTGGTACTGTGTCTTTCTTATGAAGGAGGGCTAAGATGTTATTAAAACACTTGAGGGTCTGGAATTGTGATTCAAAAGAGAGACCTCAGATATGATCTGTATGAGTCTATGTGTAGTTTCTAGTTGGTGCAAAGGAAGGCCAGAGGCTGCCACCTAAGTGCCTGGTCTGCCCAGCTGCCTTGTAAGATTTTCCAGGATGATGCAGGCAGACTGTGTGCTTGTTGGGGACAGAGAGTCTATGTTCATGTGCAGGGACCCAGGCTCTTGGGAGAGGATGAAAGCAGTCATTGATGGGTCTACCCGCAGGCACAGGCATCTCACCTAACCTTTGCCATATACTTAGGAGGCAAGATTCCTCCACCAGTGATAGTGCTTTACAGAAAGGATATCCTTGTTGATTTATGAAGCCTTAATAACGAAGCTGGATAGACTCTCATTAGAGAGGCCTGTAGCCAAGTTGGGGACAATGCAGAAGTAGGCAAAATTTACATGATAATAGTGTACTACTACCTGGGTAAGGCATTTTGGTTTCATTTATAGAGGATCAGGAATGAGTGTTTAGATTGTGAAGGGATGAGATCTGCAGAGCAGGAAAGGGGCAGTGAGAGCACATATGGGAGAACAGACTCTCTTGGGAAAGGCCAGTATATGCTATAGTCCCATTGTAGGGTCTTCAGCCATCCTGTGCTGGAAGATGAGTTTATAAGCTGATCATATACATATAGCTTGATGACATCTTAGAACCTAATGGTTTGTTTTGCTGTGACAGTCAAACAAATTAAAGTATGATTGTCAGTGTCAAGAGGGTTGAGGCTGGCTTATGATAACTGTAAGGGATTTACCAAAACTATGCCATTAGCCTGAGGACTTGTGATGAAAAGTTGAAACTGATCTGGGCCAAGACCATAAGAAAAGTTGGTTTATGCTGAAGTTTTCATCTGTTAAGAGGACAGAAGGAGGCTCATTCAGTCACTCTGCTGTGCTTGCAGAGCATCGCTGTCTACTGAAATCACCATTCACATCAGCGTGTGCATGGGTATGTGTCCTCATCCTCGAGTGTATTTCTGAGTTAGTAACTGTAAAACCTTGTCTGCTGATTCCTTTAGTATCTCTCACCATCCTGTTTTAGCTCACCTCCAACTACAAGGTTCCCACAGTGTGTGAAATGTTGCCAGTGGGTCTTCTGCTCTCTCTAAGATGGCTTACACTCATGCCCTGTGAACCCTATGCCTGTACCCCCAGGTCCTTGATGGGGGTAAGGAGCACAGTTTTCTTCACCCCCTATTTCAGGTGGCTGGGCCTTCCATGTTGCTATGGCAACACTCTTCAAAAATGCTGAAGCCTGTGGAAGCTGGAATCTCTTCATTATAAGGAGCTTCTGAGCAGGAGGTCTGGATGTAATTGAGTTGGAAGGGAAGCTGATTTTCAAGTGGGCTTTATTTTTAAATGTATTCTTTTGTCATTTTAAAATGTGCCCTTAATAACTGAATATTCTAGTTGTTATCTGTCTGCCTAGCAGCTTATCATTGGAAACGAGAAGCTATGTGGGAGACAAGGAATAGGATTTACCATAGCAAATGTCTGCTATTATGACCCAGGGACATATAAGAGAGATGGGTTCAGGATGAAGTAAGGAGAGCAGATTAGGAGTGGGACATACAGCAGCCTTTGAAGGTAGAGTAGGGCTTTGATGCCCTGGATGAAAGTAATGGTAAGTCAGAATACCTTAAGGAATATGATAAAGAAAACTAATATAAGGGTCAAAATCACTGACACTGTGTCTAAGAGTTGAGGATAGTGTTAGGATATTTTGAGCCACATAGTGACAATGAAAAGACTAGTCCTCTAGGGAGCCCCGTAGATGGTGGTTTTCTGTGACCCCTTACCACACATGGCCACCAGAAGAACCAACTGGAAAGCTGGCTGGGTGCTCTTTGCTGTGTGAGGTTTGGGCTCCTTTGCTAAGATGATGCATACCACATATATTTAAATTGAAAAGCAACTACAGCAAATGGAGGCTAACAAAAACTCAGTGTTCTGAAGATTGAAACCAGAGAGAATCATCTCAATTAGGAAACATATAGATATTTTTCTTAAACTAGATACCCTGGTGAGAAATCTCTGGGAGGTTGAGTCACCCACATGTTTTAGATTAGGTGGCATCTGGAAGCTGTGGATTACTCAGCCCCTATATAAAAAGGAATGGGTGATAGCCTTTTGCTGGACACTGATTAGATAATCTAATGCTGATTAGATTATCTCAACCAGGAAGAGCATTCTTGATGAGGGATCACGGATGGCAAAGTCAAAGCCTTTGAAATGGTCTACAGCCAGCCTGCTGTGAACTACAGCCAAATAGATGCTGATCTTGCTAGCTGGAGCTGTTTGGCCTGCATCTGCCACTGGGGGCAGTGTTTGCAGAGGGGACTTCCCATGGCAATGGAGTTAGTTGATTTGTTTGGAGGGTCTCCACTTTCATTCTATTGGTGACACGCTTTTTCAGGTCTCAAAACTAGTAAATGTCCACAAATTTCTACTTGCATTGATTCTCTTTGCTTTAAAAAAAAATAGAAATATTCAAAGGATGGTCCCATTTGCTAGTCTGCACTAAGGTCCTTAGGTTATGACACAAGCCGAAACAGCTATATTAGAGGCCAGCTACAGTAGAATTTCCCAATTTGGGAATATATGGAAACTGCTTCACATATACATGGACCATAATAGGAACTACTGCACATCTACTGTATACTAGGGCACATTATGTGTGTGCCTTGCCTTGGTGCCAAGACTATTTGATCTTCCTGGCCCCACCTCTCCTGAGTTTCAGTAGTCCCTTTTCTTACATGGCCCTTCTTCAGATAAATCTTCATCTTCAGGAGGCTTCACCTGTGAAACAGAAGAGCCAGTCAGAAGATATATTCTGCCCAGCTCTTATTCTTTGGTTGGTACATCAGCTTTAGCCACCTGAGGTCACGCTTCTTTGAGTGAAGAACAGGCAGACACAGCTTTCTGCCTCACAGTTTTATGGACTGCAGAAATTCATCACATAGTGCCAGAACCAGAGTCCAGAGATATGCAACATCCCAGAGCAGCCCTAAACTAGTGTGGTTGGATTACTAAGTTCAGTGAGCCAGGGCTGTGCCCACCTCTTCTTGTATGCCTAGGATCAGATATTTAGTACTTTAAAAGCCTGAGTTGAGTCTTGAGAACTTCATTTAAATGAGATTTTATTTTGGGAGTTCTATTGGTGTCTGTGTGCTCAATGGGGGATGGAAAACGTGGATATTAGATCCTTCCCTGTGCCCCAAGCACAATTTTCCTGGATTGTGACAGCAGGTAAAGTCCAGAGGGACATTTTCCATTATATGATCACTGAGATTGTGTGTTCTTTTCCATCCTAATGACATTGGTGTGGGGGCCTCTGTCCTGTATGCAGCAGGACCCTGGGAAATGTGCCTGCTGCCTACAGATGCTTTGAACTTCAATAACCTGGGTGGCATCAACTTGATTCATTGGCTCAGAGTAGGGCAGCGAATTCCTTGGCAAGAAGGGTGGGGAAGTGGGAGGAGCATCCAAGCAGCCTGTGGGGTTTTCTGTAAGACTTATTATACATTAGGATTAAGAAGACCCCAGGGTAGCATCAGAGAACCTGCCAAGAAAATTGAATGAGGACCAAGAGAGGCAGAGGAAGTATTTAGATCACTGGTGTTCAAGCTTTTTCTCTAGCCTCTGAAGTCTGTTGTAGCTGGCTCTTACTGGCACCTAAGTATACTATGTGACTGTAGAGGACACATATTATAATTATAGTAGACAAGGAATCTGGGCAGGGACTCTGTGCCTCTTGTTACAGTAATTTCTCTCTGTCCTTCATATCTGTGCAGTTTGATGTACACCTCTCTATCTATATATTTTTTTAAACTGAGGCCCACAGACTAGAAAACCTTAACATGGCTGTTCTAATTCTTGGAAGGAAGAGGAAGGGGAAGGGAGGGAGAGAGGGAAGAAGGAAGGGAGGAAGAGAGAGGAAGGAGGAGGGAAGGGAAAGGAAGAGGAGTGGCTAGGAAATCCTTCTTGAACAGGAGGAAGTGCAGTTTGTGATTTTGTTTTTCCCCAACCCTTCCACTCCAGTCTCCCCCAAGCCAGCACATTAATATACCCCCATCCCTTCCTGCTGGACTGGGCACTTGAACTTCAGGTTCCACCACTTAGCCTTGGCTCAGCTGGGATGTTCCCCATCCCAACAACTACCCGGGAGATGGGATGCTTTGCTCCTCCTTGACTGTTTCATGCTGCTGCTTTTATCTTCTTTGTCAGCTCTAGCTCTTTATAAATGCTGGAAGTAGACAAACATCCCTATCCTGTGATGTGATGTGCCCGGGACCTTGTTGTTACTGATAACTTACAGAGTAATAATTACTTTTCATACAGTGATTGCTATGCCATAGGATCCCAATTCTCTCTGGGCTCCAAAGGACATCATTAGCATTTGCTCCCCGTCTACCACATGACATTACAAGTCATCCTTTATTCTCAGAGTTCAGAAGTTCTAAGTTGGAAGGTCAGTTTGAAACAGCACCTAAGAGACAAGCTAACTCTGGTGACAAAGCAGACCTGCCTTGACCTGGTGGCTCCAGGGGCTGGTGGCAGGAGCCTGGAAATGAGTCCAGTGGAGAGGAGGCAACTGTGTGATGAGCCTAGGCATTAGGCACTGTATCTAGTGGCTGCTGTGCCCCAGGCTCTTGGCTGTGTACACTGAGGAAAAGAAAGAAAAACACACTTCAGTCTAGGAGATTAACATTCTTGCAGTGTATTTCCCAAGTAAAATGTCAGCTATTCTGACTCTTTGTGCAAGAAATGCTTTTGACAGAACAGCGAACCAACACAAACACCACAGCTTCATCCCAATAGAGACACAAGAAAAAGCTGCAATTAAATCTTTCATTTTAAGTAACATCTCATCAGTGGGTGATCATTTCAGGTAGAATGTTTTGAAAATATAGAAAAATGAAATGAAGGATATAAAAGTCAACTATAATCTTTAAACTAAGAAATGAAGACCATTTACATTTTTGGTCTAATTTCTGTGGTGGTTTTCTCTTCGCCCTCTATATGGAATACAAAAAGTGACAGGTATATTTTACCAAACTTCAATTTATTATGTACACATTTTATGTCCCTTCCTCATTTAGTATTATTTTGGGAATATTTTATTATTTCTTAAACTGTTCTTTTCAGCTGTGAGTTTGTAAATGGAAATTTATTACTAAACTTATGGCAAACTATTATATATTTATTTTATTTTCCCATAGAATGACATTATTACCATGTTATTATAGAATGGTGTTGCAACAAACATAAAATACATGTTAGTTTTCATTATGTGTGTTTGTTTTTTTTATGTTATGTTTTAAGAAGTGAATTTACTAAACCAAGAATAATGATTATTTTGATGTGCTTCATATGTATATTCAAATAAACTATGGAAGAGCTTGTAATTTTCACATTTATGCACACAAGAATCTGCATTATAGTCCCATGCTTAAAAATTCAGTGGTGCATTAAACGTTTGCTAATTTAGTAGCAATATAAAGATAATGCTACTAAATTTGTATTTTATGGGATTATGTAGTGAAAATATAACTATTGATTATTTATATTTTACATTTTGAAAGTTATCTCTAGAATCTTCTACTCATTTATATTGGTGAGGGAAACTTTCTTGTTAACTCATAAAAACCTTCTCCTCAATAGGGAATCAGTAGTTATTTGTGTCAAATATTTGTCTCAAAAAATTGCTCGCTTTGGGATTAAAAAATATTTGTGCAGAACAAACACTTAGAATTTTATGCGGTTGAATACTTAGATTTCTTCATTTTCCAAGTTTATAATTTTATCCAGTTTGCAAAGATGATTCCACTTACTCAAAACTTTTACTTATTTTTATAGTTTGATTTTCTTTTTAAAAATCTACTAGGGATAGGTTTGGAATAAACTGTGTTGGGGCGGCTCAGCTTTCACAGTTTTTCACTGGATTGCTCTTGTCACCCAATGCTTTATATACTTGAATGGCCATTTTATCCTGTGCTGTTGTAAGTTTGTGTATCTCCTCTTTAGTTGACACTTTAAATTTTTGGTAGTCTTTTTCTTTTCTCCCAGATTAAATTTACTTCATTTATTCACAGTCTTGGATGTGCATGTCTTCAGGTAACCAAATGGTCATCTCCAGTGCTGTGAACTATGGAGGCAGTCCTCCCTCAGATTAGAAGAGGCCTGGAGCTAAGGCATCTTCAGGCTTGCCTCGTTCAGCCATGTAGTACTCAGATCAAAGCTTTTTGTCCTTTGCATCTCTCTATTTGGCCATTCTCAGGACATGGTCTTTCTTTTGCTTAGAGTTTTGGGATGGCTGCACCAGTCCCGAAGACAGCAGCCTGTGGCAAAAGGTTGTTGTCTGTCGTAAGTTACTCTGATGGGTGTGAAGTGCTTTGCCACTGTTGCTCTGGTGTCTGCTTCTCCATAATGAATATCTTGAGTGTGGAAGGGTGTCTTCCGCCTCCGCACAGGCACATGTACTTTTCTGCTCCAGTGGTTTGTGTTCCGCTTGCATTAAGCTAGTGCTTCTTTCGTGATGAAGACAAAAGGTAATGTGTGTTTTTCTAGACGTCTGTACATAATGCAGGAACGTTCAGGGGAATTTGACTGTGGACTTCTCTGACCTAGCTGTGGGTTGGAAGTCCTAGCTTTGCCTTTTAGGACCATTTTTCCCTGGTTTGTATATTTCATTACATTACTTTTTTGTATCTACTGTACAGAAATTCTTGGCAAATTCAATATTTAAATCTCTACACAGTATTTGCAAACAATTTAAGAAATGCATGTTGGAACAGGTCCCTTTTCCTTCTGCTAGTATATACTGGCAGTCTCCCTTTAATTCTCCATGAGACCCGACAAATTTTTATGCCCAACATGCATAAAACTACATTTGCTTAGTCACTTTTGCCATGTTTTAATTAATTGATTTATGCTATCTCTCTTGCTGACCAGTTCCTGGCATGTTTTACTATTATTTTTAAACCTATCATAGGAAGTGCTAGATAATTTATTTTTATGCTTGCATGTTTTAGAATGCTTTGTCTTGAGTAGAGCTGTGACTAAATCCTAGTGATTTTCCTAATGGAAACAGAAGCATAAATGCATGCAAAAAAAAAGTGCCAGCAACTTAAGAGAACCACAGTGGGCTTGCAGAGCACAAACATGGCAGTGTCACCAACACTCAGAACCAGGTCCAGGATATCTGCAGCATACAGAGGAATCTTCTTTGTGTCCCTTTGGAGTTACTATACCCACTCCTGGTCCCATTTTTGCTTTCTACTATCCTTAGTTTTACAGCTTATGTACTATCAAGTTCTCTCTGCTCTTGTAATTGACTTCCTTTGTAAAGTGTGTTTGTGAGAGCCATTATTATCATTATACATACTGTTGTATCATTCTTTAGTTTTATACTTAAAGAAAAAGTTTTATTACTGTTCAGGTATAATGATACCACCACAACCAACAACAACAAAAAACAAAAATGCTACATTATGAAGATTATTCTCACAGGTCCCAAGAGGAGAGGGAATACATGACATTGAATGGTCGCATGGGGAAGTATGGGAATTTCAAGGGCGGGCAGGACATGGGAAGCATACAGTATTGCTTCAAAATATACTTGGCTGATCTTGGTTATTTCCTTGGATTAACAATTATAGATCACATGTTCATTTTTAACAACAAATTTGGGTTCGTGAGTAAGATCTGTGCTGGATAGCTTTATGTCAACTTGATACAAACTAAAATCATCTGAGAGAAGGGAACCTCAATTAAGAAAATGCCTCGATGATTTCAGTGAGATTGATTTAGGTTTCTCTCCATTTAGTTTGATTTTGGCTATAGGCTTGCTGTATATTCTTTACTGTGTTCAGGTATGTGCCTTGTATCCCTAATCTCTCCATGACTTTAAACATGAATGGGCGTCAGATTTTGCCAAATGGTTTTTCAGCATCTAAGGAGATGATCGTGTGGTTTTTCTCCTTCAGTTTGTTTATATGAGAATTACATTGATGGATTTCTGTATATTGAACCACCCCTGCATGCCTGGGATAAAGGCTAATTGGTCATGGTGGATGATATCTTTGATGTGTTCTTGGATTTGATTTGCAAGTATTTTATTGAGTATTTTTGTGAGGTTTAGGTATCAAGGTGACTGTGGCTTCATAGAATGAGTTTGGTAATGCTCCTTCTGTTTCTAATTTGTGGAATAGTTTGAAGAGAATTGGAGTTAGCTCTTCTTTGAAGGTCTGGTAGAATTCCGCGCTGAAACCATCTGGCCCTGGGCTTTTTTTGGAAGGGAGACTTTTGATGATTGCTTCTATTTCCTTGAGAGATATAGCACTATTTAATCTATTTACCTGATCTTTATTTAATATTGTTACATGCAGTCTATCAAGAAAATTGTCCATTCCTTTTAGATTTTCAAATTTTGTGGCATATAGGCTTTTGTAGCAAGACATGATGATTGTTTGGATTTCCTCCGTGTCTGTAGTTATGTTACCCTTTTCGTTTCTGATTTTGCTGATTTGAATAGTTTCTCTCTACCTTTTAGTTAGTTTGGCTAAAGATTTGTCTATATTGTTGATTTTCTCAAAGAACCAGCTCTTGCTTGTATGAGATGTCTCAAACTTCCTTCTGGAGGCACTTAGTGCTATGAGCTTTCCTCTTAGCACTGCTTCCATTGTGTTCCATAAATTTGGGTAAGTTGTGTCTTCATTTTCATTGAATTTTAGGAAGTCTCTAATTTCTTTTTTCATTTCTTCCCTGATCAAACTTTCATTGAATAGAGTTGTTTAGTTTCCATGTGTATATAGGCCTTTTGTTATTTCTGCTGTTGTTGAGGTCTAGTTTTAGGCATGGTGGTCTGATAGGATACAAGAGATTGTTTCAATCTTCTTGTATCTGTTGAGGCTTGCTTTGTGCCCTATTATATGATTAATTTTTGAGAGGGTTCCATGAGGTGCTGAAAAGAAGTTATACTCTTTTGAGTTTGGGTGAAAAGTTCTGTAGACATCTATTAGGTCGATTTGATTTAGGACCTCTGTAAGTGTCATTATTTCCCTATTTAGCTTCTGTCTAGATGATCTGTCCCTTTGTGATAGTGGGGTGTTGAAGTCTCCCACTATTAAGGTGTTAGGATCAATGTGTGATTTAAGCTTTAATAATGTTTCATTTACAAATGCAGGTGCTCTTGTATTTGGGGCATAGATGTTCAGGACTGTGATGCCCTCCTGGTGGATTTTTCCTTTGATGAAGGTGAAGTAACCCTCCTCATCTTGTTGGATTAATTTTGGTTGAAAGTCTATTTTATTAGATATTAGGATAGCTACCCCTGCTTGTTTTCTGAGTCTATTTGCTTGAAAAACATTTTTCCAGCCCTTTACTCTGAGATAGTGTTTATCCTTGTTGCAGAGGTGTATTTCTTGGATGCAGAAATTGTGGTAAATTTACACAATGGAATACTACTTAGCAATTAAAAACAAGGAAATCATGAAATTTGCAGTCAAATGGTAGGAACTAGAAAAGATCATCCTGAATGAGCTATCCCAGAAGCAAAAAGATACACATGGTATATAATCACTTATAAGTGGATATTAGACATAGAATATAGGATAAACATAATTAAAGAAGCTAAGCAACAAGGAGGACCCTGGGTAAGATGATCAATCCTCATTCAAAAAGGCAAACAGGCCAGACATCTGAAGAGGGAGAAAACAGGGAACAGGACAGGAGCCTATCACAGAGGGCCTCTGAAAGACTCTACCCAGCAAAGTATCAAAGCAGATGTTGAGAATCACAGCCAAACTTTGGGCAGAGTGCAGGGAATCTTATGAAAGAAGGGCAAGATAGAAAGACCTGGGAGGGTACAGGAGCTCCACAAGGAGAGCAACAGAACCAAACAAACTGGGTCCAGAGGTCTTTTCTGAGACTGATACTCCAACCAAGGACCATGCATGGAGATTACCTGGAACCCCTGAACAGATGTAGCCCATGGAAGCTCGCTGTCCAAGTGTGTTCTCTAGTAAGAGGAACAAGGACTGTTTCTTTCACGAACTCAGTGGCTGGCTCTTTATTCACCTCCCCCTGATGGTGTAGCAGCCAGGCCACAGAGGAAGAAAATGCAGCCAGTCCTGGTGAGACATGGTAGGCTAGTGTCAGATGGAAGGGAAAGAGGACCCCCCCTTGTCAGTTGACTTGGGGAGGGGCATGGGAGGAGATGAGGGAGGGTGGATGGGATTGGGTGGGGATGAGGGAGGTGTCTACAGCTGGAATACAAAGTGAATAAACTATAATTAATAAAAAATAAATGAATTAAAAAAAGAAAAAACAAACAAAAAGAAAATGCCTCCAATAAGATTGAGAAGTAAGCAGGCCTGTAGGATGTTTTATTAATTAGTGTTTGATGGGGGAAGGCTAAACCATTGTAGGTGGTATCATTTCTGGGATGGTAGTCCTGGGTTCTATAGAGAACAGGCTGGTCAATCCATAGGGAGCAAGCCAGTAAGCAGCACCCTCCATGGCCTTTGCATCAGCTCCTGCCTCCTTGTTCCTGCCCTGTTTGAGTTCCTGTCCTAACTTCCTTCAATGATGAATACTGATAAGGAAGTCTAAGTCATATAAACTTTTTCCTCCCCAATTTGCTTTTTTCATCATCATGGTGTCTCATCATAGCAAAAGAAACCCTAATTAAGCAGGTTGTATTGACTTTTGATCTATGCAGGACACACCAATATCTTGCCAATGCAGAGAGCAATTAATGGAATAATGAATACAGTTACCTCTCACTGTATTTACAGCTCCTTTACTTTCTCTATGGAAATTGCAGCTTTTAAGATAAAGATCTAGATAACTTTTGTTTGATTTATTCTTAGATTTTGATGCTTGTCAGTTCATTATATGAAGCAAATATTCAACATTATTTTTACTAATTTATAGCATGTGAGTAGGAATTAATTTGGTGTTATGTATTCAATTTGTTACTATGTTTATTGATTTATAGTAAAAAATTGCCTGTACATCCTTTGTATTCTCTAAATATATATAATCATGCTGTCTGCTAATGAGTGTTTTCTCTCTGGTCATTATGGATTTTATCAATTTCTTCTGTTTTACTGTTCTTAGTTCAAGTTTAAAAGATGTAGAGACCTTGGTTATCCTGCTTTTAATAACTTACTTCTTAAAAATAATTTAAATTTTTTTTCTGATTTATTTATTTTGTTCACTTAACATCCTTGTAATCCTTACTCCCCTCCTAGTCCCATTCCCTCTCTCCCTTCCCCATCCTCTTTTCCTCAGGAAAGGGAGCTCCCTTTCCCATCCACCCCAGCTCATCAAGTTGCATCAGGACTAAACATGTCCTCTTCTCCCCTGGCCTGTCAAAGCAGTCCTGCCAGGGGAAAGTGGTCAAAAAGCTAGCAAGTAAGTCCACATCTCATGCAGTCCCCACTTTCCTTACTAGAGTAGAAGCCTAAGCTGCCCATTTGCTGTATCATTGTAGGGGGCCTAAGTTCCCTGCATGGTCCTTGGTTGATGCTTCGGTCTCAGCAAAACCCTCCGGGCTCTGGTTAGTTGGCTTTGTTGCAATAGGGGAGAAGAGGGAATGGGGTGGGACTGGGAGAAGTTGAGGGAGGGGGCCTCAATTGGGATATATAATGAATAAATTGTAAAAATAATATATTTTTTAAATGGGGCACAGAACTAAACAGATTTCTCAACAGAGGAATCTCAAATGGCTGAGACGTGCTTAAAGAAATGATCAGCTTCCTTAGACATCAGGGAAATGAAAATCAAAATGACTCTGAGATTCCATCTCATACCTCTCAGAATGGTTAAGATAAAAATTTCAAAGGACAGCACAAGCTGATGAGGGTGTGGAGAAAGGGGAACACTCCATTGCTGGTGGGAATATAAACTTGTACAACCATTTTGGAAATCAGTCTGGTGCTTTCTTAGAAAATTAGGAACAATTTTACCTTAAGAGCCAGGTATACCTCTCCTGGCTATGTACGCAAAAGACAAACCACAATATAACAAGGACACTTGCTCAACTATGTTCATAGCAGCTTTATTCCTAATAACCAGAATCTGGAAACAACCTAGACATCTCTCAACCAAAAAAATTAATAAAGAAACTGGCATATTTACACAATGGAATACTATTCAGCTATTAAAAATAAAGAAATGATGAAATTTGCAGGCAAAGGGGTAGAAGTAGAAAAGATCATACTGAGTGAGTACATACATACTTATGTACTCACTTATAAGTGGATTTTAGCCATATAGTACAAGATAAGCATACTACGAGGCACAGACCCAAAGAAGATAAGTAGTAAGGAGGACCCAAGTGAGGATGCATGAATCTCGCTCAGAAGTGGAAACAGAGAATAGCTCAGGAGAGGGAACAAGGTAAGAGAGGGGTCACATAGAGTTAAGAGGGTAGAGATCAGACCTGAATATAGCAAGGGCCAGAGGACAGAAGGTCTCACCCCCTGAGAGTGGGGACATCTCTGTGACAAACTGGACACCTAAGTCAGGGTAGGCTCCTGGGAGGATATGAGGGGTACTCAAGCAGAGACTCCTAGTAGCAGAGACCATGGAGACTGAAGAAGACACCCTCTAACTAGAAGGGTCTCCTAGTAAAGGGCCAGGAACACCAACCCACCCACAAAAACTTCAACACAAAATTTATCCTGCCTATGTGATGTACAGGGATCAAGACAGAGCAGAGATTGAAGGAATTTTATAATTTCTTAAAACATTTTTATTGTTTGAGAATTTTATACACATGTATTATAATGTGTTTTTATCAAAACCACCCTCATCCCCTCTATTCCAATCCCTTCCCTATTTTTCCCACTTGTCCTTCACAACTTGATGTGCTCTTTAACTATGAGACTGTCCTCAGACTTGGTGCTGCCTATACATGTATGAGTATGGGATCATAGCCTCTCAGAGGTCCCCTCCCTAAACAAACAAACAAACAAACAAACAAACAAACAAACAAACAACTGACTCTGCTTTTCCTAGCAGCATAAATCACAATTAATTGCCCTAAGCTAAGGGATGGGCTCCATGAGTCCCTCCCCACTCCATGCTGGGATGTTGGCTATCCTGATTTGGTAAAGGTCTTCTGTACCATTCATGTGTGCAATATTGCTGCCTGAAAAATACTGTTTCTGTGCAGATGTCTACTGCCTCTGGCTCTTACTTCTTCTGGGGTGATCCCTGAGCCTTGTATGAAGGGAGTATGTTATAGATATCCTTTTTAGAGCTGAGAATATTCTCTTATTCTCTGCACACTGACCAGATTTTGCTCTCTCTATTAGCGTCATCTTTTGCAAAAAGATTCTTCTTTGATAAGCCATTGATAGCTGTACTAATCTATGGGTATAAAGATAAAAGGGAGCTATGACCAGGATGTAAAGTGAATAAATAAATAAATTATTTTAAATAAAAAACCTTAACGTTATACCTATTATATAATTTTGTTGGCATTCATTTTTATATAAAGAATATTCCCTTAGATTCAAAATTTTCTCATAACTTTAAAAATTGAGATTGATTATTATATTTGTCCAAAGACAATTTGAGTCTATCAAGGTGATTATATAATTATAAACTTTTTATTCTTACTTTTTATGGTAGCATGATAAATTACATTGACTAATTTTTTTGATGCTGCTCATTTATCTTTTTTGCATCAGGCGTGACACACTGCTTTGATAATTTAAAGCAGCATGCAGTATTTGCTAAAACTTTAACTCTAATTTCTCTTCCATTTCAGAATATTGCCTAAACTTTTATTTTTAGGTTAGCATAGATTCACATAAAGCCATAATGAGTGGTAGTTTCCCCCAATAGCATCATCCTGTCACATTATGATCCATGAACAGAACAATGTATTAGCATGAAAACAACCTATGGATCTGACTCAGATGTGTTTGTGTTTCGTTTGTGTTTGTGTATATTAAGACACCTTTTTATTGTGTACAGTTTTATCATATTTTCATCAATGTGCCCACTACCACAGTCAAGATAGAATAAGTCTTGTACCATTAAGGTTCCTCCCATTGCTCATTTATACCAAATTTTCTTTCTTCATGTGCTTCTGTCCTGTGCACTCCTAAGAACAGCCACTAACACATGTGTGTTCTTTGTCTGTAACCTTTTGTAATTTAAAAAAAAGTTTCATAAATTGAATCTTAAACAGAGTATTATAATTAGAATTCTATAGCTGTCTTTTGTTTATGCAGCATAATTTCCCAAAGATTCAGCCTTTAACCTATCATACCATGGAGGATGCAAATATTTTTACAGTACTGGGCTCTTCAGAATGAAGCTGTTATGAAGCTTAGTGTTCAGACTGTCTAGGATACATACCTAAGAAGATGCTATTGCAACCTCACATGGTGACTGTGTGTTTAGTGCGATGAGAGTAACTGTTCTGAACAGTTACGATTCTGTGCTACAGCCATACAATGTGAGAGCTTCTCACCCATTCGCTGCAGTGTCCTTTGGTGTTACCACTTCTTTTAAAAGTTTATAACTGTGAAAGTTATCTTACTGTGGTTTTGATTTAATTTTTGCTTCCCCAGCGATCAGAATATTCAACACTTTTTATGTGCCTATTTGTCATCTGAATAACTTCTGCAGCTAAATGTTTGGCCAATTGTTTTGCCTTTAGTTTCCTTTTTTAGGATTAATTTAAAATTTTTATTCCTACAGTTTTTTTAATTTTATTTTTTTTCTTCATAATGTATTCATTATGTATCCCGATTATAGCCCCCTCCCTCAACTCCCCCAGTCCAACCTTCCCTCCCTCTTCCCCACCCCATCCCCTTCCCCTAGTCCACTAAAAGAGGGAGTTCTCCACTATTGTCTTCCGCCTATAGCTTGTTAAGTCTCATCAGGACTGCCAGAATCCTTGGGGGATGCTTAAATTGCATTCAGAATGGCATACAGGATAGACACCAGAAGTGGTGGAAGAGAGGAAACAGGATGGAAGCCTGCTATAGAGGGTCCTCTGAAAGGATCCACCCAATGGGGGATCAAAGCAGATGCTAAGACTCATGACCAAACTTTGGGCAGAGCTCAGGGAGTCTTTTGGAAGAAGAGAGGGATGGGAATAGAGGGACATGGAGGAGATAGGAGCCCTTCAAGGAGACCTTTATTTTTCTAAGTTGGTGACTTATTTTGTACTATTAAGTTTTGAGAGTTCTTTGTAAATACCAGATATTAATCCTTTATTGGTTATATGCTTGTAAATATTTTATCATCTTTTTATTTGTCTTTGCATTTTCAGTTAAGGATCATTGTATGAAACAAATCAGAATTTTTGATGAAATTTAACTTTTCAGTTTTTTCCTGTTATAGTTCACACTTTTGGTGTCATCCTAAGGATTTTTCTTTGTTTTTCTGGAGATGGAGTCTCCAGAATGTTGTTTGTTTTGTTTTGTTTTTCAGACAGCATTTCTTTGTGTAGCACTGGCTGTACTAGAGCCAGCTCTGGAGACAAGGCTGGCCTCAAATTTACAGTAATTTGACTTATTTCTCTTTCTTGATTGTTGGAATTAAATGCATGTGCCATCATATTTGGCACCCTAAGAATTATTTGCCTATTCTTACAATCCAAAGATGATTTTCTCTTATGTCTTTTTCTGTTTATTCACACATGTACATAATTAATTCTATCATCTATCTATCATTCAATCATCTATCATCCATGTATCTATCTATCTATCTATCTATCTATCTATCTATCTATCTATCTATCATCTATCTATCTATGTATCTATCTGTCTACCTACCTACCTACCTACCTATCTAAACTTTAACTTGGGGCAGGGCTTGAGCTACAGTGGGGTTGACAGCCAGAGTTTCTACATAGCATTCTGTAGTTCTCAAGGGAGAGGAATAGGATGAAGTTAGGTACGAGACTGTCCTCCAACTGCACCTGGAATTAGAAAGTGGCTTTTGTCAAATAACACTCTCCACTGAAAAAGCCTTACATGGGCTGTAGATTACCAGTTGTAAAGGACTTATATATACCATGCTAATGTTGTTATTTACTCTGGGCCACATTTTTTTTCTGTTAGTAAACACCAAAGAGTATAGTTATTTGAAATCAAAATTTTTTAAAGAATGCTATTTGTTGAGAACTGAAAGTAAATTCATTGACCAACACTGTACTTCATGATTAAGATGAAAAATGAAACTGTGTATAACTGGATTTCTAGGATAAAAACTCTAAAATAGGACCTCTCCTAACACCACTGAAAATCATTTACAACACAGGATACAACAGATGAAAAACCTTATAACTTACAAAAATTAGGTGGTCTTTAATAATACTGTCATCCCTCCTCCAATTTTTAAACTTTTTATTGATTCTTTGTGTGTTTCATATCATGCACCCCAGTTCCGCTCATCTCTCCATCCCCTTGTATCCACCCTCTGCCCTTGTAACCTCTCCCCCAAAGTATAAAACACAAACAAATAAATAAAACTAAGCATAGAAAACATCTCATCGTGGAAAGCGCAGTGTGTCACAGTGTGCTCCACAATATACCCCTTGGCCCACACATCTTTACTCGCAAATGTTCGTGTCAATGAGTCATTGCAGATGTCTGGTTTGAGGTCTCTGGCTTCTGTGATACCATCAGTTTGGAGCCTTGCTGGGCCTTCGCCCAGTTATCCTGCTGTGGCGCTGTGTCACGGAGATCCTGCAGCTTTGGTTCAGCAGGACCAGCCCCAACAGTTCACAGATAATATAGGTTTTGGGGTGGGCCAACTCAAAACCCTAGATCTGGGCCTTGGTAGTAGCTGAGCTAGTCAGCCTGCTGCCTCTCCCTTATCTGCCTCACCAGGGTGAGCTCTCCAGCACTATTCCAGCTAGGGGACCTAATTGCCAGAAGGCAGGGTCAGCTCTCTTGCTCTCATGCCCTCAGGGGCAGGCTCAACTGCTCTCCGCACCTTCAGAGCCAGCTTCACTGTACTGTCCATTTGAGGCATGGGGCCCACTATCCCAAGTGCTCCAGCTGGCAGGGGGCTGGTCCAGCTGTTCAGCTCTCATAACCTCGAGGCTGGCTCACCTCTGACTCCTCCGCCAGGGCCAGCGCTACTGTGCTGCTCAGGCAAGGTGCAGGGCTGCCAGCGGCAGGACCAGCTTTGATCTACATTTTAAGTTGTAAAATTTAGGTTGAGGTTTTAATTTTGTTAGCTGTCTCTTCATCATTATTTGTTTAAAAGGCAACTCCATCCTCCACTGAACTGCCTTTGGATTTTCCCATAAATCATTAGCCATGTTTGTATGTGTTTGCTTTTGGGTCTTGCAGTCTGTTTCATTGTCAATATGTCAGACAGTGTGCCAATATCATGGTGTCTCAGTTACTGTAGCTTTTGTCTATTATTGGATCATATTTGCTATAATGAAGAGATCTGTTCAAAGTCTACAAGATAGCATCAGGTGTTTTTTATTTTTTTTATTTTTACTGTATTTATTTTTAGCATTTGGGCAATAGTACAGTCATAAAACATGTTAAAGCATTCATTTGTCTTTCATCTTAGAGAACATGCTTTATAGAGACACTTTAAATTATCTGGATGCTGATAAAACAGGGTCAGATGAAAGGGGAGGAGGTTCTCCCCTATCAGTGGACTTGGAAAGGGGCATGGAGGAGATGAGGGAAGGAGGGTGGGATTGGGAGGGAATGAGGGAGCAGGATACAGCTGGGATACAAAGTTAATAAAATGTAACTCAAAATAAATAAATAAGTAAAAACTATCTGGATGTTGGATAGAAATCTTCAATGAAGCTGTTTGGAGCCTGGAGTTTTCTCTTTCAGGAGGTTTTAAATTACAAATCCAATTCTGGTGGTCAGTTTCATGATGGTTGAACACAGGAAGACACATATTGAAAATTTTCTTCTAAATAGTTAAATTTATAAATAAAGTTCTTTATATCGTTAAGTAGGTATAGAATATGTAGTAATATCTGTGTACTTTCCTCTTATATCTTCTTATTTTTTGTTAATTTGACCAGTCGATTTACTGTTTTTCAGGATACTTTTTTTAAGACATTTTATTTATTTATTAAAATTTATTCACTTGGTATCCCAGCTGTATCCTCCTCCCTCATCCCCTCCCAATCTCGCCTTCCCTCCCTCATTTCCTCCCTTAGTCCACTGAAAGGGGAGGTCCTCCTGCCCTTCCATCTGACCCTAGCTTATCAGGTCTCATCAGGACTGGCTGCATCGTCCTTCTTTGTGGCCTGGTAAGGCTGCGCCCACCCCCTCAGGGAAAGGTGATCAAAGAGCCAGCTACTGAGTTCATGTCAGAGACAGCCCCTGTTCCCCTTACTAGGGTACACACATGGACACTGAGCTGCCATGGGCTACATCTGTGCAGAGGTTCTAGGTTATCTCCACATATGGTCCTTGGTTGGGGTATCAGTCTCAGAAAAGACCCCTGTGCCCAGATTGCTTGGTTCTGTTGTTCTCCTTGTGCAGCTCCTATTCCCTCCAGGTCTTTTTTTCTCCCTCAGGATACTTTGTGGGTTATTCCACCACCTTTAAATGTATTCATTTTGTGTGAGAGATGCATGTTTGTGGGGTTAGTGGACAACTTGTGAAAGTAATTTCTCTTTCCAGAGGCTAAACTCCAGCAGGCAGGTACTTTGTTTTGAAGGTTTATCTTTATATATATATACTGTTTCTCCATTTTCAGTTTTAATACTTTCTACTTTTTAGTTACTACTTTTAATACTTTCTACTTTTTAGTTACTACACTTTATTTTTGCCCATTTTGAACTTATGTTTTTCCTTTTCCTGGTTTCTTCAATTATTTGAGACAGATGGCATTTTGTAATATAAGCATTCCATGCATTTTCTTTCATCAGAACAATTTTAAGCTGGATTTCATTCGTCTTAATATGCTTTCTTCCATTTGTATTCAATCCTATGTATTCTATAAATTTCCTTTGAGACTTCTTGTCTGGTGCATGAATTACTTAGAAGAGTAATGTTAATTTTCACTTGCTTCGGGATTTTCATCTCTTCTTTGTAGTATTGAATCCTTTTCAGATTCTATTATGATGCAAGAGCCTACCGTGTGTGATATTAGTCTTTCAGAATTTGTTGAGTTCCTTTAATATCCCATGGCATGCATGTTTGGGGAATATTTAATAAGCCCTAGAAAAAGCATATGGTCAACTGATAATGCGTGGGTGTTCTGCCTATTTGATTAGACAGCATTGAGAGACTGAGTTGTTGAGAGTTGAAAGACCCCTGTTGACTTCTTTTTGTCAGATGCTACGCTGGGTTGTTGAATTCCCTACTCACACTTATAATTTTTTCCCTCATCTCTATCAGTTTCTGCTACATGCATTTTGAGGATTTGTTATTTATGCATACATATGTAGCCTCATCAGATCATAAGCTCTTTCTTGTGGCTTGATCCTTTTAAGCTTGTGGAATATCCTACTTTCTTCCTGGACTTGTTTCTAGGTTTCCAATTCCTTATGTCTGAATATCTCATTTGTTCTAATACTATACTGGTGACTTCTATTTTTTTTATTAAATTTTTATTTTTTGTTCACAATCTAGTCATTATATATCCTGATTGAAGCCCCCTCCCTCAATTCCCCCAGTCCCAACCTCCTTCCCTCTTCCCTTCTATCCCCTTCCCCTAGTCCACTGAAAGGGGGAGTTCTCCACTATTGCCATCTGCCCATAGCTTGTCAAGTCTCGTCAGGACTGCCTGGATCCTTTTTCTCCATGGCCTGGCAAGGATGCAGCATCAGGGGTGACTGATCAAACAGTAGTCAACTGAGTTCATGATAGAGGCAGCCCCTGATCCACTCACTCAGTGATCCACGTGGAGACTGAGCCACATCTAAATGTAAAGTAAGGTTTGATGTCAGGTCCTGCAAAACCTCCATCATTGATGGTTTTGTCCAGGATCATTTTTGCCTGTTTGTGATCTTCTGCATGTCCATAGAATTTTACGTCTAAGACTTGGAATTTTGAAAGGATTGCTCAGTACGATTAGTAGTTATTCAGTATTCTCTGTGTTGCATTTTCTGTGTAGTTGTTCCTTAGTCTTTAAGTTCTGATTCACCATGTTTTTGTTGAAATTTTCTCTTGCTGTTTTCTGATGATTCATACTTTAAAATTAGTTCTTTCCCCACATCTTTTAACTTATTCATACACACTTTCACAAACTTTTTAATTATTCACAAAATTGTGAATAACTCAGATTAAAATATACATTTTGATTCATTATAGTTTGGTGTCATTTTTGCCTCTTGACTGATATTTCCAACATTAACCTCTTTAAATCCGACATCTTTAGTCTTGTGTCCTCTGGTTAAATTCTACATTTATTTTAAACTCCATAAGATATTGCTATTAGTTTTAGCTATTATAACTCAGTTACTATTTAATTATGTTGCCCTGGATATTCACTTTTAAAATCATTCTTACTCCTTCCTTTATCTCTTTTAAGTATGAGCTCTAGAAGTTATTCCTAAAAATAGTCTCTTTTTTTCTTTTCTTCCTGTTCTTCTTTGGTACCACTACCGATTTATTGAAGAACCCCCTTTAGCATTTCTTCAAATGAAGGTTTATTCTTCAATGCAACAGATTTTCTTGTGGTCTAAGTGTATCTGTATACCACACTCAATGGCTAAGGCTATTTTCACTAAATAGAATTTAGTTGGTGTTTTCTTCCCTACATTTTAAAGTTATTGTACTTTCTATGATCCTACTACTTCTGGCGCTTTCCATTGATTGTTTCTCGTTTGAGAGCAAATTGTGTCTTCATCTCTGGATGTTATTAAATTTTCAGTAATGGGGCAATATCTAGGTATAGTTTTTTCTTTTATTTCACAGGTGTAGGATTAATGGAGTTAATTGATTTTCTATATTTAAATTCTTGTTAATATTAGTTTTGAACAATTTTAAACCTTAATGTGTTACTTTTAGTGCAGTCTTTCTCTGAAACTCTGGTTAGACCTACAGCATTTATTCATTATTGCTGCTGATGTTTTCCTCTTTCTCTTTGTTTTAAGTCCATATATGCCATTTAATTTTTATTTCCTTTAACCTCATTTGCATAGATTTCAATTATATTCCAGTCATCTCTTAAATTATCCACATTCTTATGTACTTTTCCTGAAAAGGGTAACACATCTATTATAACTTTATTTGGAGTATATTTCACTATTTTCCATGGCATACTTCAATGACATTTAGAAATTGTATGGCATCAAAACTGAAACAAAAAAATTATAAGGTAATTAAGATGTCAGTTTTAATGCATTTCACAAACATACGTGCACACAAATACACATGTTCACATATGTACCAATATATACATGTAGCTTAAGAGTGTTCCATTACAACCAATATTTCAAATCTTAGCATAACCCTGAAACTACCTATCCATCTAATATACTCATTCTCAGTCACCACAAATCTGTTTTCTACTATAACCTATTTATTTGATTTTATTGTAGAATTTTATGGAATCATGTCTTTCTTTTTGTTCTTTTACCCTGATTAAGCATTTTGTGATTCATTTATGCTATTCCCTTTTGTTGTAGAATATTGCCTTCTGTTCCTTACAGGAAAAAAAAATCCCCACAATTTATTTGTATGCTCATCTGTTAATGGACATTTGGATTGTGTTTAGAGTTTTACTGTGTTCAATAAAATTGCTACACATATTTGTACAAAAAGGAGTTTGTGTGGACATATATTTTACTTGGTAAGTATCAAAGAGGGAGAATGGCTGGATCATATGGCAGGTTGATGTTTAGTTGTGAAGAAACTTTCAATCTATTTTCCAAGCTGACTATTCTATTTTCAGTTCCCCCAAGCAGTTTAATAGAATTTCAGTTTTTATGCATTCTTGCCTACACTTGGCATAGACAAGCTTAAAATTTCTAACCATTATAATTGCTACATAGAGTTATGTCACTGTGGCTTTTATAGTGTGTTTAAAAATAATTTTATATTTCTCAGAAGAGTTGCAAAGACAGCACAGAACATTATTGTGTAGAGTTCCTTCAACTTCCTCTAGTATTAGCATCTTACATGACAGACATGTCAAAACTAAGAAATTAACTTTGGAGCAATGCTGCTGACTACGGACCTCTTTCTGGCTTTATATATATGCATAGTAATATTCTTTTTCTCTTTTTGAATCTTTTCTAGGAAGCCACGTAGTATTCAGTTATTGTGGTTCCCAGGTCTCCATCATCTTTGACCTTTATCGTTTTTTATTTGTTTTCTGTCCTTGAAGCCTTTAGAGAGGAGTGATCAGGTATTTGCAGGAAAGCTGAAGCAATATTTTGAGCCTCTCCATTATGAGTTTGTCTGAGACTTTTTGTTAGACTGAATGGGAGCTATGGCTCTATGGGAAAAACTCCAGGCGATGAAGTGCCCTGGCTGTGTCCTATCCAGGGATTTGTACCTGGTACATGTGTGTCACTGGTGATGCTGATCTTAATCACTTGTCTATAAGGTGGTGTTTAAGGCTTAGCAGTGGAGAAATAACTGCGTTTACATGAATTATTCATTAGAATTAAATCTATATCTAGACCATCCCTGAAGGAAGTTAAGCTTCATCCTTAAGCATCAGGACTGTATAAAAAAATTATAGCTATAGGATGCAATCATTGCACTAATGAATAACTGTCTAGCAGGCCGGGAGACTATGCTTTAAAGCCTTACAAATATTCTGTTTGCCCTAAAAATATTACCCACTGACTTTATCATTTGTATTTTTCTTCCCAAAGCAGTTACTACTGCTATACTTTGAGATTCTCTGATATTTCATTGATTCCCCTCATGTTGTAGGTGTTTATTAATATTTACTATTGGTTTATCTTCTAGTAAAGCTTGCTGTCAATCTTAAACAGCTGTATAACCAAATCACCACACAGAGACTGGGTTTTTAGTTAACCTAGAACACAATGCTGGGCAATATTTACTTCCTCCTAAACCTCCAAGCCCTCCCTCTGTTTCCTAACATTTAGATTTCCCACATTATACTTGCTTTTTGTGAAATCTTAGGTCTGGTTCATGCTCCAGGTACTCCAAGATCTTTCCTCCAGCTCTGCTCCTCTTGCTGTCCTCTTGCCCCCTCTCCTCTTTCTCCTCCCACTCCTCTCCCACCTTCTGGCTCCTCCCCTCTTTCCTGTCATCTGGCTCCTCCCTGCTCAACATTGTGTCTAGTTGCTTTATTTTGTTCCTGTTTACACAAGAGTTGAGACAGGATGCTTAGAATGAATATCACAATGCAATATCCGGATTGAAACCAGAGAGTTGGGGGTGGGGTGGGGGAGAAATCAGTATTTAAATGAACAAGGGTAAGGTGTATACATTAAAAAAAAACATTATACCAACACCCTCATATTACTTAATATTCTTGTGAGCTGCCCTGTGGGTGCTGGGAATTGAACCAGGGTCCTTTAGAAGAGCAGGCAGCACTCATAACCACTGAGCCATCTCTCCAGCCCTAATATTCTTGTATAACGATTTTTTTTCTTTTTCCACATGATTTTCTAACTTCCTGTCCCCTTTGAAGAGGTTTTTATTTTTTTATACTTACAGTACTCTGCGTCCTTTGGATTTTCCTTGCCTTTGACATAGATATTTCTCACAGAACTCAGGCTTATTTTAATGACGACTTGTATTTGGAAACTAAGATCCCAGTTCTGGATGTGTCTGTTTTTACTGAGGTATCAGTGCTTCCAGGAGCTTTCAATGGTCAGAGTAAAGAATTACACATCTGTATGTTTTTCCAGGTAAACTCGGAGATATGTATTTCTGTATTTACTTTTATCTGTCATCTCTCTCTCTCTGTGTATATATAATAACTATCATCTGTAAATTATCTAATTGTCTCTTTGTCCATCTTCATCATCTCCTGTGTGTACTTGTGTGAATGTGCACAGATAGATGCACATATACGCATGCATAAATAATCTTGATTTCTAACCGAATCATGAAGGGCTCGTTCTAATCTTCTCTTGCTGCTTATTTGTTATTTCATTACCTATCACTTTAATCTGATTCTCCTAGGCTGCAAATTATTACTTGTGCAATTTTTGAATATATGAAGTATCAAATTCCTAATAGGCTTGTGTGGGACAAATTGACCAACTGCAGAACAGTGTTTAACTACAGTTCTTTTGGTATTTAGCCTCACAGAATCCAAGTCAAACATTTCCCAAAGCTGCTTAGATCAATTCCCTTTTCCCTCACTGTCTTCAGCAAGGTTGTGCCTTACATTTGTAATGGAATTACATTTGTGTTTTCACAGTCCATTTTCCATCCTGGGATCCACTGACATTCTGATTTTAATTATTGTTAAGTTATAAAGTAAAACTTATGGCCTGTGGTATGCAGTTCTCTGTGTTTGATGAATGCAGAACATTGCATATCAACCAATAGAATAATTTCAACAGTCTAAAAATTGCCAAGTGCAGTCCTTCTACATTTGACCTCCTAATCTTTTAACCCACTAGCAACCCAGAATCTTGTCCCTACCATTTTGAAGTTTCCAGAATGTTTCCAGAACTGATTTACACAGTCTGTAGCTTCAGAAATCCGTCCTTCTCTATTTAGAAAAATCTACTTAGTGTTCACCAATGTGTTTTGTAACTTGATTTTTATTGTGTTGTAGACTAGTGTTCCATTCTATGGATGTACAAGATCATTTATTTATTCAGCTGTTGAAGGACGTTTTGGTTATTTCTAGATTTTAAATTTTTGAGTAAAAGTGTTATCAACATTTGTATAAATGCTTTTGTATGAAAACAAATTTCAGTTCATTGGAATAAACTCTTTGATGTAGAATTGATGGGCCATGTGGTAAGTGTGGATTATTTTTCATGAGAGAGCTGCCAAACTCTTTATCTAAAAGACTGCCCAGTTCTGTATGTGTACTCTCAATGAAATAATGTACTTCACGCTTCACATTCTCTCTAGGATTTTGTATTCTCAGTTGTTTATTAGTATCATTAATTTTAACTATTCAACTTTGTCATTTGTATGCTTTTTTTGGCCATGTGTCCATTTGGCAGTTATGTTTACTTTGAAAGTGAAATTATTTTGATTGATTGTTGAGGAGAAACTTAATTTTCTATGTATTTTTTTTCTGTAGAATGTTTTAATCTTCTTTATTTATTTTTATTTTATGAATATGTGTAAGTGCCTGCATGCATGTACATTTACTGTGGAGTAGAGTTTACTCCAGTGATATTCTGGAATGCATAACTGGGCACTGGATCCCCTGCAGCTGGAGTTACAGGCAGGTGTAAGCTGCCTGATGTAGGTGCTGGGATGTGTACCAGGTCTTCTGCAGGAGCTGCAAGTGTTCTTAACAGCCCAGCCATCTCTCTAACCATGTAAATGTGTATTTACAAATGTTCCTTGGTAATGTGTCTTAAAAGTATTTCTGTTTTCATGTGTTTTTTAATTTCTATAATAGTTTGTTCCTTTAAAACACAAGGTATTTGAATTTTGATACATTGCAAATTATGAAAAATTTTGATATATTATACTTTTGGTGTCCTCGCTACAACCTCTGCAAACCTAAGAACATTAGAAATTTCCCTTTATGCTAGAAGTTTGAAAGTTTTTTTATCCAAGACTATTTGCTATATGACAGACTCTTCCAGGGATACATAATACACACACACACACACACACACACACACACACACACACACACACACA
>NW_026590598.1:298352-307917 GCF_907164565.1 Psammomys obesus | reverse complement strand
ACACACACACACACACACACACACACACACACACACACACACACACAGAATCCAGAAAAAGAATCCAAGATACAAAAAAGTCCAACTTGATAAACCAAAGGCTTTCATTGGGATTACTATCAGGAATATGGGTGAGGGATCACTTAGAAAAGTAGGGGTGCTCAAAGGCAGTTGCATCACCGAAAAACTCACCCCAACATGAGTAAAGTCTCACAAAATCCCTAATCCTAGGGCTCTCTACACATTTGTAAGCAGCTAAAAGGCTCCTCTAGACTGGTGGGTTGGGGCGGCCTTTTCCCTCAGCCTATTTTACTGTATTAAAGACCCTGGGGAGGGTTCTACAGAGTCTGTAAGTCCCAGCTTTCCAGAAGGCAACCTTCTGTTTAACTTGTAAGGCTCTCCCTCACTCCTGAAGGTGTTGTTTCAATTCTGAGGAAACTGCCATACAACAGTGGTCCGATTTGGGTTTGAATGTTGTGACCTTGTTAAACTGAACAGTAAACAGTAAAACAGTAGCTTTAGTGTAGGAGTTCTTTTCAATGTTTTCCTTTTTTCTTTTCTTATCTTATAATTCATTCACTATTTCTTTTTTTTTTAAAGATTTACTTATTTTATTATGTATACAATGTTCTACCTGCATGTACACCCGAACGCCAGAAGAGGGCACCAGATCACACTATAGATGGTTGTGAGCCACCATGTGGTTGCTGGGAATTGAACTCAGGACCTCTGGAAGAGCAAGCAGTGCTCTTAACCTCTGAGCCATCTCTCCAGCCCCATTCACTATTTCAAGAAGATGGTGGTTGGAGGTTATGAGTTTTACGTGTCCCTTTCTTCTTTGTATCCTTTCTTAGGAAGAAGATATTTATTTATTACCTTTTCTTTTCTTTTTTTCCCCCCTTTGGTTTTTTGAGACAGGATTTTTCTGTGTAGCCTTGGCTGTCTTGGATCACTTTGTAGACCAGGCTGGCCTCAAAATCACAGAGACCCACCTGCCTCCAACTCCCTGAGTGCTGGTATTACCAGCATGTGCAACCAAGCCTGGCTTACTTTTTACTATTAAATGTGATTTTATTGTAGGTTTGTTTTCTAGAAGCATTTCATTGGTTAAAGAAGTTCCCTTTTGACCATACTTTACTGGGAGATGCTTTTTTTCTTTTTCTTTTTTTTTTTAAGGTTATAGTTTGTTGAAAGTTTTCTAGTAAGGATTGAGATTGTCTTACATAAAATTTTCTCTCCAGGTTTCTAGTATCAAAGAACGCTGGTTTTAATGATTGACTCTGCTGCTGTTGTAACTTTGGGAAGAGGGTGTCATGTATTCCAGGCTGACCCTGAATTTTCTCTGTAGACAAGGATGACCTTGATCTTCTGATCTCCTGATCTCCTGCCTCTCTCTCCCAATGAACTAGAGGACTGAATCCAGCCTCTTGCCAGTAGAGAACTGGAACTCCAGGCCTATACATTTCAAATAAATTCAAAGCAGTAAAGAAATCACTTAGCTTCCATGCTTGCTCTAGGAAGGCCTCCACGGCTGTTTAATTGCTGCCACTATCACAGACGACACTATTGTGTGGACAGGTTTGCTGTCATTTTGAATATTTTACAGATAATCAAGGTTCAGATTTCTAGTTCTCTTTCTTTGCTAGCCTAGCAACTATAATTTCAATTTTTTATTGTCAAGATAATTAAAATGTTGTGTGAAAATTGTATATATGTATATAGTGTGTGTTTCGATCACATCCACCTCCTGTTTTCTCCATTTCAATTCTTCCCCTCTCCTCCTAACACTTCCTCCTAACTTCATGTGCTCTTTCTTTTAATTACACTGAGTCCACTTAGTGCTGCCTATATGTACATGGGTATAGGAACATCTACCAGAGCCCAAGCAGCCTTTTAGGAACTCTGTCCCTAAAAAAAAACCTATCTCACATCAGTCATCAACTGTCAATAGCACCACAGCTAGAGGCGAGACTGCACAAGCCTCTTTTCTATCCATGCTTGGATTTTTCCTGGCTTGATCATATACAAGTCTGTGTATACATTCGCAGGCACTGTGAGGTCTGGTGTGCAGTGGTTTGATCATGCCCAGGAAAGGATGTACCCTTATAATATTCACTAACTCTACCTCTTACAGTCTTTCCAAACCTTCTGTGACGACCTCTGAGGCTTTGGGCATTGTGATGTGATGTAACATTTAGAGTTCAGCATGCCATATAGTCTTTTATTCTCTGCATATTGACCAGTTGTGGGTCTCTCTATTAATCACCATTTACTGCGAAAATAAGCTTCTCTGATGAGGGGTGAGAGATGCATCAATCTATGGGAATAAAGATAAGAATGTAGGGAAAATTTGTACCAAATTCTTTTGGCAGAATGGTAGCATTAGTTCCTCCTCTAGGGATTGCTTTTGTAGTCAGCCATGTGCATTATCATTATTCCTTTCATTGGAGCATGCTTTTCTGTAGATGAAGGTTTTTCCTCTGCTTTTGATTTTCAACAGCTTGTCTATAATGTATCTAGGTATTTGTGGGCTTTTCTTTCCTTGATGGTGATCGTTATGGTTCTAGGCATCACAGCGAGGTAGATCTTTTGATTGTTTTTTTCCCTTGGCAGCTAGTATACAACTTTTACACCATAAGAACTAGTCCTCATGGCAGAGGCATTGAAATGAGATCTAGCTTTATTCCTCCAAGTCATGAGTGGTTTCTTGAGCAATAGCATCTTACTTTTAAACTCTGGGAGGTAACCAAGGGTAATGGCAGTAGCCTATGTTTTTAGACCAACAACTCAAAAGGAGACTTCTCGTGCCAGGTGCCAGGATTTATGTTACATAGCTATAGTTATTGGGGTCAGTATTATTACTCTTTGGCAGCCAATTTACATTTCAGCCACAACATAAAGCCTTCCAGACTTGCAGGTTTTTTTTCTTTGTTGTTGTTTGAAATTTCATATTATAAATTAAATTTAGTATTCTAATTTTCTATAGTATCAGTCCAGGTGAACTGAATCTGAGAATATTTTTCTTCAAATTTACTGTTCGAAATTTTGTAGCGTATTAGTTTTATAACAGTTCTCTAATTGTTATTTTCATACCTGTCAGGTCTATAGTGATGGCCTTTTTTTAGGCTTTAACAGGATGATTAATGCTTTCTTGTTTCCTAGAGATTAATTTAAATGTAGTTTTCTCAAGTTTTACGGATATCTTTAAAAGCTAATTTATGCTTTTTTCTCATTTGTAGTCAATTCATTAATTATTCCTTTTAAATATTGCATTAATTTTATTAATTTTGCTGACTTTGATTACTTTTCCCTTAACATTTTATTTTATACATACATATATACACACATATATGTATATGCATATGTATATATATGTACATGTATAAGTATATATACATGTATGTACATGTACATCTATGTACGTACATATGCATATATACGTATATACACATATATGTATACATATGTATATACACACATATGTATATATATGTATATACACATATATACATACACACATTTATGTACACATATTGTGTTTGGTGTATCCTCCAAACTTTGATATCATGTATACTATATACTTTTGGTTGAAAATATTTACTAATTTTCATCACAGTTTTGACCTATTGAAATTGTATAGATTGGCATTTAAGGTTTGTTATTCACGTTTATTTTAACATATTTTTAGCATTTTCACTTTGGTCACGAAATACCTTCAGTGTGATGTTTTTCCTCCGAAATCTCTTCGACCTTGTTTGGTGGGAACAACAGTTAGCTTAGCCGAGTATGTATGTAAAAGCGTGTGGTCAAGCACTGCTCCACAAGCGCCTGCTAGGGAAGGTTGAGACTTGCTTAATTTTCCTGTGTGCTTACTAATCTTTGACAGTGTTTAAAAGTGCCAGTTCCTGACAAACATCTTAACCTGTCAGGTTTTGTTTTATATATTTTAATATTCTTTTATTAGACAAATAGTTTACTGTGACTTCCTAATGAATTATATTGTTATATACGGAAAGAAAACCCCTTTCCTTGCTATGAAGTTTAGCTGGTTATTCATTTAATGTGATCATTACGTCATCTTCAGTGACTGGCCTTACAATTTCATTGTTTTGTTTTTGATGAGCTTGCTTTTTGGAGATTTTCAGTGTTTTCTCTGTTACCAAACAAAATAATGGATTTCATGATCACACACACACACTCACACTCATACACACACACACACACACACACACACACACACACACACACACACACATATGCAGGTGCACACAATTTAATTATTTTCAGGTTGCCAAGCCTATTATCTTTCCTGTGTCCTCTCCCCTCGTGCTGATGCCCTTCCTCTCTCCAGACTAGTCCTCCTTTGGACTTATATCCAGATTCTCCATATGAAAGCAAACATGCAGTGCTGGCTGTTCTTTGCCCATTACCCTTTCTCACCTTAGGCTGGTTCCTACTCATCACACAATCCCCTTCTATTTCATGTTTGGTATTTTAAAGAATTTGTATTCACACATGAGAGGAAGCATGTAATATGCATCTTTCTTCCCCTCCACCACACGTCTTATTAGCTAGTCACCACTCCCTTTATCCTCCTTCTCCTCCCACCTAGTCCTTCTTCCTCTTTCATGTCCAGTTTTGAGTAGGAGAGAACACATGATATTGGCTTTTCAGAGCCTGGCTTATTTCATTTAACAGGATGATCTATAGTTTTATCCACTCTGCTACAAGCGATGTAACTCTTCTTTATGGTTATGTGTGTGTACATCCCATTTTCTTTATCCATTCATCTGTGTCTAGGTGGTCCCGTATCTTGGCTATTGTGAATAGTGCCACAATTAACTATGGATGTTTAAACATCTGTGTTCAAGTGTACACCAAGGAGGGTTTCAGCTGTGTCACTCACAAGTTCTGATTTTAATTTTATTATTTCTCTTTTCAGTTCTAAAGAAGATTTTTATACATAAAATGTTTTGTTTCAAAAGCCCTTTCTAGCAACCTTAATCTTTAATATATATTTACATTCAATTTTATTACATAGGCTTAAGGTTGTCTCTTTGGTATATGGCATTCATCTCTTTTGCCATCTAGAATTTTTAATTTTTATTTTCATGTATTTCCCTTTTTTACGTTGCATACCCTTCCATGACTACTTTATTACATCTACGTAGTATCTTAGATATTAAAATGTATCTCGTGCCTATTATAGCATTTAGGTATCTTTAATTTATTGACTCCCACTTGTAAATCAGTAATTCTCAATCTGTGGGTCACAGGATTTTTAGGGTCGCGTATCAGATACTACCTTACATTATGATTCTTAACAGCAACAAAATTACAGTTATGACATAGCAACAAAATAATTTTGTGGTTGGGAGTCACACCATTAGGAAGGTTGTGAAACACTACAAGTTTAAATAACATTATAGCAAATAATGTGTAATAATCTCATATCTGTATACTCTCTGCTTCCACCATGCTGTTCACTGTTATATTAGTATCAGTTTTGTTTGTACTCATGTTTCAGACTAAGAGAGCTTTAAACTGCTTAATATACTCGTTTTTAAAAGCTGTAAATCTATATTGGTTATTTTGGTTTGTTAGCCTCACATGTCCACATGGAAATGTTTCCAGACAGCCTTTACCATTTTTGTTGCACATTTGTTTAACCTTGAGGTGTCTTTCTCTATACACGTTACACCTGTGTCCATTCGCATGTGGATTGAAACAAGAGACCCAACTTTAGCTGTTTTTCATCAGGAGCCATCCATCATGATTTTTTGATAGTATCTCTTATTGACCTAGAGCTCACTGACTAGTCTAGGCTGGCTGTCTCAGGAACCCTCCTGTTGACACTTCCCAGACCTTGGATTGCAGACGAGTGCCACCATGCCTGGCTTTACATGAGTGCTGGGGATCTGATTCACATCCTCCTGCTTAGGAGTTAAACATCTATCAATTGAACCAT
This sequence comes from Psammomys obesus, assembly GCF_907164565.1. NCBI lineage: Eukaryota > Metazoa > Chordata > Mammalia > Rodentia > Muridae > Psammomys > Psammomys obesus. The sequence continues at coordinate 301,949 of NW_026590598.1, read as the reverse complement.
CTCCATAATTTCTCCACATCTTTTCAAAAACTTTATTTTCGTGAAATTTAAAATTATATTTTGATAATGTTTTATTTCATCCCCCATTTTTTTCTATCTTGAATTTATAAATCTGTGGGTTATTTTTACCTTTACTTTTTAAATATTTCTTTTTTTTTCCCTCTGTTGCTTTTTATGATACTTTCTTCATTTCAGCATTTTTTTTTTTTGTGAATTCTGTAGAGTTTGTGTATGTGTCTTTGTGTTGCTCTGTGGGTTATATAAGAATGAATTTACTGCACTTTGAAGTTCTACTGAGGCTGTAGATGTTTCCTATCTATTTAATCCTACCTTTACACAGTTTGCGTGGTTAGTTCAGTTTTTTAGTTATTTACGGTGGAAGAACTATGGCCAGTGAGACGATTACTCCACGGTGGCTATGACTAGGATGCTTCCCCAACAGCATTTGAAGGTTATCCTTTAAATGTAAGATATGAAACCGTCCAGAGATAATTCTTGTGCATAATGTGAATTCGTATTTATATTTCACCTTTTATGTATTTTTGTGTATCTATTCATATGTGTGTATACAAAACTTCATGTTTGTGCAGCTCACTCACACGTATACACCTACACACATGAAAACTTACACTCAAAACTGTACCTTTAAATGTTATAGGTATTGTATCCCAGTTTTATCTATTGATAATTCTTTCCCTATTGATTTATCATATCCTTTCATCCCATAAAGACGCATTTCCATGTGTGTGTGAGTGTGCCTGTGTGTGCATGGGCTTGTGTGTATGTGCTTCTAAGGTCTCTATTCTGTTATGATGGTCACTTGGTCTATCAACCTTTCAATGCCGACTTATTTCAGTTTTTATGACTTAGTAATAAGTAATAAAAATCAGACTAAGTTCCGTCTCTGTTTCCAGTATTTCTGACATATCTTAGCTGTGTTAGTTTCTTTATTCTTCCAAGTATCTGTGAATATGATTAAAGTCAACATTTCTCTGCCTGGAGAGATTAATTTAAAGAGAACTGATGTCTCTGCCAAAAGATACCATTCTTTCTTTAATCACAGCTTATTATTCATTGTAAGAAACTTTTCGTGGATTTTAAATCATTTTAATCATTTTTCTTCATGTGTTTTTTTTTGTATTTTAAGATTTATTTACCCTTTATTTTGACTTCCTTAAAGATTCCTTTCTAATTGTTTTGTGCTTAAACATGCAATTGGCATTATATATAATTCATGAATAATACATTATATATATTTTATATATTCATATATATGAATTATATGCATTTCATCCATCATCCTAAATTCCTCTCTTAGAGTTACTGTATTTCTCAAAATTATCTTACTATTTTATAAATAGATAAACATGTAATCCAAATTAATGGCCTGTATTTTCTCACTTATAATCCATAGGTGTTTGTCCATTCTTTCCATAATCATATGTTCTAGAAATCTACTAGAATATGGAATACAATAGATAGTAGTAAGAATCCTTTTATACTTATTATTTTAAAATAATTTTCTCTTTTTTTACTCATTTATGACTATGGTTATTAAATGTACTTTGTAGATATTTCTCTCAGAATGATGACCTCTCTTTCTATTTTTGATATTTTAATTCCATTATGAAATATAACAGAAAGCCCTTTGTGCCTATGTGATGATATGATTTTTACTCCATTAATGTACTTAGTCCTATATATTTTTTGAAGTTATTTATTTGGAATTATGTTTCAGAGATTTTAGTTTATATATTTTACATTCGTGTATGAGTGGGACTCTGAGATTTCCTTTTTGTACTGTGTATGTTTCCTTGGGGATCAAAATTATACTAGATTCATAACTTGAGACATGAGTTAGAGTCTACTTCCTTTTTGTATAATTTTAGCAGGACACATACTTGAAAATGTTGTAGATATTGACTGTAAAACTGCCAAGAACTTCCTTTTGGGAAAATTTTAATTACTGCATTTAATGTCTTTAAAAGCTTAGAAATTTTCATTTTATTTCTTCTTAAATTCTTTCTATATTAACCTTAACACACCTCTACTTTCTCTAACTTCCAAAAAGTTATTAGCATGAAGAAATTAATAATCTCCATTCATATTTTAGTATGCTATATTGGTAATTGTGTCACTTTTATAATTTAATCCAGAGGCTTGCATTTTAATTCCTCTTAAATTATTTACTTCTATTTAAAACCCTTTCTAGTTAAACAAAACAAATAGCCCAAACTTTGCAACCATCTCTTCCCTCCGGAAATTACCGGCTATGTCATCTGATTTAAATTACCTAAACTGGTGTCTCAGCAGCGCTCTCTGTAAAATGGGAAAGAGTAATTGTACCCACCTCAAAATTGCACAAGGATTAGCTCTTACTTTTCCTCACATTATGTGCTTGGCACAGGTGATGATATGTAAAACTTGTTTTGTAAATAGATGGTCTGGTGTTTCTCTCGTTTCTATTACATTTTTGGATGTTCTTATTACTCTCATTCTAGAGTCTTACATGGTATTTCTCTTCTAATAAAAGAATTACCTATTTTTCTCAGGTCATGGCTTTTGATACATTCTATAAATTTACAATGTGGTTACTTTTCTATTAGTAAACTGAAGTTGTCTAATATTATATTTCTGATATACATTTGATAGTCATATAAAAGTATATGGATAGTTAAATTTTTCTAGTTGTTTTTGAACTATTCAATTCATTTTCTCCATGGCCTCAGAGTTATTTAAAAGTATGTCAATATTTTTTTATACATGAAAAATTTAAGTTTTGCTATTTAAGTTGTAACTTTTCGTCAAGACACTCACAGCTTGTTTTATGTAGTATAAAATCAGCTCTTGGAAATGAAGTGTATGTGTCTGAGAACAATCTTGACTTTTAAATTATTACAGAGTTATATGCTCATTAAATCAGCTCTTCATGTTTTCTGTCCATTTGGTGATTGTATTATTATGTGACTCATGATTATGGAACTTTCTTTTATTTTATTTTTTAACTTTTTGGTTTTTTTAGAAATAGAGTTTCTCTGTATGGAAGTTTCTTAATAATTACTCATGTAATTCAATGACTAATTTTTCTTTGTGTAAATTTTTTTCTAATCCTTAACCATTCTTGAGAACTCTTTTATACTTTCCTTTTGTTATTTTTATTTTATGTGTACAGGTGTTTCGATTACATGCGTGTCCGTGTACAATGTGCATGCTTGGTGTCTGAGGAGGCCCACGGAGGGCGTCAGATCCCCTAGGACTGAAGTTACAGATGGTTGTGAGCCACCATGTTGGTCCTGGGAGTTGAGGCCAGGTCTTCTGAAAGAGCAGCCAGTGCTCTTATTGGCAGAGACATCTCTTCAACCCCTGAGCTTTTTATTTTGACTAACAGAGGTGCTTGGGTTGGCTTTGAGCTCATTTGCTCTGTGGCTTTGGCAGTCTTTGAGCTTGTGATATTCCTCCCTCAGTCTCCGGAGATATTGAAATTTACGGGGTTGCTCCCCTAGACCTGGCTTTGATTCTGTGTGTGATATTCCTAATAACATCTATCTATTATCTATCTATCTATCTATCTATCTATCTATCTATCTATCTATCTAT
>NW_026590598.1:278654-298342 GCF_907164565.1 Psammomys obesus | reverse complement strand
TATCTATCTATCTATCTATCTATCTATCTATCTATCTATCTATCTATCTATCTATCATAATTTATTCACTTTGTATCCAGGCTGTAGCCCCTTCCCTTGTCTCCCCCCTTCCAGTTCCACCCACTTCCTAGTCCACTAATAGGGGAAGATCTCCTCCCCTTCTATCTAACCCTAACCTGTCAGTCTCGTCAGTGCTGGCTGCATCATCTTCTCTGTGGCCGGGCAAGGCTGCACCCCCAGCCCACCCAGAGGGAACTGATCAAAGAGCTGGCCACTGAGTTTATGTCAGAGGCAGCCCCTGCTCTCCTTACTATGGTAATCCCTTTGAAACTGAGCAGCCTGTGGGCTTCATCTGAACAGGTGGCTAGGTCCTCTCCATGAACGGTTCTTAATTAGTGATTGATGTGAAAAGGCAGCCTATTGTGGGTCATTCTTAAATGGGCTTTCGGTTCTAGGTTTTATCAGAAAGCAGGCAGAAGAAGCTATGAGGAGCAAGCCAGTAAGCCACAATCCTCCATGGCCTCTGCAGCAGCTCCTATCGCCAGGTTCTGTCCTTACTTCCTTAATGATGAGCAGTGCTATGGAAATATAAGCCAAACAAACCCTTTCCTCCCCAAATTCCTTTGGTCATGGTGTTTTATCACAGTAATAGTGACTCTGACTAGGACACTATCCATGAAATTTTAACTTTCTTTAAGTCTTGAGAATTTTTTTCTAGCTTTTCTTTTCTATTTTCTTTCCTTTCCTTTCTCCACCATGTCTCAGCCCTTCACGCACAGATAGTTTCTTCTCTCTTCAACCTGTCCTGCTTGTCTATGATCCAGGAAGGTTTTTATCATTATTCCTTACAACTCTAAAACCAGTGCTAGAGATATGGAGAGAGGTAGACCCTTGGAGCTCACTGGCTAGCTAAATTAGATAACTCCAGTTCCAGTGACAGTTTTTTGTCTCAGAAAGAAACATAAACTGGAGAACAATGGAGAAAGACACCTCACACAATTTCTGGCATCCATACACCACACACCACACACCACACACGTGTTTGCGTTCCGTTACCTGTATCTGTACATAATTTTTAAGCAGATAAACACGTAATACATTTCTAGATTATTTTGAAGATGTTGTCTACTAAATCTTACAGTGTTCTTTCCTTGGTCACCTTCTCTGGATTACGGCTAAGCAACTGCAATTTATGCTGCAAAATTCTGAGATTCTTTCTAAAACTCTGAGCAGATCGTTCTTAGCTGGCAGAAACTACATTTCCTAGGATTCTTTGTTCCATTTCTTGTCTTATTTCTCCTCCACTTTCTGCTCTGTTCTTATAGGAAAATGTTGGTTTTCCCTGAATGGATTTAGAATACTGTTTGAAAATATGTTTCAAGAAACATTAGTTCCTTAACAGATGTATCGGTGTTAGGTAAAAAATTATAGAACCTTGTATTCACATGTGTCTAAGGAATGCACTGAATGAAACAGAACCAAAGCAGGATTTTTTGCAGAATGGCATTTTTAGAGCCATTGTTGACTCTGTAGCTTCTACAGATAGGGACAAATCATCTCTTGACAGCATTTTGTAGGGTTCATACTTTGTGAAGCAATTTTTAGGGATTTTAGGGGTTCTTTGATATCACATATTTAGGGAAAGGTAGAAAGCTATCTGGCTGCCATCGCAGCAGGAAGAATGCCAGTAGAATTGCTGCATGTTTTTTTTTGTTGTTGTTGTTTTTTTCTTTTTTGTTTGTTTTGCTTGGTCAAAAAAATTTGGGCCTCTGATTTTAAGGGCTAGCCTGGAGGGGCCAGGTAGATTAGAACATGCTGTAGGATTCAGAATAGTGATGTTGTTCTGACTATTGGAGAAAAGAACAGATGGCCCAATATTTTAAAATTTTCGGGCCATATTTGTCCACTGTGTGCTTCAGGGAGAAATCTCCCAAATCTTTTCAGTAGGACAATGACTAGTTCAGTCTTCATCTGTCTATCTTTTTATCATTTCTTTGTCTTCATAAACAGTTGATTGGTTGATTGATTAATTGATTGATTGAGGAGAATAGGTATCATCTGTTTTGAATCTAAGAGGTTGGTAATCACACTGTGGAGCAGGAAAAGCAATCACTTGAAATGTACACAAGTTTACCTGTCTCCTTGGGATTTGAACCCAAGGGCATCACTTTATATTTTTCCGATTATACCAGGCTAATCTAGGCTTATGTCTGGTCCAGCTGAGTTTTGCAGCACTTGGCTCTAGTAGCACCCAGGGTAGGTCCTTACTCTACCCAGATTTTGGTTTATAACTAAAACTTGGAACTCATTTCTATTTAATCCCTACCAAAGATGGGTTAAAAAGACAGTTCTACGATCTGCCCAAAGTTTGGGCAGAGTGCAGGGAATCTTATGAAAGAAGGGGGATATAGAAAAACCTGGAGGGGACAGGAGCTCCGAAAGGAGAGCAACCGAATCAAAAAATCTGGGCACAGGGGTCTTTTCTGAGACTGCTACTCCAACCAAGGACCATGCATGGAGATAACCTAGAACCCCTGCACAGATGTAGCCCAAGGCAGCTCAGTTTCCAAGTGGGTTCCCTGGTAATGGGAACAGGGACTGTCTCTGACATGAACTCAGTGGCTGGCTCTTTGATCACCTTTCCCTGATGGGGGAGCAGCCTTACCAGGCCATAGAGGAAGACAGTGCAGCCTGTCCTGATGAGACTTGACAGACTAGGGTCAGATGGAAGGGGAGGAGGACCTCTCCTGCAAGTGTACTTGGGGAGGGGCATGGGAGGAAATGACGGAGGGAGGGTGGGATTGGGAGGGGATGAGGGAGGGGACTGCAGCTGGGATACACAGTGAATAAACTGTAATTTATAAAAATAAATTAATTAATTAAAACAAAACAAAACAAAGCAAAAAGATACTTCTAATAGATTACCCAATAGCTATTTTCCATAATATGTTTCCTACTACTAAAGCAAAATATAGGGTATTAAATTATTTATTTAGAATTAAGCTTATTTTGATTCATAATTTTGATAAGTTTAAAAATTAGAGTCTCATGCCAGCATCTGTGTGGCTTCTGGTGGAAACCTCATGATAGGTAACATCACATGGTGGTAACCCACGTTATAGTGGCCAGTGAACAAACAGATCTAAGGAGAAACTGAGGCAATGTACTAGGCTTGTTTTGAAGCAGCGGCTCTTTTGTTTACTAAAGTAGTTCCTTGAGTGAGAACTTGCTCCTGAAAGAAAAGCATGACTTCCTCTCTACACTGTTACACCAGGGAATCTGATTTCAACATGAGTTTTTGTAGAGACAAACTACATCAAAGCTGTAGCATTGTTCAGCCCATCAATCCTTCGGACACTAATGTTAATAATCAGGTGTAAGGGAGGGCATTCAGCAAACTTGTTCCCTCTGTGAGAATTGCTTTCCTCCTTGGACATCCATCTCCTCAAATATTTTTGGAGTGATATCACTGGCTGTCATTCAGGATGTGCTCTGACATATGCTGATGAAACTCATTACTGTCTCTATTATGAGGGTGATCATGGGAACATTCCCTGGCCGACATGTTTCCTCTGTGAGTGTCAGGGCTCCGCACTTCAACACCAGGGATGAAAGTACTGGTGCTTGTGTTTTTCTTGTGATGTTATATATCATATAAATGATTAGGCTGCTAGTCATATTAAGAAGCTGAAGGGATGGGTGACAAAGTTGATATTTAAATCATTATGGCAGGCTGTGTGGAGGCTAACCAAATAACCTCAGCGAGGAAAAATCTACAGCCTTCATCCGGGCAAAAAAACAATCCACTGGAACACCTGTTCTGACAGAGAGATTAATTTGGCTTTTCCAAAAGTAGGCTCTGAGCAGCACTTCTTCGTGGAGATGCTTCCTGGAGGAAGGGCCCTGGGGAGATCTCAGACTGGGAAGCACCCTATGTTAAATCTATCTTAGCATGATTCACAGCACACATTAGTACATTAAAAGCCTGCAGTAGAGAAATAGGTTTAATTTTTTGTGTGTCTATTTTTTTCTTCCTGAGTTCATTTGTTGCAGGGTTTTTTGCTGTGGCCATTGTCACACAGTACCTGTGCCCCACTCTGTCTACCTCACCCTGCTAAATTATCCCATCCAACACCACTGTGTTTTCATTCTCTGTATGGATTACTTCCACTGTAATTATTTCATTTTTTCCCCCTCACTCGCTTCCTGGAACTTTGTTTTCTTTCTGTTGATGGAATAGCTAACATTATGGAGTATAGATTAGGCTCAATCTAGTCAAGGTTTATAACCATGCACATAAGAGAGATGCTAAAAGACAGTGCCATGGAGTGACCATCAGGCCTCGTGCATGTTGGAGGCTGCATGCCAGTACTTGGGTCAGGCACAGGACTCTGTTGCTTCAGCTATATCACTCTTAACCATCTTTTAGGACTGTGTTGGATTTTATGGATAAAGCTGTACATTTTTTTCTCTAAGGGCTTAAAATTAAAAGCAGCCATCAGTCAAGTTAAAAAACAAGGGCCCTAGCTTGCACAATTAGGAGATTCTGGGAGAGCAAGTGATTGATAGGTAGAGATTCATGTACAGTTTGACCAAGAGGGCAGTACATACCGACTTTGCTGGAGATGATTTATAGACAGTAGACTAATTCCCAGCAAAGAGGTAATCAAAGGTGTGCTTTGCCGTGTACCCATAGTTGCTTCCAGTTGAGGCAGTGGGGGTCCGTGTCAGGATTATGGACTCTTTTTAGAAATAAAGATAGAAGATAGGCTTTAAGAGGCTTCAGGTTCCCTTTCCACTCACCGAATTCGGAGAGTGGGCATGTATCCACTCTCCTGCAAGCAACACCAGTGGTTGGCTGTAACTGCTAGTCTTTGTCAGACAAATGCTGGATCTTGTAAATGTTCCCTAGAGTCAGGTAAGACAAGGTGTGGCCCAGCTCCAGAGCAGCCTCTGACATCATAGTGGCCATCTGACTTATTCTGCCTCATCCTCAATGTGTCCACACTGAAGGGCAGGTCCCTCTGCTTTTAAGTCACAGTTTCACTTTCTAAGAGCCTCATCTTCTGGTGCATTCATGCTTAGGATCCCCAAAACTTTGCTGCAGAACTCTCTAGGATAGCATTGTCATTATTCTTTTGGGACCTCAGGAAAGGGAAGCTTTGACTTCATGGGAGAGATGGCTGGGGACTGTCCTTATGAAAGTCAGGAGCCTGCCTTTGACCTTGATTCCCTGCAGACCTCTGTGGTGACAGCTAAGGCTGTCACTTCACCAATGCTAGGTGGGGAGAGAACCAAAGGTCTCCGTAACTCTCAAAGTGAGCAGGAATCCTGAGCAATAAACCTTTCACTCTACAGAGACCAAATCCCTGTCTGCATTTCAGAGCAAGAAAGCTGATTCTGGCTTCCAATACCCCATGCTTTCTTAACAAGTACAGCTGAGAGGAGAAAAAAAATTCACTCAAAACATACCAAAAGGCACCTTGCCAGGGCCCCCTCCACTGGTGGAAGTATCAGTATGAGATTTATTTGAGTCATGTGGCATCATCTAGACAGGGACAACAACACTGCATTTCAGAGCTGATGGCTACAGCTTTTCTCTTCCTGCTGCTGCTGCTGCTGCTGTTTTCTGCTGCCGCCTGTAGGAATTTTGTGTGTCTTTGTGGCTCTCTGATGGCAGAGTGAGATTAACCTGCTGGGGAGTGATGGCTCCCAGGAAACCAGGGTCTATGCCCCATGGAAAACGGATGTGGCTGGCTTGAGTGGAGATCTTTAGCTCCAGGCCAGGGCCATATTTAGGTTTCCAGAACCTATGGCAAAGCTTCATTTCTGGACCATTGCTCCCTCAGTGCTTCCTGCCATGACCTCAAGGACTAAGCTATGCCCTTGCCTCCTAGGCCGCTTCTTATTTCTCTGGTGTCTGGCTCTAGTCCTTCCTCTGTGACTTCTAAGTGGGAACCTGAGTCCCTCCCTGGCTTTGTTCTCTTTATAAAATCCACCATTAGCGTTTCATCTCTAGCTGTTGTTTTATAATCTATTCTTTGAATTCCTTATCTCTTAGATTTTTTTCCTTTTAAAGTCTTTGTTATATGTAAATATTTGAGGTTGGGTATGTATTTGTCTAAACTCTTAATCTTTGTTCTTCCTCAGAGATAATTCCCCTCGATGCTGTTTACATTTCTTCCTTTGCTTTTCTGGTATTCTTCTCTGGGACAGCCTCTCCCTACAGCATTCAGTTTCGGGGCAGTCTATCTGCATGTTTACTGTGGCTTCCTTCCATAATACCGTCCCATCTCCGAAGAGAGCTAGGTCCCTGCTAGAGAAATGGCAGGGGATAGGGTAGGGACCAGGGAGGCTTACTGGACTGGTCTTCAGCTCTGGTGGCATCAGTGCTCTCACTGAGCTTGTACCTCACTGCCCTAGGAAAGTATCTCTATTGTTTCAGGATTTGTAGGACACTTTCATCAGATACACATTTTTGTGTGTGTGTGTGGTTCCTGAACTAGGACATTGCTCTTGAGCTCTGTTCACCATGTTTAGGCTCATACCTCAAGGCTGAAGGACATACTTTTTGCCCCATTCAGTCCCTTCTTGTTGCTGGAGGTTGACCAGTACTCTATAGGGACATTACTCAGTTTTTTCATGAGTCCTTAGTAGCATTGGGACATCTAAGACACACTTGATGCATGAGCACCTAGATCAGTGTTCATGGGGTTCATGGGATGTCTCATTACTCAGACATTACTGGCCAGGATGGTTTGGGACCTACAGGCATGAAAGCTTCATATATATATATATATATATATATATATATATATATATATATATATAATTAATTAATTAATTATAGATTATTCACTTTGTATCCCTCCTGTACCTCCCTCCCTCTTCCCCTCCCAATCCTACCCTTTCTCTTCCCCATCCCTGTCCCTCTTCCAGTCTGCTGATAAGGGAGGTCCTCCTCCCCTTCCCTCTGATTATGAAATTTGCAGGTAAATGGTGGGAACTGGAAAAGATCATCCTGAGTGAAGTATCCCAGAAGCCGAAAGACACACAGGATATATACTCACTCATAAGTGGATAGTAGACCTATAATATAGGATAAACATACCAAAATCCGTATACCTAAGGAAGCTAATCAGGAAGGAGGACTCTGGCTAAGATGCTCAATGCCCATTCAGAAAGGCAAAGAGGATGGACATCGGAGGAGGGAGAAAACAGGGAACAGGACAGGAGCCTATCACAGAGGGCCTCTGAAAGGCTCTACCCTGCAGGGTCTCAGGGCAGATGCTGAGACTCATAGCCAAACTTTGGGCAGAGTGCAGGGAATATTATGAAAGAAGTGAGAGATAGTAAGACCTAGAGAGGACAGGCGCTCCACAAGGACAGTGACAGATCCTAAAAGTCTGGGCACAGGGGTCTTTTGTGAAACTGATACTCCAGCCAAGGACCACTCCTGGAGATGACCTGGAACTCCTGCACGGAGGTAGCCTATGGCAGTTCAATGTCCAAGTGGCCTCCATAGTAATGGGGACAGGACTGTCTCTGACATGAACTGATTGGCCTGCTCTTTGATCACCTCCCCCTGAGGTGGGAGCAGCCTTACCAGGCCACAGAAGAAGACAATGCAGCCACTTCTTTTTTGTTTTTTAAAAAGGTGGCACCAGAGGAGAGGGGCTCCCAAGTCCCCTCCTCCAGCTGAGGAGCTATTGGCCTTATATGAGAGAGTCACTTTTCTTTGGGAGTATAACCTTTAGTAGGTTCCCCACACCCATGGCAGATGGTCAACATTAATGGACTCAGTGGGTTAAAACAATAATAAAAGAAAGAAAGGAAGGAAGAGAGAAAGAAAGAAAGAAAGGAAGGAAGGAAGGAAGAAAGAAAGAAAGAAAGAAAGAAAGAAAGAAAGAAAGAAAGAAAGAAAGAAAGAAGGAAAGAGAGAGAGAAAGGAAGGTGGCAGTAGAAGGTGAGCCGTAGAGAAAGTCACCCAGACCCTTAGGAACCAAGGAGGTTCTGTTCCGTCTCTTCTACAGTTGGGAACTAGCTGCTTGTTGTCTAGGGATCTTTTCTTCAGAGAAGAGAAGGAACTGGGCCACAGGGTAATATGTAGCTCAGGACAAGGGCTAGGTGAAGACAGTGTGGGGCATGAGGATGACATGGTTGAGGAGGAGAATGGGTCAGATGCTCCACGCAGTGACAATCTGCACAGCATGATAAAGCTGGGTGCCGGACAACAGCCACCTTCTTTTCAGTCGTAGGATGCTCACTCTGAGAGCATTCTGGTATCCTTTCCCCTGTGTCCCTGATCACACCAGAAAAGAGGCGAGGCCAAATGCTTGACCACGCCCTACTATGTGACTTCTGGTCTGTTCTTAGACAAGGCCTGCACCAAACTCAGTGACTCAGCATGTGCTGATTCTCCATGTTCATGGGTTTGAACCCTACTCCCCAATCCATCCCATCTGCCATAGTGTTGTCTGCACAGCCAGGCCATCTCTGTGATTCATGCACTCCCTACCAGTTCTGAGCTTTTCTGGCCACCTCTCTGTAGATGTTTATCTTTTTTTTTTCTTTTGCAAGCCTTACCCCACACCTTTTTTTCTTTTCTTCTTCTTTTTGTGAGACCTGAAATGGTCCCTCCCCTGAGGACAATTGCCCAGTGAGAAATTGCAGATGCTTTGCAAGCTGTATATCATCTCATTTAATCATTTTCGGCTCAATCTATATTTATTGAGTTTCTGGTATTTGCCCATCATGGGGTTAGGTGATAGAAAATGATAGCAGATAAAGGGAGATGCTGCCTTGCCCTGTCACTTGTTACAACTGGTGGCTGGTTCTTTCTTCCTTTGTCTACAGGTTCAGTGCTTCTGTGTTCTCTGGTGGAGGAGATGGGTCTAGAGGAGAGCATGCAGAAGTGTTCTAAGCCCTGCTTCAGGGTTTAGGATGTGAAGAGCTTAAGGTCTAGCTTCCAGACAAAGGAGCTTCTGAGGCCTGAAGCAGTGTCAGTTTAAGCAGTAGGAAAAGACAGGGACTCCCTACAGATGCTGGGAGTGGCATGAATACAGAGGGCACAACCAGGGGTGTTGCCACTGCCATACCATGGCTTCTTTGGTGATGGGGAAGCGACAGTAATGAGTCTTACCCTGGGAAATCTGTAAAATATACTAGTTGGTCTTTATTTTACATATACTCTGCCAGTGTAGGAGGAAAGGCATCCACACCTGGCTAAGGCTGGGACATTGTTTACCTCTTTCTGTGTCTCTGTTACTCTTTATTAAGCAACTCCTAAATTTACACAAGAACTGTCCCATACTTGACAGATGGACATGTCCAAATCAGGTTTTTTTCCTTTCTTCCTCTCCTGAAGGCTGGTTTTTTAGCTGTTCCTATTGTGGCCAAGGAATCACAAGACCATGACTGAAAGAATCTCAAGGTGGCTGTAGAACTGGAAATGGTGATCTAACACAGGAGCTGTGCATTGGTGCTTTGTGATACGTGTTGTTCTCTATAGGGGACAATCTTTGTCCTCAAATCCCTCTCTCTATAGATTGAGCTAAGACCCAGGGAACACCTCTGGATTCCTTATCACTCTTTTGTCTTAGAAGTACTGCTCAAATTTAGAGGCAGATGACCCTTTCACTTGGCAGAACTGCCAGCATCTCTCCTGTGGTCCTCTGGGTGGGGACGAACCTACATGCAAGCAAGGGGCCTCTGCAGAGCATCAGCTCTTGTAAGTGCTTGGCCTTAGAGCTAGCTCAGCAGTTCCTGCTTACACAGTCAGAATCCTTAAGTTCGAAAATAGATCATAAATATACACGTGGATGACCTAAATCCAGAGTGGGCACCCTGGGGGAAGACAGAGCGTATTTATTTTTATTTATTTATACCATACCTCATTTCCAGAAAAGGATTAGTAAAAGCTTATCCTTGTGCAGAAATACTTAATATACAACTGGAGAGAGTTTTAATTTCTTTCCTAATTACAAATGGGGGAAATCAGGGCGAGAAGAAAATGAGGGCATCTAATATAAGATGAAGCTGGTAGAATGATGTGTACATCATACAGACCTCAGCCTCTCTCCCACCATCACCAAGTTCCCTAACCCAGTTCTTTCTATCTGGTGAGCCTTGGCTGGGTGAACAGTCTCTGAAATGGCTGAAGTCTTCCTGGTTGGTATAATTTGGTGTTCATCCACTCATGTGATAAGGGTTGACCAGTTACTCCAAGTCAGTCCTAGAGACTCCTGATGCACCTGTGTACCACATTAGCAACAGTGACTGGGAAACAGGTCCTACTCTTAAGACAAAAGTAAGCCAATGACCCAGGAAAAAGGAACCTTCCCAGATACTGTGGCCTGAGGATGTTTTCAGTTTATGACTTTCATTTGAAAAATTGCCACTTGTGTTTCTTCATTAGAGAATAAGTTAAAAAAAATTGATCAGCCAAAAAATCTGCCACTAACTTTCTGAGCCAGTACTATGCTAGGCGCTGCAGATGGGGAAATGGGAAGATGGACTAATCTCTGCCTTGAGAGTCCCATTCTTCATGGGAGATGGTTCAGAAGCAGGAGCACCCCTGATCAATCATCTCCCTGACTCTGGATAAGCAGAAGAGCTCTAGGGGTGATGGGGAGGGCATGCCGTGGCAGGGTGGTTTTGTATATTATCATCCGCAGACCCTTTCTGATGGGGCAACATACAAGTAGAATCTAGCTATGAAGTTGCGGAAAGCCACATAAAGAGCCAGGGAAACTGCATTCTAGGCTCAGGAGAGAACAGAGCAAACCTGGCAGACATGGAAAACCTTGAGCTATCTGGTAACAGAGGCCAAGGACCTGTGCTTGTGTCTTGGGTTTGAATGGCTGAATACAGAGTGAACACTTTGTTTTCTCTGGTATGATTGGTTTTGTCTGACAAAAGGAAGAGGATATAGGAGCTATCCTGACCTGACAAAGCCTTGAAGATTTTAAGGATGAGTTGGAACAGAGTATCCAGGGCAGGGAGTCCTCATGTTCTCACACACTTCCAGGCCCAAGTATTGACCATAGCCAATGGCTTTTGTTCAGAGTCTCTCAGAGGATTTATAAGTAAATTCATACAAGAGGTCCAGCAGCCATTACCTCAGTTTTCCTACCAGTGATCAACAGGAATTCTCCAAGAAAGAAGGCAACCAAACCCAACAGTGTATTTAACACATGGACTAAATCTCCTCTTCTGACTTCCATTACCAGTACTTGAATAGTGCAGATTAGACATGCTGTACTTCTCTCCTGTCATATCCTAGCCTCAGAGATCCACTGAGCACGGTGGGAAGGTGTGAAGCCCATGCAGAGGAGCTGACCTCATGGGTCCTTCTCCCGGGAAGATGGGCCCCTGACCTCTGACAGGTGATTAGCTGAGACTGCATCCTGGAAATGCCCATGAGGTGAGGGGAGTTACATGTGTTAGGCATACTGGCCTTCTGTGTTTTATAGCAGGAGGTGGATTTTATCTTCAGGACAATGTGGTGGTAACACTGAGGCTTCCCATGTGTGACACTCCTGTACTCTGATGTTGTTGCTAGGTCAACTGCCTTACCAGAGAGACAGGGTCCTTTCCTCCTTCCTCCCTCCTTCTCTCCTTTCACTGGACCCCACAGAACCGTCTTCTCTCCATCTAGTACTAAATGAGCCTTGCCTCTGAGAAGACTCTCTGAACCTTCTGCTCCTACCCTATTGAAAAGTTTGCCTATACAGAAGAAGTAAATTAAGAGAGAAAAGGGCCAGGCACTTCCAGGCATTCAATAATTCCTGACTTTTTCATTAATTTCAAGTCTTAATTGGTGTCTGATATGTGTCACACACTCTGCTAAGGGGTAATTAAAAGGCAAAATAACTTCTTTTTTCATGAATTTTATATTCTCTGGAGGGTGACCAATGAGTAAGCCAACACTTGGAATGTGGTGAGCATTTTGCAGTAGTGATAGGAAACAGGAGCCTAGAGCATAACCAGAGCTGCTCCCCAGGGAATGCTTTTGGAGCAGATTCTGTGAGCCATAGAAGACCTTATTAGAGCCTGGAACAGAACACCATCATGTTTTGGAAAAAAACATTAGAAGGGAAATACTTGCAATGGCACGTATGGTATAGAGCAGTGGAAAGATGCTAAGAAAAGGGGCCTTGTCAGTGGCTATCACATTCAGTATGGCTGGGAGCAGTTTACCATGGGTGATGGGAAAGGTCTAGATAGTGGTCAATACTGGGCTGGGCATAGCCTGGCACCCACATGAGTCACACTAATGGATGTCCTAAAATATTGTGTTACAGAAGGGGAAATGAGACTGGTTGGGCAGGAAAATATCTATTACTCTCCAGTTATCACACTGAAGGATTCGGATTCTAGTAGAATTCTATTAGGATGAGTAAGTGATGATATGACACCTTGACTTTGGAACCCAGTATGAGGAAAGGGCCTCCAATGGCCCTGCTACTGTGGTATTCAGACAGCGGGCACAATGCAGATGCTGTAGCCAGAGTAGTATTAGGCCAAGTCCTTCCATATGGGGACAGATTGTTCATATTGGGGCAGTAAGGACGAGAGCACCAGAAGATCTGAGTCCCAGAATGGCCAGAGCAAGAGAAGGGGCAGACAACTTGCTGGGATCCCCACACAGTCCAGGCATTGTCTGCCCTGGACATTGTCTATGATCTCACTAAACTCTCACACGAATGTGGATGACTCTTCTGTCTGACTTCTGTAGAGAATGCAGCTACTCTTACAGTGTCATTCTTGGTAGATACAGGGCCCACATGTATGCAAGATACCAGTGGAGATGGACTCAGAGCAGAAAGACAGACGGGAGAGACCCTACCAGTCAAGCAGTTCAGGCTCGAATGTACCAGCCCATGGGGCCAGCCCTGCCACAGCCCTGCTGTACACACATGACCTCCAGGCAGGAGGGTGAGAGGCTCTACTCCCTAATGACTGGTTTATTTTCAGGTTGATTGCCTTTCCCTCCTACCACCTCTGCTCTGTGTCCCTGCCCTTTGCTGCCAGGGCCCTAGGAGGCCATAGTGGCATCCAACGCTCTCAGCATGTTCATTGTGTTCTGCACAAATCTTCAATCAGCTAGTCTATCTGGGGAGGGGGAGGGAGTGTTAATCTAATCGGACCTCTCCTATAATTACTGCAATCTATAACAATAATTATAGTCCATTTTATTTTAATGCCACTTATCTAAACGTGGATATGCACTAGTGAGAATGCCAGGAGAAATAAACCCCTTAGTGAGGTGGCAGAGTGGAAAGAGAAATGGGGGGGGGAGGTTACACCTCCCAGGCTTCTTGAGAAGTTCCAGCAGGCATCGCAGGAGCCCTTTGCTGCCCACCCAAGGATACCCCACTCTGCCCTAGAGTCCAGCTGCCTGCAAGTAGGCAGGTTCCTGAGCCACATGGAAAGAATGGCTATCGAGTGCATTCTGGAATTCATTTGCTTCACAAGGAGGGGACTATAACTAGAGGAGAGAAGGGACCCACACAGGCCAACTCCAGCCACTTTAGTATGGCTGTAAATCTCTTTGGGAACTGGGATAACATCATCAGGTTTCTCAAATGCCAGATGCAGCATCTGGCATATGATGGAAACCTAGTGAGTATTTCATGAGCAATGAAGAAGTAACATAAAAAGGAGTCACGTAATTTAGGCTGGCTCTTGATTCAGGCAACTTTCTATCTGCGAATCAGGACTCAGTGCCTATATCATTTGGGAAATATTTTTCTTACTTACTTAAAAATAAAATCACTTACCTAAAAATAGAATCATTTATACAGTGTAATATAATAGAGCCTTAGAATGAAAGTGTGTGTGTAGGTGGTGTGTGTATCTCTGTCTCTGTCTCTCTGTCTCTTTCTCTCTGTGTCTATCTGTCTCTATCTCTGTGAGTGAGTGTGTTTGTGTGTGTGTGTTGGTGGTGTGTGTGCCCAGTGGATGAGAATAATGTTTATTGTGCATTTCTGTGTCCTGTGTATGTGTGCACACACAGCGTCTCTCTCATACTGGGTCTCAGACTGTATGACTCCTTGCCAAGTAATGTACGGTGAGAATATTCCCTTTTTAATAAAGCATCATGTATCTCCTGGAGGTAATGTGGTCATGCTTAACAAGTTCATTTGTCACAACCTGTTGAGAATTCAGTCACAAGGCTGTGTAAGTGTCGAAGGGCAGTTGGAAATGGAGTCCAAGCACGTGCTCAGAAACAAAAGAAAATGCTTGTTTGTGTGTGTGTGTGTGTGCCTGTGCCTATATGTAAATATAAATGCATGTTTTTGTGCATGTGGAACAAAAGGTCAATGTTGGACATCTTTAATTCTTTCCTTTTTTTTTTTTTTTTTTTTTTTTTTTGAGACAGGGCCTTTCACTAAATCTGAAGCTCACTGATTAGATTAGACTGGCTGGCCAGCAAGTCACAGGAGTGCCCCTGTCTTCATCTCCCTGTTCCTAGGACTACAGGTGTATGCAACCACACCTGGCTTCTACGTAGGAAGGGGTTAAGGATCAAACTCAAGTCCTGTGTTTTTGTGGCTAGCACTTTCTCATCTGAGACATTTCCAGTGTTCTACCTGCCCCATTTTATTTTTATTTTTTATTTTTGTATTAGTTACTTTTCTCATCATCATGTCAAGATATCCGGTAAAAGAAACTTAAAGGAGGAAAGATTTATTTTGACTCACAGTTTGAGGGATCACAGTCAATTATGAATGGAAAGGAATGTGGTAGATTGAGCAGAGCAGGAACATGACACTCTGGCTCCCTAATTTCTTATATCTTAGAAGAAGAAGAAATAGAGAAAGATGAATTCTAACACTCAGTTGACAATTTTTTTCTCCTTTGCACTCAGATTGGGCTCCCACCCAGAGGTTGCTGTTTCCCACATCCAAGAAGGGTCCTCCTTTAGTAAGCTTCTCTAGAACTGCCCCCACAGACACACCAAAAAGTGTTTTACCAATGAACTGGATATCATCCTTAATCTAGCCAAGTTGTCAATCAAAATTAATCATCAAATTTTCTAAATCTCAGTGGTTTATATTCCCTGACACTCATAAAGCCATACTCCAGTGGTTTGTGGGGCAGTGGCAGCACAAGGTAATAGTTCCTTATTAAATGTCTGCCCGAAAATCACTTCTGAGTAACTCTATCCCATAAGGATGAAAGTTAAGAAGTTTTTTCTCTCCTTTCTTTTTAAAATTTCTTTGAGGCAATATTTTATGTTGAGGCTAGCTTCAAACTTCCTAAATAACCAAGTATTGCCTTGAATTGCCAACCTCAGATGCTAGTATTCTAGGCAAACACCACTGCAGCTAGAGTCTCATTTTTTGACATTACAGCATATATTCTGCAGTCAGAATGTGTTCGTTGGAGTCATGCCTATATTCCAGAGCTCCCAGCACCCTCAGTAGAAGACCTGAACTTCTTGTACTTTGCTAAGTAAAAGGCAGTAATCGGTCTCCATGGTAAAAATACTGCTAGTGACTGTATTGTCCACTTGATTTAATAGAGTTTGGGTACATGATCACCAGGGAATGGTCTTTGATCACAATGCCCAAGTCAGCCATAATGACTCAGAGTGGCTTATGGGAAACTAGAGACCCTAGAGAGGTAACTGTATAAGCTTCAGTGTAAATACTTCAGACGCAGGGGAGCTGGAATTTCAGTTTGATCCTACAGGCAGGAAAAAGCCAGTGTTCCCATTTGAAGGACATCAGACATGGAGAATTTTCTTTTGCTTTGAAGAAGGTCAGATTTCTTGTTTTGTTTAAAAAAGCTTCAGCTGACTAGATAAGTTGCACCTGCACTGTAGAGGGAACCTGCTTTGCTTGGTGTAGTGCTTCAGAGAAGAAACTGACCCAAAGAACCCAGGAAAAGGACTAAGTATCTGGGTACCTGGGGCCTCCTCAGGTTGACACATCATGCCAAACATCATGCTGACATGCCTTTCACTTTGACTCATGTGGTTCCCTTCGCTGGGCAGCAGTGTAGAGCATACAGTGATTTGGCTTGCTCCAGTTTGTCCTCAGGGTTTAGAAGACCTGGCATGTTCAATAACCTTTTGTTAACGAAAAGAAGAAACATTACTTTTAAACTCTCTATATGATGACGACGACGACGACGACGACGATGATGATGATAAATGACAATTACGGTCACCCTAGAGAGGTCTTGGGAGTAGCACAGGTTGTCAGTATTCCAGGTATTTCCTCAGTTGTGATGTAGATTCAGACTACTGTGCGCGTGTATGTGCACACACCTCCCTCCCCCACATTGCTGATCTCAGGGTTAATTGTTAAGCATTGTAATGAGTATTGTTACTGTCATTATCATTTTGTGCTAATGCTTGTGGCTCCGGCCTGACTGCCTTTTCAGTTTAGGAATGTTATGAAATTCTTATGAGAACATTAATTGGGATTTATTATAATTAAACTTTTAATTTGTGCCTTTAGGAAGATTAATTTTGAGACAGAAGACTAACAAAAATAGGTCAAACAAATGTTTAACTATTGGGAATAACTGACCTCCTAAATAACTACCAACCTCTATGGCACATGTCTGGAGCCATACTGATTTTTAAAAGACCACACTTTCCTGGGTCCAGTTTTTGCCCACATCTTATTAGCTTGTCACTTTGAACTAGGTTTCAAAGTGTGCACTGCATCTTTGCTTCTATGTAGGTAAATGAAGAGAATACTTTTTATTTCTTAGTCTTAAATTGAGACCGAGGAGATGGCTCAGTCAGCGCTTGCTGAACAAGGATGAGGACTCAAGGCTGATACTCTCTTAAAAAGCTGAGTGTGTACCTCTTCTCCTTGAGCGGGGGGAGGCAGAGACAAGAAGATCCTTGGGACTTTCTGATGTCCATCCTGTTTGCCTTTCTGAATGAGGATTGAGCATCTTACCTAGGGTCCTTCTTGTTGCTTAGCTTCTTTAGGCATACAGATTTGTGTAGGTTTATCCTATATTATATGTCTAATATCTACTTATAAGTGAGTATATACCACGTGTGTCTTTTTGCTTTTGTGTTACCTCACTCAGGATGATCTTTTCTAGTTCCCACCATTTGCCTGAAAATTTCATGATTTCCTTGTTTTTAATTGCTGAGTAGTATTCCATTGAGTAAATGTACCACAATTTGTGTGCCCATTCCTCAGTTGAGGGACATCTGCATTGTTTCCAGATCCTGTCAATTATGATTAAAGTTGCTATGATCATAGCTGAGCAAATGCCATTGTTGTATAGTTGAGCATATTGTGGATATATTCCTAGGAGTGGTATAGCTGGATCTTGAGGTAGCACTATTCTTAATTTTCTGAGAAAGCAGCAGATTGATTTCCAAAGTGGTTTGTACAAGTTTACATTCTCACCAGCAATTGAGGAGGGTTCCCCTTTCTCCACATCCTCTCCAGCATGTTTTATCACTTGAGCTGAATCAGTGAGTACCAGTTTCAGTGGGAGACTTTATTTAAAAAAAAAACAGAATAGTGAATGATTGAGGGAGATGCTTGACCTCAACCTTTTCCCACACTCTCACTCCACACGCACATATATAAACACATGTGTACACATACAAACATGCACATACATACACACAACTCCCACATGTAATGTTTGAATGTACAGTGCACACAGTACAGCGCAAGTCCAGGCAAAAATCAACTATTCTTTAGGTTTATGAAGGGGTAGGGAAATGGCTCAACAGTTAAGAGCACTTACTGCTCTTGCGGAGTACCTGGGTTTGATTCCTAGTACCAATTTCAGTCAGCTCGCAACTACTTGTAACTCCACCCATTCCAGGGGACCTAATGCCCTCTAATGGCTTCTGCAGACATTAGGCACCCTTGTGGTGCACATAGATACATGAACACATAAATATATGTATACATGAATATAAAATAAAATAAAAAAATATTTAAAGTTTAAGTCAAGAGACTGAAGTAATGAATTCATGTTCTCAGGCAAGTCCTCAAAATAGCACCCTAGGAGCTATGGGTTAACTACTTTCCAGCATCATGGAGCATCTTCTTATCTGAGTTGTTTATCTTCAACTGGCCTGTCACCACTGTATTTCGGCTTATATAGTCAAACTTGTCATATTTTACAAAGAAAAGCTTGTTCATTCATCAGAAATATGCTGCAAAAACAGCCATATGGATTTCCGAGGACAAAGGGTACATTTCTGGCAATACCAATAGCACTTACGTGACATCATGAGAACACATAGAGTTGTCTCAATATTTGAACAAACACATTCTTCCCTAAACATTATTACTCAAGTATCCAAGGGAGTTAGCTTTTGCTATTTTCTAGTAGAGAGAAAGTTATTCTTGATTTGATATTGATTTTTAAAATCTAATTCTGCTGCCTTCTCAGTCCAAATGAGAGCAGAGATTCAAATGCAGGTTTCTCACCCCACAGGCACCTTCTGCCTCATATGGCTTCTACTGGGGAGGCGAGGGGACTGGATCAGAGGTCTGCAGACACTGGAGGACACTTCCTGTGACTCAGAAAACATGGGATTTAGGCCACACTGCTCAGACCCTTGAAGGGGCTCCTATGCATGCTTTTTCTCCTCAGGATCCATCGCCTCTTCACGCAAGGCTGAGCATTCTGAGCATCCAGATAGCAATGTTCGTTTACCAAATACTTGCTGTATTCCAGGAATTCTTCAGCTCTGTATCTAATAACTGACTCAATCCTCACAATAGTACCATGGCTTAGCCTCCATTCTTAGGAATCCACATTGGCCTGTCTCCTAAACAAGAAGCTCAGGGCAACATGGCTCACCTGGGGTCATACAGCTGGATAGGGGTGGAGAATTGTCGCAGACTACCTTTAAGAAGTTGACTTATGAGCACTGTTGGCCTATCTGTTGTCGTATTCAGCTTGCTGTTTGCCTACCCCACTGTCCATGTAGACTCTTGGCCCTTAAAGGAGTGGCTTATGGACCACAATTTAGTGATTGGTGAACAAAAGCTGATTCAAGCCAAAAAAAAAAAAAAAAATGCTCTGGAGTCCCAGAGCATTCCGTCCCCTATTCAGTCATTGGGAACAATCGACTTTTCCCCAGTGGTGTGGGCTGAAGTCTAGGCTCTCAACCTCTCTGTAAGACTCGTTCTTCATAGGTATCCTTTGCCCTAGACCTCCCTGTAGCTTGATCCAAGCTGGCCTTTGCCACAGCACTGTGAGGAACTGTGACAAGTTGAAGCCTTGCCTCTGGTCCCCATGGGCTGGAGCAAACATAGCAGAAGGAATCAGGCGGTCAAAGCCCTGGCCTCAAAGTAGTACAGGACCTGGACATTCACCATGTGAAGTCTTTGTTACCTGGAAAGATGATGTCCTGTATCCATGAGAAAAGGAGCGAAAGATAATGAGAATTGGAGGCAGCAGGGTACAGGAGATAAAGAAGCAATGGCTACAAGGGGAAGGGGTGCAAAGTACAAGTTCTCACTCCCCAGGACAAATCCAAACTGGCTATGACAGCAGCTGTGGGGTCCTCATCTACTCTTAATAGAGTCCCAAGAGGCAACTGGGTAGGTTTTAATCACAATGAGCCTGTAACAATTATAGACATAGCCTTTTCCTTGTAAAACCAGGCCATAAAGGAGAAACACACACACACACACACACACACACACACACACACACACACACACACACAC
>NW_026590598.1:240818-278644 GCF_907164565.1 Psammomys obesus | reverse complement strand
CACACACACACACACACACACACACACACACACACACACACACACACCGTTTCCTATATAGCAAACGTCCTTTGCAGCTGTTGGCTGTATAGGTAAGGGTCCTTTGTGGCTGTGGGCTGTATAGGTGAGGGTCTGAAGCCCCTCAGGCCTGAGTACAGTGCCAGGTAGAGCTGCTTGTCCCCTGATTTTTCCAGTCCACCATGAACTGCTGCACTGGGGAGTAGGGGGTAGAGGGCAATGACTTAAGCTATCTATGGAAAAGAGACAGATGTGCAATCTACATAGGGTTGTCCATTATGGATCTCGGAAAATGAGGAGATGAAAGATGGTAGCATGAAATGATAGAATCAGGGCTGCCACAGAAGAGGAAATTACCACAGAGGAAGAACACTGGTGGGGGAGCCCCATACTTGACAGAAAAGGGGAGGTGCCAGAGAAGCCATGAGAGATCAGGTGCTAGGGAAGCAGGAATAACACTTCAGTGGGGCCCGTGGAGGCCAGGCCGCTCCTTTCCTGCCCTGGCAGGAGTCTTTCATAGTTTACTCTCCAGCGTCCAAAGCCAACTAAGTGCCCATGAAAAAGACCTTTTGCCTAAAGGTGTGCCAGGTTTACATGCTCTGACCATCCCTGCCAAGCTCCCCTCCTTTCCCAGCTGTGTCTAGACAGCTGCTCTGTAGCATAGTGGGTGTGATCAGGGATCATTACTGGCTGCTTCCCCAGGGGCAAACTGATAGGAGAGCATGCCTGCAAGGGGCGGTTAGGACCTGTTTAGACGATAATTAACCTCTTCACATTTCAGCTTGTAGAGCAGATAACACTGTCAAAGGTTGTCCACTCTTTCTGGTGTTCACATGCTTTAATTAAAACAGAAAAGCCTGGATTGGGCAGAGAGGGGAACCCGAGCTTGTCTTTTCTGAGTCACAGTAGAGTTGACTGACCATTCTCTTGGTTTCTGTCCTGAACCATGTAGGAGCAGTGAAGTGTCTGCCGTGAGCACACAGTAGGTATGTTGAGAGCACAGTGGATGTCCATCCAACACGTGGCAGCAAAGACACATGTTAGGAAAGCTGAGCAGGTTGCCGATGAGTTTCACAGCTTTCTTTCACACAGGCAATTCTGGGAAATTACAAAATACAAAATACAGACATGCTTCCACTTGGTATACTCTTTGTGCTTGCCTGGAGCCTTCGTAGAATAAGAAACACTAGCAAACAAGAGAGGGAGTTCCTGGGCTGAGCCTCTAGGACTGCACATTTTTTCCTCCTTGAAAGGCAACTGAATTCTTTAAATTTTTTTTTTTTTTTTTTTTTTTTTTGGTCTCCAGCAGCCACTTGGGATTTTATAAACAAACAGTAGGCAGAGAGAAAAGTATCTTACTTCACTGAGGATATGTTGAAAATGACATCTGAGGTATTTCTAGAACTATTCTGTATGTAAGTGGTTGTTTTTTTGTTTTTTTTAATCATACCTTCCTTCTAAAGAAGAATGTTTTCAGCAATCTGATCATCTCCCTCTGGAGATGCAGCCTTGCCAGGCCACAGAGGAAGACAATGCAGCCAGTTTTGATGAGATCTGATAGGCTAGGGTCAGAAGGAGAGGGAGGAGGACCTTTCCTATCAGTAGACTAAGGGAGGGGCATAGGGAGAGAAGAGGTAGGGAGGCTGAGATTGAGGGGAGACAAGGGACCGGGCCACAGCCTGGATACAGATTGAATAAAATGTAATAAATGATAATAAAATTTTTTTTAAAGATGACTGTTTTCCAGGGATACTGGCTTCGTTGCATGCTCTTCCCACTGACTTTGTCAGGTCCAAGCTCTAAAGGCCTTTCACTGACTTCACTTCTAATTCCTTGCTCTTCTAAAATACATTTGTAAGGTCCCTTTTTTTTTCCTTCTGAGATTTTCTGATATCCTATTGACTGAACTTCAAATCATTTTAAGAGCATGTGTGGCCTGGTGTCTCTGGTCCTGAAATAATTTCTGAGAAGCCCCACACATACTAGAATATGAGCTTGCTGAGGTCAGGAACCACATCTTTCTGTTTGTCTGAAACTTCTGAGAGTATATGATGACAAGCAGAGAAGAGATACACTATTTTATCTTTCTGCCAGTGATGATTATTTTAAAGGGTATTGACAATCTGGACCCAAAGCCATATTGCCAGATACCAGCCACTGTCACCCCCTGCCTCACAGCCTCACTGAACTACCTGTTCATCATCTTGTCACTCCGTAGCCCACTCTCCATTCAAGGCCTCCACTGGAGTTTCCATTCAGAGCTGGTGTTTTACACAAGTACACTTTAGGACCCCTCTCTTCCTCCATTGCAGCACTAATTGTATTAGTTTCTGCTTTCATCTTCTTTTTTCTCACTCTTTGAGATCCACATACTCATTGCCTCTTCCATAGGCCCAAAGAACAACAGACTCTGACCTTGAGATAACCCCCAAAATGGTTGAATGAGTGGATGTGCCTCAAGACAATTACCTACGAGCAGAAATAAACATGGAGGAAGAATTCAGCCTGTGCTCATTTTGCTGTCTATGGAGTATACTTCCACATAGGAGGGGTAGATTTCCACATACTTTGGAGTAGACCTCCACTTTTGAGGCTATATAATGATTAGTGTTCTGTCCCTTATCCTGAGCAGCATATTGTATTGAGTTATAGCAGGGAACAGTTCTGATTCTGAGTTGTCTGGGATAATTAGATTTCTTGGGAGGTGGGGCTTTAGTTCTCTTATTCTGAGCTATGACCAGTTAGAATATCTCTTTAGCAGATATTTGTATTCTTCTCATTCCTCTATTTCTATTATTTATAGGTTTGGTCTTTTCATAGTGTCCCAGATTTCTTGGATGTTTTGAGTTGGGTTGTTTTTAGATTTAACTATTTTTTTTTAAACCAATGCATCCATTTCTTCTATTATCTCTTCAATACCTGAGATTCTTTCTTCCATCTCTTGTATTGTCAAACCAAGTTAGGTATTTGCTGCTCTATGAATCTTGGCTGCCTCTTTTATTAGAGTATAATTTTTATGAAGACATATGTTGAGAATGTCAAAGACATAAAATAAGACAGCAATATGATATAGGTCCTCAGGACTTGCTGTATACTAGAATCACCTGGGAGTCATTAACAATCCCAGTGTCTAGGTCCCACCCCACCCCTTAAATCATACATCTTGGGGTGAAAACTAGCATTAGTCTACCGTAAAGACTTCTAGGGGGCTTCAAAATTCAGCAGAATTGGAACCCATTTCAACAGGAGTTATGAGGGCATACCCCATCTGTGAGTGGATCTACCCAATGAACGAGTCACTTTTCACAAGGATTCAGGGTCATGGGAGAAAAGAGAACAGAGGGAAAGAAGAAACTTTAGCCTATAAGAACACGTCCTTATACCTACTACTGCTGATTCTGTGAGTACCACCATCTCCATGGTCTGTTGGTAGGGACCTGGAACTCTGCTTCCAGATATAGAATGGGTAACCCCAGGATTGGGGTTCCTTTTGTCTCAGGAGCAGCTAGAGCTCTTTAGTGTGAGGCCCATGCGCTAGGCCAGGTTGTGGAGAGAGTTTTTCATGAAGTGTTACAGTTGGCTACCTCTTTTAGAATGAGATCACAGATGGCAGTAGAAACGTGGACATTCCCAAAGCCTATGGTGATACCAAAGTATTACAGCTCTTGGTTTAGGTGCTGTGCTGAGCAGGGCAGAGGTTTGGGTGAGGCCCAGGCCCAGCTGGCTGGAGGGCAGGCCTGGTGAGATGGAGCTCAGCAGGAGATAAATGACAAGTCTCAAGTGGTCATGGTGGAAAGACGGTGGTATCATGAAACGTGCAGCCAGACAGCACATTTATTTGAAATCAGGGATTTATAAACCTTGAGCCGTGAGAGGGATTTCAAGGCTGAATGTGTCTGATTTGATGAGGTATGGGGGTCAGAAGTACTTGATTTATGTGTGGTGGTACAGTACTCCATTTACATGCGGTAGCACTATCCTGTCACAAGAAGGAGAGCACAGTACTTATCCTACGAGTAGGAGAAAATCTTCATGTAAAGTCAAAGTCATTTGGGAAATCAAGGCACCAAGGCATCTTATTAGCACACACTGTGCATCTCTAGGGATAGTTAGCTGAGCCAGTTTACTTACCAGGAAAGGGGGTGGTAGTGGTGGTGGTGGTGTGCGTATGTATGTTTGTGTGTTTGTGTTTCCCATCTTTTTATTTTGCTGAGAAGACAAGGTAGGCTACCCATAGACCTTCCAAACTCTATTATCTCAGACCAGATTCCCAGGGTTACCCCTAGAGCGGCAAGAGAACATGAGCTGCAGTTTCCCCCATCCCTATGCATGCCTCCCAAGGATCCCATAGACCATCCCCATTGCCCTTCCCTTTCTGCCTCATAGCTGTGTCATAGCCCCCACCCTGGAAGGATAACCCCTGCTCAAATACTGACCCCAAACACAAGGGCAGCCATCTTTGTAAAATAAACACTTCTACAGCTTAAATTACACATTATCCCTCACACATTGATAGTGGAAGACTTCAATACTCCACTCTCACCAACAGACTGGCCATTCAGGTCATTCAGACAAAAACTAACCAAGAAATGTTAGCGCTGACTAACATTATAAACCAAATAAGTCTAGCAGATATTTACAGAACATTCCACTCAAACACAAAAGACTCTACCTTTTCTCAGCACCTCACAGAACTTTCTCCAAAATTTACCACATAATCAGACACAAAACAAGCCTCAACAGACACAAGAGAATTAAAATAACTCCCTGAATTCTATCAGACCACCATGGATTAAAGCTGGATTACAACAACAGAAACAACAAAAAGTCTACAAACTCATGAAAACTGAATAACTCTAGTCAGTGAAAAGTGGGTCAAGACAGAAATAAAGAAAGAAATGAAAGACTTTCTATATTCAGTGAAAATGAATATAGAACATGCCCAAGCTCACCACAAAGAGAGTGGTGCTAAGAGGAATATCCATAACTCTAAGTGCTTACATAAAAACTTGGAGAGATCTCATACTAGCAACTTAACAGCACATTGAAAGCTCTAGAGGACAAAAGAAGTATACACACCCAAGAGGAGTAGAAGCAAGAAACTGACAAACTCAAGAATGAAATCAATAAAACAGAAACAAAGAGAACAATACAAAAATCAATGAAGCAAAGAGTGGGTTCTTTGAGAAAATCAACACGATATTATCTATCCAAACTAACTAAAAGACAGTGATAATATCAAAATTAACAATATCAGAAACAAAAAGGAGACATAACGACAGACACTGAGGAAATTCAGAGAATAACAGCATACTTAAAAACAAAACAAAACAAAACAAAAACAAAAACAAAAAAACCCTATATTCTACCAAATTAGAAAATCTAAAAGAAATGGATAATTTTCTCTAAGTACTCCTAACCAAAGTTAAATAAGATCAGATAAGCAATTTAACCAGATACCACCTAATGAAATATAAGCTGTCATTACAACTCTTCCAACCAAAAAAACAAAACTCATACACAAACAAACAAATAAATAAAACCCAGGGCCAGATGGTTTTAGTTCAAAACTCTACCAGACTTTCAAAGAAGAGTTAATGCCAATGTTCAATAATTTTTTTTTTCACAAAATAGAAACAGAAGGAACATTGCCCAGCTTATTTTATAAGGCCACAGTTACCCTGATACCTAAATCATATAAAGACTTAAAGAAGAGATCAATTTCCCTTACGAACATAGATGCAAAAATACTCAATAAAATACTACCGAGTAAGTTCTAAGACATCCAGGGCTGTTAATACAAAGAAACTATCTCAAAAACAAAACAAAACAAAACAAAGACAAACAACCTCACAAACCCAATAAAAAAACACATCAAAAGTTTTATCCCTTATAATCAAGTAGCTTTATCCCAGAGATGCAAGGGTTGTTTAACATAAGAAAATCATCCTGCACAAAAGTAAAATCCAAGTGGATCAAAGACCTCAACATAAAACCAGACACACTAAGTCTGTTAGAAGAAAAATTGGGAAAGAGCTTTGAACCCATTGACACAGGAGACAACTTCCTGAACAGAACACCAGCAGCACAGGCTCTAAGATCAATAATAAATGGGACCTCATGAAATTGAAAAGCTTCTTTAAGTAAAGGACATTGATATCAGAACAAAATGACTAACTACAGACTAGGAAAAGACCAACCCTACATCTAACAGAGGGCTAATATCCAGAAAATATAAAGAACTCAAGAAGTTAAACACCAACAAAACAAGTAATCCAATTAAAAATGGGGTACAGAACTAAAAAGAGAATTCTCAACAGGGGAATATCCAATGGCAGAGAAACACTTAAGGAAATGCTCAACAAAGGGCTGGAGAGATGGCTCAGTGGATAAGAAAAGCTCAAGGGCCTTCGTTATCAGGAAATGCAAATCAAAACAACAATGAGAGTCCATCTTACACCCATCAGAATGACTAAGATCAAAAACTCAAGAAACAACACATACTGGAGAGGTGGAGGGAGAAAGGGGAACCCTCCTCCATTGCTGGTTGGAATGTAAACTTGTACAAACCACTTTGGAAAATCAGTCTGGTGCTTTCTCAGAAAACTAGGAATAGTACTGCCTCAAGATCCAGCTATACCACTCCTGGGCACATACCTGAAAGATGCTCAACTATACAAGGACATTTGCTCAACTATGTTTATAGCAGCTTTATTCATAATAGCCAGAATCTAGCAACAACCTAGATATCCTCCAACTGAAGAATGGAAACAGAAATTGTGGTGCATTTACACATGGAATACCACTCAGCTATTAAAATAAGGAAATCATGAAATTTGTAGGCAAATGGTGGAAACTGGAAAAGATCATCTTTAGTGAGGTATCCCAGAATCAGAAAGACACACATGGTATATACTCACTCATAAGTGGTTATTACCCATATAATATAGGATAAACATACTGAAATCTATACTCTTAAAGAAGCTAAACAACAAGGAAGATACTCAATCCTCATTCAGAAGGGCAAATGTGATAGACATTGGAAGCAGGAGAAGACGGAATAGAACAGGAGCCTACTACAGAGGGCCTCTGAAAGACTCTACTGATCGAGGTATCAAAGCAGAGGCTGAGATTCATAGCCAAACTTTGGGCAGAATGCATGGAATTTTATGAAAGAACAGGGAGGTAGAAAGACCTGGAGGGGACAGGAGCTCCACAAGGAGACCAACAGACCCCAAAAATATTGGGCCCTGGAGGCCCTGAAAAGACTGCTACCCCAACTAAGGACCATGTATGGAGGGGACCTAAAACCCCTGCTCAGATGTAGCTCATAGACTCAGTCTCCAAGTGGGGTCCCTATAAGGAGAATAGGGGCTGTCTCTGGCATGAACTCTGATAACCTCTCCCCCTGGGGTTGGGGAGTGCAGCCTTGCCAGGCATAGAGGAAGACAATGCAGGCAGTCCTGATGAGACCTGATAGGCTAGGGTCAGGTAGAAGAGAAGGAGTACTTCTCCTATCGGTGGGCCAAGTGAGGAGCATAGGCGGAGAAGGAAGAGGGTGGGATTGGAAGTAGATGAGAGAGGGTACCACAGCCAGCATACAAAGTGAATAAACTGCAATAAATAATAAAAAGACAACTGAAAAAAGTAAAAATACAAAAAATTCTAAACAAAACAACCTCCCAAAAGAACAATAATACCCCTAAACAACAACAACAAAAAACAAAAACAAGGAAATCATGAAATTTGCAGGTAAATGGTGGGAACTAGAAAAGATCATCCTGAGTGAGGTAATCCAGAAGCAGAAAGACACACATGGTATACTCACTTATAGGTGGATATTAGCCATATAATATAGAAAAAACATACTAAAATCTATAGTCCTAAAGAAGGTAGACAACAAAGAGGACACTAGGGAAGAGGCTTAATCCTCATTCAGAAGTACAAACAGGATAGCTATCAGAAGTAGGAGAAGACAGGGAACAGGACAGGCCTTCCACAGAGGGCCTCTGAAAGACTCTACCCAGCAGGATATCGAAATAGCCAAACTTTGGGCAGAGTGCAGCTCCACAAGGAGACAGACAGAGCCAAAACATGTGGTCCCAGGGGTGCCTACAGAGACTGATGAATCAACCAAGGACCATCCATGGAGAGGACCTAGGACCTCTGCACAGATCATGGGCAGCTCAGTCTCCATGTGGGTTCCTTTACTCAACCACTGAAGAACTTGTTCAGCCGTTTTCATTGTTAAATGAATTTGATTCACCAAACAATTTGAGTCAATTAATGAAACTGAAGAAAGGATGAGAAAAAAGTGGTGGAACTGGGCCTTGATAATGATGAAAAATAACAACAACAAAAGAATAATCAGAGGCTGGTCTGGGTAATGGTATGGGAGGAACATAGACTCATATAAATAGAAATTCTATGTGTTGTGCCATTGCTTTATTGCTCACAAAGCTACCTGTACATTTCCAAGCAGGTAAAATAAAAACGGATTTTACTTACCGTTTTTGCCCTAAGACAAATAGCTAGACCTGAGGAACCCAGTTTCTTTGGCTGCTGTGTTTTGGACCACTGCTCTGTTAAAGAACAAAATTCTCATTACAAAGAAATTTTAGGTTTCAATGTAATTTGGTAGTCACATATGTGGATTTGATTACAGGAAATGGGGAGAGTAGAGAGACACATCCTCACCATATGGATGAAAAAAAAATCCTGTTTCTAACTAGCTTTACAAGCAAAAGAGATGCAGGTTTTTTGAGACAGAAAAAACATGCAATTTCAGAAGTAGTGAAATTATGAACATAAATCAGGTATGAAAGGGAATTTTGACTTTAGTAGGAAGCAAATCATCATGCTAATAATTAAAAGGGGATTATGATGTGGCTCGATAACAGTGTGCTTCTGTAGATGTGTGCAGTCTTTGGTTCCAATGCCAGTGCCACAATAAGAGCCATTTAATAAACCATGACCAACTGGTACAACAAAATCTCTCTCTCTCTCTCTCTCTCTCTCTCTCTCTCTCTCTCTCTTTCTGTCACACTGCTGTGTGCACAGTTCTATGTATTTTTTTTTTCCTCTTAACTATTTTATTTTGGCTGCACTTTGATTCTCTCTTCCTATGATGACCTTTGGAATTTAATTGTACTTCAGAGAAAGTAAGAAGATATTTAAGTCTCTCCCTGGCATGGCAGACTGAAAATTGTTTAGCAGTTCCAAAAAGTTTTATTTAGCTTCTCGTCATTGCTAGCATGTTGTCAATTTAAGATTATTGTAAAATTTGAAAAACGGCTCCCTAGTTACTTACATACATGAGGTGAAAGATTTGATTCTTGCTTCATGGTTAGTATAATTATTTCACATCAGGAGCTCCCTTACACCCCACATACTCCCAGTGTCATTGTTTGCATGCCAGCCATGAACAGCCATCATGCTGTTTCACCTGTGTTCCTTTAAGGAATGAGTCAGGTGAATCAGGACAAGATTAATGAAAAAGGTTTCTGTTCAAGGACAGCCAGGATTAAGTTTGTGTTTACTGATGGGACATTGGATCATGTCAGGACATCCAAATAAATCTATGTACCAAGTATATTCCAACCCCAGCTTCCTATGTTTTCAAATAACTTCTGTAGTTTTTTTTTATTTTTATTTTTTTCTTATCAGTTACATTTTATTAACTCTGTATCCCAGCTGTATCCCGCTCCCTCATTCCCTCCCAATCCCACCCTCCCTCGCTCATCTCCACCGTGCCCCTTTCCAAGTCCACTGATGGGGGGGACCTCCTCCCCATTCATCCAATCCTGTTTTATCAGGTATCTTCAGGACTGGCTGCAAAGCCCTCCTCTGTAGCCTATCAGGACTGCTCCTCCCTTGGGGGGTGGGGAGGTCAAAGAGCCAGCCATTGAGTTCCTGTTAGAAATAGTCCTTGTTCCTCTCACTATGGGAAACCAATTGGTTACTGAGCTACCACAGGCTACATCCGAGCAGAGGTTCTAGGTTATATCCATACATGGTCCTTGGTTGAATGTCAGGGTTTTCAAATAACCTCTATAGTTCTTATTTGTACTTCTCAAATTGTGGCTAAAGCAAGTCACCTAGAATGGGTCTTCACCAACTTCAAAAGAATATTTTATAAGTTTCGTAGAAGCAAAGGCATAATGGAACCCATTAGTCAGACCCTTAGTATTGGCAGAGTCAGAGGAACAGAAGGAGCCTTGAAGACAAGATCTCTCCTTTAGTGTCATCACTCTGTAAGGTGACCTATTTAGGACAGTAAAGAGCACTTTCTACATCTCTGTAACAAGCTGGAGACTTAAGTCAGGGTAGGCTCCTGGGAGGATATGAGGTAGACTCAAGCAGAGACTCCTAGTAGCAGAGACCATAGAGAATGAAGAGGACATCCTCTAACTAGCCTAGTCTTCTAGTAAAGGATGAGGAACACTACCAACCCACCCACAAAAACTTCAACCCAAAATTTACCCTGCCTACATGATGTGCAGGGATAAAGACAGAACAGATAGAACAGAGATTGAGGGAATACCTAACTGATGCCTGGCCCAACAAAAAGACCCACCCTATTGGAGAGTGCCAACGCCTGACACTATGAAGGATACTCTGCTATGCTTGCAGACAGGAGCCTGTCAGAGCTGTTCTTTGAGAGGCTCTAATAGATGCTGAAACTCAGCCAAACATTGGTCAATGCTTAAGGAGTCTTGTGGATAAGAGGGAGGAAAGAAAAGAAACTGGAGATGATGGGAGCTCCACAAGAAAAATAACAGAGCCAACTAACCAGAGGGGTTTGCTGAGACTGAAGCATCAACCAAGGACTTTGCATGAACTGGACCTAGGTCCCCTACAAAGATGTAGCAGATGGGCAGCTTAGGCTTTCAAGTGGCTACTATAGTAAGGGAAGTGGGGACTGCATCAGACATGAACTCACTTGTCAGCTTTTAGATCACTTTCCCCTGGTGAGACTGCCTTGACAGGCCACAGGGGAAGAGGACATGTTCAGTCCTGATGCAGCGTGGTGAGCTGGGGTGCATGGGAAAGGCGGCTCCCTTTTTTTGAGGAAAACATGACAGGAGAGGGAGAAAAGATGGGACTGGGAGGGGGGCAGGAAGGAAGCTACAAGGATAAAAAGTGAATAAAATAAATGAGAAAAATAATAGCACTTTCTAGGGTCTTGAACAAGGAGTTGGTAGGAGTTGGTGAGTCCTGCTGAAACACCATATTTCTATGTGATCAGGGACTAGTCATTCAGCTCCTCTAGTCTTCAATTTTATTACTTTGAATTTTGAGGTATTAATAATATAAAGGTAAGGGACAGTTTTGAATATTAAATGAAAGAGATATTGGTTGTTTTTCTGAATAGCTTACATTCTAATAAATATCAGACATACAGGAAAAGTCTACTAAGGACAATATCAAAATATGAAAACAAGATATCACTAAACCTTGTCCTATCCTCTCTGGCCAAAGGCCAACTGTCTGTACATGTCGGCTGTGTATCTCACAGCCCTTCACATCTATAGACACATCTAAAAGTGTGTGACATTGGTTCTCTTTCTCTTGTCTTTGACTCACGTGGGTGTCTGATGGGCAGGTGCAAGATAACAGCAAGGCAGGCCACAGCTGTAGAAGCTTCTGCTTTTATGAGAGTGGAATCCTTAACACAGTGCTGAAGATGGTGAACTCGAGGCTATAGGTTTACTAACATAGAGTCAGGAGGAAAGGCCAGGTGTCTGTTAGACCTGAGGACAGGTGGGACATTAGTCTTCCCCTATTTGACCATCATTTCCTGGGTCTCTGTGGGACCCCAGAATCACCCGAAAAAGTACAGGTGGCTGAACTTCTTAACTCCAAGAAAGCTGACTCTTGAAGGTATCCAGACAATCCATTTACCGCAGACTTGCTCTGTCCTCACAGCACTCAATGAGGGATCAGAAATCTTGCCAAAGAGTGCAATTCAGGGCTAAGCGAAAGCCCCAGGTTATTTTTAGAACCTTGTAGTAAATTGACTTGTTAGGTTTAGCAGTCTGTCTACTATGAAACTACACTTATGAGGGGAGACTCTGTTGTTCTTTCAGAAATTTACACCAATCACTGCAACGGGAGCCTGAAGGAAGAACAAAACTGGATATGCCTGGCTCAATGTTTTGTTTTGTTTGAGAGAGGTAGGGAGATAAGTGTGAAGTTGGGAGAGCAGAAAGGGGAGGGGGATTTGGGAGGAGCTGGTGAAGGGGGAAAACGTAATCAATATATGTGAAAAAGATTTAAATACAAACAAACAACAAACCCCCAAAACAAAACAGAAGACAAGGTTTGTCCTGGTCCTGGAAAGGACTTAACTAAGCTTTATGGCCAATTCCTGTCTCACCCATAGAATGACTCACCATTTCAGGACCTCATTGCCTTGTTCTGAAGCTGACTGAATTCCCATGGGTAGAAAACATATTTATGTAACTTTTATTAAGAACTAATGGGGAGGCCGCCAGCAATCTCCAGAGGTGTCCCTTTCTGTGGCCTCCCCTGTAATTTATGCATTATTCAATCATCAGACATAGTCTCTCAGAGACCAGGCTGGACTTTCCTCATTTACCACCCACCCCCATGCGGGGATGAAATTATTCCCTAAGTATCCTGGATCACGAAATGGTACCCTTGGAAATGAGAAGATAATGCTGTTTATGTATGAGTACAAAAGAATTACTTTACTCGCCTGTAGTAACGGTGATTAAGTTGAAATGTCAGCGCTTATCGTGCTGTTTCTAAGTGTTATACATAGTCAAGTCTACCCAAATACTGAAGATTGTAACTGATGCAAAGGATGCTGTTTAAAATAGAGGAGTATCCAAGTCCCTGCACAAATCTAAGTGTGTTCTCCACTTCTGGTGAGTAAGGTAAAATAAAATGTGTGTTATGAATAGGATCCACATTGGTGATGTCCCAATGATATTTTGTCACTTGGGATTTTGTAGGTAGATAGGTACAGTGATGAGAAGTTGCCTTACACATTTGGAAAATGTTGTTTAAAATAATTTCTATTGTGTAAATCAAAGAATGTATAATGAAATATAGTGGGAAATACAGTATTTGGCTCAAGTATACAGGAATTTGGTGAGGGGTAGGAAAAATTGTCCACCTTCCTTTCACAGTCTGAGAATGGTTTACCATTTTCCCTACTTCTTATTTGTAAGAGAAAATGGAGTTGGGGACTTGAGCTGAGTGGGCATTCTTGGGCAGTTGGGTGGCTGTGCCTTCTTTTCTTTCAAGGAGTAGAAAGAAGGTAGAGAGCAGGATGACTAGGAACAGAGGGTAGAGCATTAGAATTGCAGGATGAGCAATGGCTGAAGATCACCCAAAATTGACACCAAGACTCCAGCCTGTCCTCCTGAAAGTCAGTTCATCTGCCCACAGAAGCTCATTGCCTGTTTTCTGGTTACCCACCCTTTTGCCCTAGATGTTCTATATCCTGCTATGGTTTTTTATTTTGCAGAAAGAGATTGAGATTTAATCCCATGGGTAATACTTATAAATCCTAGTCCTTCTAGCTGTGAGGTGTATTAACGCTGGGGCTTCTCAAAGTTTTTCTATATTTAGGGGGGCAGAAATGCCCATGGCCTAAAACTACACTGTTTCATCTGTGAGATCATGTTTATCACATTTATGACAAGTCACTTGCCTCATGGCAGGCATGTTCTTTCCCTAACTTCCATCCTTGCACAGGAAGGTTAGAGTTCACACCCCTCCCATATTCTACTTCTTCTGTCCTGTTTTTCATGACTGTCAGAGTCCAGGGTACCTCTGCAGTCAACAAAAAGGGATGAAACGATCTATTTCCTTTTCCATGGCATGCAGTATGTACTCTAGGGTTATGAAAAAAGTTAATGTCAGACTGAGGTATGGTTTCTGCATTGGAGCTAATCAGGGGGTGACCAATATGTTCTAGTTCTACAGTGGAATACTGGGGACAGTGTGCCCTGTATCTCTGGACAGGTAGCTCATGACCGGAGGGGATTCTAAGTCTGCTGGATTTTACCAGCAAATGACTGTAACAAAGAAAGGATATATTAAAGTATGCATTAGGGATCCTGGTTATTACAAATTACATTCTTTGAAGTCTCATTTAGATCTAGGAACCAGACTGCATCTGGAAGTCTCTAAGGATTAATCCTTTCAGAATAATATATTGTCAGTGATCATTTGGAAAAGTAATTATACAAAATTTAATTATCGTGTGTGCATTTCATTGGCATTGCTGGGCATACCCAGGGTACACCAGGGGATGGGCTGCCCCAGCACGAGCTCTGGACTGTGGATTGTGATGCAAAACTCTACATACTGTAACTAAATATCACTTGGATAGGCGGTTTGATGGATACAGATGTGGTGGGTGGAGTGTGTGGGAGGGGCCTGTAGCCTACTCGGTAGATGTTGGAGACATTTGGAAAGACTTTTCGGTGTTTTTACCCTACTGGAGACGGAAAAACTACATTTTGAGTAAGCTGATAAAAAATGTTTCCCACTTTTGTTCTCTGTGCTTGTGGTATCCTGACCTCTTCTGAAGCTGAAGAATTCAGTTTGGAATATTCATGTAAAGTGAGCTACTCAGCAGGACTTTGGCCCCATGAGCATGTTTGAGGGAGTACCAGGGTGGTACAGGAACTGTTTGATGGACACATGTACTTTGGCAGTGTAGACGTCAATGTTTTCAGAGCTTGCCCTATTGCCCCATTGAATGATGGCCTCTTGGAGATTCATGCCATTTTATTTTCTGTCTCCCGACTCTCATTTAGCTCTGTCCATTGGCTGGGTCAAAGCTGTCAGAAATCACTCTTTCTGGGGGGGGGTTCTCCCAATGAACCTGCTGGGCTGGCTGCCCTGCACTTATTTGCACAGCACAGCATTGTAATTGCTCCTGGCCTGTTCCCTCTGTGTGCTGTGGTACTAGGAGAACTGTGACCTCATCCTGGCTCACTATTAGCCTGGCATCAGCCCCCTAGTCCCAAGCATAGCACCTGCACTGAAAACGCTCTGTAAACATTTGTCAGAATGGATAATTAAAAACTGGAAAGTACAGGAGTTGGTTTACATTTCCCACACATTCCTGTTTATGCTGAAGCCCAAACCAGCAGCCTTCTTCAAAGCTGTTATCTTTGGTTTGGGCTTTATTTAGAGGTAAAACCATTGTGTTTGAAGCAGGAATATTCCACTTGATCTGTGGACAGGAGCTAACTGGTGAGCCTTTCTGATGCTCCATGAGGATTTTCTAATGACAGCAAGCATCAGTGAGAGGACAAGCTGGCATAGTGTATGGCAGATGTTTACAGGTGGCAGGTGTTCTCTTCTTCCTGCCATGACTTCCTGAAGAGCTCTCTAAGAATCTATCAAAGACACACAAATGGAAAGCTTTTATGTAAACTCACAAGTACCTGTAGGTTAATCAAGTGTATGAGGCTAAAGCCTCATCTGGTAGGTGGGAAGGATTACTGGACTGTCTGTGTTGAAGAAATGCTTCTGTCCTCCAACTAAGAACCTTCCTACTTCCAGTAGAATTGGATGACCCTGCTGGGGTTCAGGACCCATGGTATGTAGCTTTCTGTTGCAGGGTCTTTTTCTTTGCCAAAACTAAATCTTTCACATCGCTATAACCCAAAATAAGGATTGCCACATAGGAGATCCGTAATTACCCCCTATGTCATATCACAGAGCTCTTAGGGACTATGAAACAGTAAAGTAGGGGGGCTGTACCTGAGAACACCTAGACTGTGTTTCACTAGCTGGGGCAATCAGGATGATCACCCTCAACTCCTTTCTCAAGACAAAGGCAAGCTTAATGATGAAAGGGTCGGGATCTCACAGGGCTTTCGTTGACTCCTTCCAGTTTGTTGGGCAGGAAATGAAGGGGACATGTTTCAAAAAGGGCCTGGAAGCCAGAGATGTAAACACATTTCCTCAGTTAATTTTATCAAATTTCAGAAGTAGTATGTGGTGTTAGTGTCCCCACTTACAGGTGAGTTGACTGAGTTGGTCTAGTAATAACAACATAGTAACAATTAAAATTCATTGAGCACATACTACGTGTCAAACATGTAAAGG
This sequence comes from Psammomys obesus, assembly GCF_907164565.1. Classification (NCBI taxonomy): domain Eukaryota; kingdom Metazoa; phylum Chordata; class Mammalia; order Rodentia; family Muridae; genus Psammomys; species Psammomys obesus. Next base: position 262,525 of record NW_026590598.1, on the reverse strand, counting down.
ATCCTAGCCAGGTAACATTGCCATCTCCGTAGATAAAACAAACAAACAATGGAGCTTTTTTCCATGGATTTCACTGTGGATGGTCCAGCATTAAGTCAGAGAGGGTTCTTTGGCTCCAAGTTTTAAGTTATTATGCTACCTTCAATGGGTGTAAAATAGAACATACTAAAACTCGTGTCAAATGCTGTTTTATATATTTATAATAACAGCACTTAAAGGGCAAGGGCGTTATTATCAAGGGCTTGAACAAGAAGGCTTAGTCAAGAGGATTTGGAAATTTGGTGCTATGGAGCAGCGTGTGTTCTGGGGACTCCTTCTTCTAGTAATGCCTTACCTGGCATGGCGGAGCACCCTCAGAGGCAGAAGCTACTTTTGGTCTGTTAGGTTTAAAATGCCATCACTAATTAGTTAGGATTTCTAGTGAGAGTGCTCCTATGCCAGGCCTGGGGTTTAACTTCATAGATACAAAACTGAAGTGAAAAAATACATTTTCTAAACACATTTTAAAAATAGTTTCCCTTGGAAATTAAAACCATTAAATGTACATCATTATGCAGATCAGTATTCATGCTTTAAAGAAACAATTTTGCCTTCATTTAATTTGTTTCTCTAAGACCTAATTATGGATTGAATAAAAAATGTTATTTTTCTATCACCCTGCAAATCGCCTTTTATCACCCAGGAGGGCGCTTTGCTCTGCTTAGAAAGGGTTGTTTCTGAGAAGTTATTACTAAAAGAAGTGAGGGTAAGGTTTTCCAGGTTGATTGTGCCTTGAGAAAATAGAATATGAACTGATGTGTTCTAGTAATGTTGAAAGATGAGAGCCGGTAAGGGTGGGTTTCAGGTCCTCTCTCAAGAGCAGATGAGCTTCTTATCCAGGACCCAACATGCAGCTGGCGGTCTGTCCCCAGTGAGCATCTGAGGCCTGTCACTGGGTTGTCTTTCAGAGAGCACCACAGGAGGGATAAGCACTCAGTGCCCTTGACTAGTATCCATGAATAAAAGTGGAAGACAGTCTCGGGAAGTGACTTGATTTACGGCTGACACTCAGCCATTGGAGTTGGCTCTGAATAAGCTATAGAATACCAGGCAAGTCGGCCATGTTTACTACATGGCTGGCCTGATCTCCAACATTTTACAAATTATTTAATCCCCATAAGAGTTTCATGAGACAAATGCTATTCTTATTTCCCTTTTATAGACAAGGGATTTAGGACAGGCAGGGGTTACCTAAGGGGTGAAAATGGATCACCTGGCTCGGAATTTACCCCACTCACTTTAACCATTCTGTTGTACTACTGGTGGCTGACTTACAACTAAACAGGAGTTGTAAATAGATACCGTTGCTCCTATTGCCAGCCCTCTGAGGAAGGTGTGACATTGATCAGCTGTTGTTCTGGTGCTAGCTCTACAATTGCATGTCTTAGTATTTACCTGCATATATAGTCCCCACCCTTTGAACATGGCCTGACTTATGAGTTTGCTTTAATCACTGTAATGGGACAGACCTTCAGATTACTTTTCCCAGTGGGGAATGAATGACATTTGTCATGTTAAATGTCTGAGTGCCCTTAGACCCCTGTGCTCACAGTAGAGCTATGAGGGGGGAAACTAAAGTCCCAGATGAACTCCCAGTGGAATGTCCCACCTACTTTTGAGACTTGTGAATTAAGTCATCTTGGTTGGAGACTGTCTAGCCTTCCTGTCATCCTTGCCACACAGAATGGAGATGAGCTGTTGTCTAACTCTGCCCAAACTGCAAAAGCTTCAGCAAATAGAGTAAATTAATTAAAAGTGATTGCTGTCTTATACTACAAAGTTTGTATTTATTTGATAACATAGCAAACGGCTGCTGATTCAATTATTGCCTTTACTTTACAGATGAAAACATGAGGTACAAAGAGGCCTTCGACTTGTTCAAAGCGATCTAGCTAGGAAATGGCAGATGCACAAATTGAACCAAGGAGAGAAGGGGTCTTGCTTAGTGCACTACAATCATTTGTTCCTTCCGCCGGTGCATCCGTGAGAATTTGCTCAGTGCTCAGAGACCTTACATGAGTCTGCACAATGAGTGCTGTGATATGGGTGGGCATCCTGAGCGCTGTCTGCTCAGCCTTTTTTACTGAGCCATCTCCTCAAGCCTTCCTCTTGTAGTTGGGGCTTACACTCCTGTCTTAGAACAGCTCTTTATGGGGGAAAACAACACAGAGAGAGCTGAATTGTCAAAATATCATAAATTATAAAGTCAGGTAGATTGTGTGATGTCATAGCAGGTAGGGACTATTGCCCCAACTTTGCAGATAGGAAAACTGTGACTTAAAGATCTGAGTAATTTGCTCAGAATCACCAAACGTATTTGACTGTATTCATCACACACACAGAACATGAGTCAACATTAAATTCTGTGTCGACCCTTTGCTACCTCTCATTCTCCACAGGCTCCATTATAGTATTTAAGCAGTTGCCAAACTGTTCAAATTGAGCCTCCTGCCCTCTTTCTTTCAATAACAAACACAATCCTAAGGATGCTTTGAACACTTGTTAGATCACACAGATTTGGCAACTTTTTATTACCACTGCTGATCAGGACCCATTATGTTCATTTTTCTGTACATATTAGCTCTCAGTCATCAGGGGGGAGGATTTTCTGCCTCCCCCAATGTCCATGTATGTACTAGACATTCATCCTAGTCAGCATTTGGAGGCTGGTCACAGAACAGCAGCATTTGGGCCAGATGACTTCTGGCAGCTTAATTAGAATTTGCCCCTGGTGTACTACAAGAATTTCTTTTGCACACACAACACAGGGGATTAGCAGGGAAGAGTTCATAAGTGAGGTGGTGCCAATTCCTAAGGAAGAGACCACAGACAAGAGGTAGTGGTACTGAGGCCATGCCCAAGGACAGTGGAAAAAGAAGCTGCCAAGTAACCAAGCCTTGGTCCCCTGGCTTTCCATTGAGCTGGTCTGGTTTTTTTGTCTTAGATCCTACAGTTACCCCAGGGACATCCTAGCAGTTAGCTCCTTGGAGAGGTTGGACATGCATAGTTGACAGACTATGAGCACATTCTGATAAAAAGCTACAGACCAGCAATTCTTTAGCCTGATCCTATTCCTTGCCTGTCTCCTCATTGCACAAGGATCAGTAACAGTGCCTGCCTCAAATTGTCAGGACAGCAAAGTATGTATGTATACAGTGTCCAGTGCAGCCCCTGGCACCACCCATATAATTAATTGCTGGATAAACTGATAAAGAAGGGACAAATAGCTCAATGTATGAGATGGACTGAGATGTGGATGGATGCCTATGTATGAATGGGGGATGAGAAAGAGCAAATGTGGATAGAGTGGGAGATAGTTAGTTAGGGAAGGTTTCTGGTTATTTCTAGGAGTCTCCAGTGCATGGCAGGGCCTCATTATCCTTGAACATGTGTGAAGGGCTGTAAGAGGTCATAGTTCTTGCCTACATGTAGGAATGTGGTAAGTGAAGCCCTGGGCAAGAGAGAGGCCTATGTAATTTACAAAGCAAGTTCCTTCTAGCTTTTTCCTATGTTTCTCACTGGCATGTGGGGCCCTGGGGAAGACTGGATGTCACAGCCACACCACCTGTGCTTGTGAATCTTCTTGGCTTCCTAGACTCCCAGCAGAGGTGCCAGAGCCTGCGCAGTGAGAATGGCCTTCTCAGCTGCTTTATGAGGCTCAGTGACAGCAGCAGCATTCTCCTCATTTCAGCAGGCAGCCCACGTGGCAAAGAAGTTGTGCTGTTTGCTCCTTCCCCAAGGGAGACGTTTGCTTTACTTTGAAAATGTGTGCTAGTCCATGAGTCTCTTCAAACAATAGTGCACTGCAGCCATATCTTTGCAGAAGTACATACACCTCAGAGGACCTCAAGACTTCTACTGTGCTCTCCCAGACACTGAGCAACCTAGGAAGGAAACCATGATATAGAAAGAAGTCTTTTATCCTCCTCTTGATCTGTCAGTGATATAGTCCCATAACTGTCCCCATTAATCCACTGAAGTATAAGAAATACTAAATTGTAGTATTTCTACATTTTAGAATGTAGAATGATGCTAAGTTTAAACAAATAATTCTTTCATAATTTAATATATGTTGCCCTAAGGTATTGAATACAATAGAATAGCTTTGTCATGTCCAAAACACATTTTACAATGCCCTTCCCCGTACTCTGTCTATTACATCCTTTCTACCTCCTCTTCCATTAAGTTTCCTGAGTCTTGGAGGGGATGATATAGATATTCTATTTAAGAATGCTCACAAGGTAGTCACCTTTTTCTGGTACTTTGACATTTTAGGAGTCTCTACATTCAGGATTGTCCACTGCAAACAGAAATTTCTCTGACCAAGGCTGAGAGTAGTTCTACTCTATATGAAGAAACAGAAATGTCTAGAAGACAGCTTGGAAACATGATCATTTAGAAAAACAACAAGAACATAACAATAACAACAATACCAAAACAACAATGTGAATAAAAATATGTCTGCAGCCAGTCCTGAAGATACCTGATAAAACAGGATCGGATGAATGGGGAGGAGGTCCCCCCCTATCAGTGGACTTGGAAAGGGGCATGGTGGAGATGAGGGAGGGACGGTGGGGTTGGGAGGGAATGAGGGATCGGGACACTGCTGGGATACAGAGTTAAGAAAATGTAACTGATAAGAAAAAAAAATGTCCTGGAAGCAACATTTTTTTTTTGCAGTAAATAACAGAAATACTTGCCTAAGACCTCCTTTGACCCCAATGTCTCGAGTCCTAAGACCCTTTCTACCTGCACATGAACAAACCACTGAAACCATAATAGTAGTAATAATAGGAAGTAGTGATAATAGTGAGAGGTTGAAAACTTCTGAACCCTGGATTGGACTCCTCCAACACTAAGAGAGCTGTCCCTGTCAGAAAGACTAGAATGATTCAAAAACATCACAGGTTCTTTGAGAAAAAGAACAACAATTGTAAAACTAAATGAGGTGCCACCAATATGCCAATTGTATATACAGCCTTTTCTGTCCTCTAAATAATTCTGTATGGCACGTAGGCATTAACTTCATTATTATATCAAGTGAAAATTATAACAAAGGAGGCTAAGTTCTTTGTTCAATCAAGTTCATGTAGTCCATACATGCAGGCAAAATGAGCCAAAGTTTGATTCTCAAGCTGAGTCTCTATCCACTGTCTTCTCTTTCTCTCCTTCCGCTTGATGGAACTGGAGAAACAGGCACAGGTACTTCCCATTGCTCAGCATGTATTGTTCCTTTAACAGCAATGGCCTTTATAGCAGTCTGTCCTCGGGAAAATCCTATTTACTCTTTAACTTCATGATGATATATCACTCTTTTTTGTGTCTTATCTTTCTCCATTCTTGGAGGCTCCCAAGATAACTTTTTCCCCCGCCCCTCTCTAGTACATTCTATAGCTTTCTTCTTATGTAGCCCGTGATTTTAGTAACATTCTCTCATTCAACCTCTCCCTCTTCCAGGCCATAAATTCTCTAGGACATGGATTATGTTCCATTCATCTTTGTGACCTGGGCCTGTCAGAATCTGACAGGTGGTAGGCCAATAAAGTCTTATTTAATTAATGGCTATATTGATGATTTAGTGGAAGGAACAGCTCTGTGAGCCATTACTTGGATTTGGAAGATAACCTCTCTTATGGAAGTCATCACCTGTTGATCATGAGAGATCAACAGAGGAGTCAGGCTAATATGTGGATTTTTGCTTCCTATGGAGACTTCCCTACATCACTGATCTCAAGAGTAAGATATCATATCACTGGATAATAAAGGATAACATTGAGATATTTAGTTACGGTTTCCCCTTAAAACTTGATCGAAGAGTTAAGCCTTACAGTATTTACTGTGCGACTTGACACTGATGCTTGTAGAGAAAGAGCTCCACCATGATGCATTGACCACCATGAGACCCTGACAACTGTGAGTGCATTTAAGGTGGCCACCAAGGTGATTTAAGTGAGAAATATTACCCACCACCCATTGGTTCATGTACTTAAACCCTTGGTCCCTAGCTAATAGTACATTCTGGGTAGGTTATGGAACCTTTAGGAGATGTAGTCGTGCTTGAGGAAGTATGTCACTGGGGCTGGGCTTTAAGAGTTTATAGGCCCACCCGACTTCCTGTTCACTCTCTCTGCTATCTATTGATAAAATGTGATCAGCTAGCTTTCCAAGCTTGCTGGCATGCCCTGCCTTCCTCATCACTATGGACTCCAGTTCTCTTGAACTAACCCAAATAACTCTTCCTTAAAGTGCTTTTAGTCATGAAGTTTTATCACAACAACAAAAATATGATTAATGCAGTTACCCAGGCTGAAATTAAAACTGGGTATGATGGTATTATTGATAGAACACCAGGCCATCTTCCTAGATCATGGTGTAAAAAAGGCCAAGAGCTGCTATAAGGCTCTCTCCCAATCTCTCTGCCCCACCCCGCTTAGAGTTGAGAGGCTGGACTTTAAAGCTGGCTTGTGAAGATTTTCAATGTCTCTTGAATTCTAATGAAGTATATGGCTTTCTGTGTTACTCTCTTCAATATGTAGTTTCAGGATACAAAACCATCTAGCTAAAGTCTAGACAAATTTGTTGATAACAAATACATTCTTGAGTGATAGTTACCTGTACCCTTCTGGTTTTTTGTCTTTTTTGGTGTTTGTGCAATGGCCTAGGAAGTTGGCAATAAATCAAAACTAAATGTGTCTTGTATCCATAGCAAATATACAGGCCTTGGCTCTGGCCTGCCCTTCTGTGTGCTGGACAGTTTCTTCACGTTACTTCTGTGCATGTTCTGTATGCTAGTGTTTCTCAACTACATGGTCATGAAAGACCACTTACTTTTATTTTCAATCTGCCACCAAACACACATTTTCATGAAGTATAAGATGATTTTCTAAAGCAATAAAATAAAAACTAAAGTATGCAAAATACAAGTTCTGCTCTCAGTTAAAGAAGCTCATAAAATGCTGGGTATTTGTTTTTTTATGTTTACTTATATATTTTATAAGTATATTATATTTATAAGTATATTATATATTTTAATGTTCAAAACTATCTGAAAATTTGGTGGCTAATTCTTGAAAAGTGGGAGAAGATGATACATCAATATCTAGATACTCAACAAGAGTTTATTTACAAGAGTTATCTTGGATGCAAAGTTAGTGTTCTGCTAAGAATACAGTCATCATATGGTGCTGAGCAGAGATAATGCTGGGTATTTGTAAGCACCCACTTTAGATTACTCTGTTACCTCCTGAAGGTCGGAAACACATAGAGGGCTGTCACTGGTCTACAGAATGTGTATACTCTCAGCTGTATTGCAATGCAGAGTGTGGTTGGTAACCCAAGGGAAAAGTAGGGATTTCAGGATACAGATGGCTTTGCAAAGAGCCTTGGGGTTTTATTTTATTTTAATAAATTATAGTATATTATAATTCATGCTTATATGATAAAGGATTTATGGGAAATATCATGGTTTAACTAAAATCACTTAGTAGAATAGGGAGGAAGCTTTAAGGTTATCAGTTAACAATTGGTAGGCTGAAGGCAAATATAGCTTCAGTATGAAAATGGCTTTGGACACTCCTCTACATCTTAATCTGGGCTCCTTGAAGCTCTAAGTCATATGCTTACCTCAAATTATGAAGCAAAACACTGTAATAACGTTCTGATATTATAGGGAGATGTTTACAAATTTTATTTTAAAAACATAAATATTTAAAATATCAAACTGGAACTATATTAATTAATTAGGCAATACCTTGCTTTAAGTGTATGTTGGGTCTTGAATCATCATTAAGAACAATATGGTCTATCAGAACTAGCAAGACAGTGTATGATAATTAATTTCACCAGTATTTCCACTTATAAAACGATGTTAAATACATTTGCATTGTAACATATACATATATTTGTGTGTATATGTATATACCATTCATAAATAAGTTGTACTGTATGAAGTTTGACATTTTTTTCAGAGGGCAGTATTAGAATATCCACTGATAATATGAAGCCACTTCTAAGGTATTCCTGTCTTCTAGAGTTTAGTCCTTTTAAACTTTTATTCTGCAAGCAGAGACCAGAATTTCAGGGCCTTCTCCAGTTGGGATGTGAGTTCAGTGCTGCTCCTAAGACATGATTCCCACCAACTCTAACTCATAAAGGGACCAAGAGGGTTTGCAGTGTATGTGCTTTGGTCTTGCACTAATTACAGAGATCATAAAGATACACTCAAGGGGCGCATCGGCTCTTTCCACAGTTTATCTATTGCAAGCTTCATTAAAGAATGCATATTAAAGAAAGGCCACTTGGGGAAGACTGATGTGGCTCTGTCCTGGCTAGTTAGGGTGGACTGACTGGCATAAGTAGGGGGGGCGACATTTGCAGCAAGTCCACATTCCTGATTATACAGTAGTATAAAGGAATGGCTTTAAAAATTATGCTTTAGTTTTTCTTATTATAATAGCAAGTCAAGCTTATTGTAGAATATTTTAAAACATACTGAATTTGAAAATATATGCTAATCATTTATTACCAAAATAATACTTGGGGTTGGAGAGATGGCTCAGTTGGTAAAAAGCCTTCTTCATAAGAATGACATCGTAAGTTCTGCTCTCCATCACTAACGTAAAAAAGTGAAGTACACATGTTCTGATGTGGAGGGCAGAGACAGGTAGAGCCTTGAAACTCATTGGCTAGCCAGACTAGCCATTGGCGACCCTTAGGCTTTGTGAAAAGACCCTGCTTTAAAACACAAGGTATGGAGTAGCCAGTGAGATGGCTAAGCATGTAAAATCACTTACCTGTATAAGCCCAGCGACCCAAGTTTGATCCATGAAACACCAGTGGAAGAAGTGAACTGACTCCCAAAACTTGTTATCAGATCCACATGCTCTATGGGATGTGCATGCCTGCTTTCATACATATACATCATATACACAATCCTTAAAAAAAATGGCAGAGAACAATAGAGGAAAACACCCATCAATGACCTCTGGCTTCCACATGTACTGGCACAAGCATGCATGCACATCTGCATGCAAATACAGAGGCACACAAAAATGCACTCACACATACATATGCCCACATATACACTGATATTATTATTGGGGCTGGAAAATAGAAAGGTGCTTACCTGGCATGTGCAAGAATCTGAGTTTAATCTAACCCTAGAAAGAGAGATGGGCCAGAGTAAATCTTTATTAACTTAGTAAGTTTGGTTTTGTCTATGTTATGTATCTTTCATATATTCCCATACCTCATTCTATATATACGTATATGAATATGTATATATTCATTTATTCATAATTCCCCACCAGAAAGCTCCTAAAGAAATCAAGCTGTGCTAATCTTTGTTCTTAGAGAATTTTCTTCCAAAGGCATCAGACAAAGTAGCTGAAATGCCCCGAAGTCACTGCTGTGAAAGGCATTGTCTCAGTAGGCATGACAGCGTTCCCAGGCTGCAGTGGCTGTCTATTCTTACTTCTGCACGTTACATGTCTCCTGCACAGACCCTGTCTAAACTTTCTCCCAGACTGACCGCTAAGCGTTGTTTTTTAGAACCAAACAGAATCTATTCTAGAATCTGCTTGTGTTCCTTGCAGGGCACTTATCTCCTTTTCAGCATTCCCTGCTAAGAGAAGGGAGCTAGCTGTAAGTGGGGCAGCCAGAAGCAGTGACAGACAATCCAGGCTCTGCGAGGCTTCCTGCTCCATCTGATTGTATTCTTATGAATTCCTAGCTCTTTTCTCAGGAGTGGGGTCCTTTTAGTTCCTACTCTCGCTCAGTCCACCAGCACATCCTGCTTTTACCAACTCAATATTTCTCCAATAGTTATAAGATTCCTTTTCTCATTATCACAGGGCCTTTGAGATCATGACATTTTCCTCGTGTTAATACTGATGAACACTGATAACAACAAACATGACTAATAGGCATCCCTAATAATGGTGATTATCTGTAACAATCATTTCATTTTTGAGAGAGTCTTACTGTGGAGCCCAGGGCAGCCTCATATTTACTGCCTTCCTGTCTTAGCCTCCAAGTGCAGTGCTGACTAATGCTCTCACAGTCACCTTTCTGGTTGTTAATGTTATGTCTAGGGCCTGATAAGTTCTCACACAACCGGATTGTTGGTAGCAACAAGATAGCTCCTCTTTCTGTTCGCTTTAGATATTGTTTTAGTTCCCTGGTGATCATCATTGTAAATAACTTTTGTATTTGGTGTTCATATATGGAAATTTTCAGTAGAAAAAAAATCCCTAGAACTGACATTATATTGTCGAGGGATGTTTTTTGTTTTTGTTTTTGTGCTTTGGAAGCATGGTGCTGTTTCACCTAGTTGAGAAAGTTTGCTCAGTAATACAGCTGTACTAACCTCACTCTACCACTAGGTATTACACTTAAAAATATTTTTGTAAGCTTGATACTGGCTTATGTTTTTTTTCTTTTTTCTTTTTTTTGTTAGGTTGAATGTATTTCTATATCTGTTAGATAGTTAATTGTTTTCTTCCATGGAAGTATTTGTTCTGGTTTCCTTTTCTTTTTAATAGTTCCATATATCTTGTGTTAGAAGGTATTTTGTCTAAAGTCCAAGGCAGAAGCCCTGTTCTTATAAGAACAAATCACAGTTGATGATCAGATGCCAAAATTCTAGCTGGCCATGGGTAAGTTAGGGTACTGCATGCCTCTGATTTTTGGTTGAGGGAAATCTCCGTATAGTATTGTGTCAGAATTCTTGCAGGTCCACACATATCATCTCTCTAGGGACGTATGTTCTTTATGGAATTTAGGTGGCACTTTCATTGTTTATGATAGTTATGATAGTTGTGCTGGCTAGTTTTTATGTCAACTTGACACAGGTTGGAATCATCTGAGAAAAAGAAATCTGAATTGAGAAAATTTTACCATAGGATTGGTCCATAGGCAAGTCTTTAGGGGATTTCTTGGTAGATGGTGTGTGAGGGCACACCATCCTTGGGTATGCTTGGGTGTGTGGTCCTGGGTTCTATTAGAAATCATGACAAGAAAGCCAGTAAGCAGCACTTATTCATGGCCTCTACACCAGCTTCTGCCTCCAGGTTTCTGCCCTGCTTGAGTTCCATCCTTGACTTTCTTTAATGATGAATTGTGATGTGGAAAAATTGGCCAAATAAACATTTTCCTACACATGTCATGATGTTTTACCACAACAATAGGAACTCTAGTTAATACAGTAACATTAGTTATTATTATGTGTATGCTCTGTACCACACGCGTTAATAAGTGGTAAGGGTACTACTGAAATGGGCTCTCAAGTAGCCTAAATTCCAATGAAAAGAAATTGACAAAAAGGCACAGAACTTTTAGCAGTCAAGTAATAATATAATATGAATAATTTCTATAATCATATTTACTATCAAAAATGAAACAGGAAATTAGAGGGACTTGCTAGGGAAATCTATTTAAACAGAAATGACAGGGAATTCCTTTCAAGGAAAGAGGACAGATGCAAAAAGACAGCTGAGAGCAGTTCTAAGGTAAAAGTGTTTCTGGGAGAAACGTACAACAGCTGGAGATAGTTCTGGAATGTTGTAGAAGGAAGCAGTTTTGTGTGGCTGTTCTCAGTACCTGGCTGTGGTGAGATGCACTATGTCAGCTTCTCAGATCAGACCGTGTAGTCTGTTGTGGGTCATGCTTAATAATTCCGGTGTCATTTTAAAAGGGTGCCAAGAGAGCATTTTAAATGGAGTGAGAAGAAACAAATAATACTCTACCTGTTATGTGGTGGATGAATTATGATCCAGACAGGCTAGACTGTTATTTTGAGAGTCCTAACACAGTAATGGTTTGTTTCTTGTTCACACAGCCTAGCATGGCTAGATAAGTCTCAAAGAAATATCTTTCCCATGTATGGATCCAGGCAACATTTTCTCTATGTCTCTATCAACATGTGAGCTCCAAGGTAGACACTAAAGATGGAATGAAAGGATAATAACACACTTTTATCTGCCCTGGCTCAAAGTAATGTTCATTTTTCGTTTGTGTTTCATTTATTAGAATGTTTTCAGCAACTTCACTGAAAAAGAACTTCAGCATAGGTTAGCATAAAATGTCGGTATTTGATGCATAGTAAATGCCTGTATGGCAGCAAAGATATCAGGCCAGAGGATATTGGGCCAAAGATAGGAGGCCAGCAAAGATATAGGGTAGAAGTTACAGAGCCAAGTTTTATTGCGCCAAGTGATGATAGTGGCTGAGACTAGAGAGGCAATAAATAGGATAGTTCAATATCAAGATGTATTCCAGAAGCAGTACCAATAGCTAATGAACTGATTTCACATGATAATGAAATTAGACCTTGATGAAATCTTTGGCTTAAGCAACTAGGTAGATAATAGAGCTCATGACTGAACATAGAAAGATCTGGAAAACCAAAGTTTAGAATCCGAAGAGTGACTAAGGGTTCTGAGAGTCAAAAAAATTCACTTTGCAAATTATTGTCTCTGAGTTGTCTGTTAGGTCTCCAACAGAGACATCAAGCTGGAGCCTGAATATATGCGTCTGGAGCCCAGGGAAGAAATAAGAGCCAGGAATGTAAATTTGGAAGTAATCAGAACATTGGTGAATTTAAAAGTTCACAGAGATATCATCAATGTTATTACGTTTTTTGTTCTCAGAAAAACAAAGTGACTAGAAAGAGTTTAGTGTTCTCCTCAAGGTCGTCATTAATGTGTGATTGAGGTAGGATTCAAATTTATGTTCCTTCACAAGAAGCAATTTGCAAATGATAACCTATTGAGAAAAGGAGAATCAGTTTTCTGCAATGAATTGTCAGTGGGTATATCAATCACACTGAAGGGCAGGCCCTATGGCCAGGAATAGTTGGCCAACACAAATGGACTCTGTAGTGTGGAGTGGGGTGCTGTAGTGTCATGGTGGTGTGTGCGTGAGTATGTGTGTGTGTGTTTACTCTTCATTTTCATTTTTTGTTTGTTTGTTTTGCTTTACTTTTTTCTTTTTTAATTTTTTAATGTTAATTACAGTTTATCCACTTTGTATCCCAGCTGTAGCCCCCTTCCTCATTCCATCCCAAACACACACTACCTCCCTCATTTCCTCCCCTGCCCCTCTCCAAGTCCACTGAGAGGGGAGTTCCTTGGTACTTTTTGATTTACTGATTTTCTGCTTTTGTTTTTTATTGTTTATTTTATTATTATTGTTTTTTATAATTTAGTCAATTTACAAGCCAATTATAGCCCCCTTCCTCATCACCTCCTGATCCTACCCTTCCTTCCCCTTCCCCACTATTTCTCTCCCCTATTTCTCAGAAAAGGGAAGCCTTCCTCCCCTACCATCTGACCACAGTTTATCAGGTCTCATTAGGACTGCCTGCATCTTCTTCCTCTGTGGCCTGGCAATGCTCCCCTATCAGGGGGGAATGATTAAAGAGCTAGCAACAGAGTCAATGTCAGAGTCAGCCCCGTCTCTCCTTTCTAGGATACCCACGTGAAGATAGAGTACTATTAACTACATCTGAGCAGGGAGTCTAGGTCCTCATCATGCATGGTCCTTGGTTAGTACAACAGTCTCTGCAGGCCTCATGGGCTCAGGTTTCTTGGTTCTGTTGGTCTACTTATGGAACTCCTGTCTGCTCTGGGTCCTTCTATTCCCCTAGTCTTTCCTATGACTCCCTGCGCTCTGCCCAAAGTTTGGCTGAGTCTTGGCCTTTGCTTCGATTCCCTGCTGGGTGGTGCCTTTCAGAGGACATTTATGGTAGACTCCCATCCTGTTCCTTCTCTTCAACTACTTCCATTGTCTGTTCTGTTTATGCTTCTAAATGAGAATTAAGCATAATACCTAGGGTCCTTCTTGTTATTTAGCTCCTTTAGGTATGTAGAATATAGTATGGTTATCCTGTATTGTACAGCTAATATCCACCTATAAGTGAATATATATCATGTGTGCATTTCTGGTTCTCAGTTACCTCATTCAGAATGATCTAAGTGCCTGAAAAATTCATGATTTCCTTGTTTTTAACAGCTGAGTAGTATTCCATTGTGTAAATGTACCATAATGTCTGTATCCATTCTTTGGTTGCAGGACGTCCAGGTTGTTTCTAGATTCTGATTATTATGCGTAAAGCTGCTATGAACATAGTTGAGCAAACATCCTTGTATGGTGGAGAATCATTCAGGTGTGGTGTAACTAGGTCTTAAGGTAGCACTGTTCCCAATAGTCCTAAAAGCACCCGATTGATTTCTAAAGTGGTTGTACAAGTTTACACTCAAACCAGCAGTGGTGGAGTGTTTGCCTTTCTCCACATCTTTGCCAGCATGTCCTGTCAGTTGAGTTTTTGATCTTAGCCATTCTGATGGGCTTAAGATGGAATCTCAGAGTCATTCTGATTTGCATAGCCCTGATGATTAAGGATATTGAACATTTCTTTAACTATTTCTCCACCATTTGATACTCCTCTGTTGAGAATTCTGTTTAGTTCTGTATACTATTTTTAATTGGATTGGTTGATTTGTTGGAGTTTAATTTCTTGAGTTTTTTATATATGTTGGATATTAGCCCTCTGTCTGATGTAGGGCTGGTGAAAATCTTTTCCCAGTCTGTAGGCTGTTATTTTGTTCTGTTGACAGTGTTCTTTGCTTTACAGAAGCTTTTCAGTTTCATGAGGTCACATTTATTAATTGTTGATCTGAGAGCCTGTGCTGTTGGTGTTCTGTTCAGGAAGTTATCTCTTGGGCCAATAAGTTCATGACTCTTCCCCACTTTTTCTTCTAACAGGTTTAGTGTGTTCCATTTTATGTTGAGGTCTTTGATCTACTTGGACTTTAGTGTAGTGCAGGGTGATTAATATGGGTCTATTTCTTTCTTTCGTTTTTTTGTTCTTTCTACATGTAGACATCCATTTAGATCAACACCATTTGTTGAAGATGCCTTTTCTTTTTCTTTTTTCCATTGTATGGTTTTGGCATCTTTGTCAAAAATCAGGTGGCTATAGGTGGGTGGGTTTATTTCTGGGTCTTAGATTTGATTCCATTGATCCGGCAGTCTGTTTCTATGCCAGTACCATATAGTTTTTATTACTGTTGCTCTATAGTACAGCTTGAAACCAGGGATGGAGATACCTCCAGAAGATCTTTTATTGTACAAGATTATTTTAGCTATTCTGGATTATTTTAATTTTCCTACATGAAATTGAAAATTGTTCTTTCTAAGTCTCTAAAGAATTGTGATGGTATTTTTATGGGGACTGCCTTGAATCTCTAGACTGCTTTTGGGAAGATGACCATTTTTACTATGTTGATTCTATTGATCCATGAGCATGGGAGATCTTTCCATCTTTTGATACCTTCTTTAATTTATTTCTTCAAGAACTTGAAGTGTCTTTGTTTTTGTTTTTTTCTTACAAGCCTTTTACTTCTTTGTTTAGGATAACACCATGATACTTTATGTTTTTTGTGGCTATTGTGAAGAGTGTTGTTTCCCTAATTTCTCTGCATATAGGTATACAGGAGAGCTACTGATTTTTTTTAGTTAATTTTGTATCCAGCCACTTTGCTGAAGGTATTTGTAGCTGTAAGAGTTCTTTTCTCAGGTAGAATTTTTTGGGTCGCTTATATATACTATCATATCATCTGCAAATAGTGATATTTGACTTTTTCCTTTCTAATTTATATCCCCTTGATCTCTTTTAGTTGTCTTATTTTTCTGGTGAGAACTTCAAGTACTATATTGACAAGATATGGAGAGAGTGGGCAGCCTTGTCTTGTCCCTGATTTCAGTGGGATTGATTTAAGTTTCTCTCCGTTTAGTTTGATGTTGGCTATAGGCTTGCTGTATATTGCCTTTACTAGGTTTAGGTATGTACCTTATATCCTCGATCTCTCTAATACTTTAAACATGAATGACTGTTTGATTTTGTCAAATGAATTTTCAGCATCTAAAGAGAATATTATCCATTTTTTTCTTTTTTTCTTTTTTCTTTTTTTCTGGTGCCTGCTGGAGGGCGGGAGGTGGGAGGGAGTGTGGGGAAAGGCCTGGGCAGGGAATTCTATGTTCCCGCAGGATCCCTCCTCAGATTGGTAGGTATGGTCTCTTGACTGGTGGATGGTTCCGAGGGAATAGCTGAAGCTCTTTTTAGGTATATGATCCTGTGGGCAAACTGGACTCCTAAGGAGCCCAGGGGCTCTCCTCTCACCAGGGGAATACCCTCAGACAGCTGCCTCAAAACTGGCTTTGCTGCTCTGAAGTTAATGAGCTGTAGCTGCCCAGACACTGTTTACTGGGCACAGCCATCTTAAAGAACCAGGGAGCCCAGAGGTTTTGATGGTCTTCTTAGGAAGAAAGTTGAGCTTTAGAGCAGCTTCTTGGGCTGTTCCCATGGCATCAAGAGACCCGAGGTTGGAGCTGCGTGCCTCAGTACCCGGAAGGTATTCACTTGCTGGTGAGCACAGGAGGTAAGTTGGCTAGACTCTGGAGACCCCCTGCCCACAGGAACCCAGGAACTCTTCCTGGAAGATTAGTTGGGAAATGTGAGGTCAGACCTTTTTTTTCCCCTCACCTTGGGGTTTCCTCTCAACTGGATGACCCAGTCTCTGATGTTTGGGGTCCCACAGTTCAGTGTGGGACTGTGAGCATAGTGAGCGGACATGTGGCTCGGCGCTGGAGATTGCCTACTTGCAGGAACCCTGGAACTTTTCTAGGGGTTAGCTGGGTGACCTGAGGTCAAACCCAATTTTTTCCTTCACTGTGGGTTTTTTTTTTTTTTTTTCAACAGACAGACCCAGTAGCTGCTGTTTTGGGGCCCGCAGTTCGGTCTGTTGGTTGACACGGCTGCCCTGATCAGACACAGTGTGGGATGGGCACTGCCATCTTGGATCTCTAAAGCCTGCTTCAAAGATTTTGCCAAGATATATAATCATATGGTTACTTTCGAACTCCTCTGAACTATCCTCACAGCACACCAGCCATTCAGTCCTGCTCAGTTACAGAGCTGAACCCACAGCCTGTTTTTTTCTTCTTGGTTTATTCTGGGATGTTTTTTGAGCAAGAGAGAAAAAAATAACCATGAAGTTAGGTGGGCAAAGAGGTAGGGATAATCTGGGAGGAGTTAGGAAACAGAAAATAATATGATCAAAATACTTGTATGAAAAAATTTAAATAAAAATCAGAGAAATAAAATAGCTAAGAGAGCAAATACTAAATACAAACACAGACAATTAAATGAAGGATATATAATATATTAATTTGATTTAATTATACCGTTTTTCATATATGAAAAATCACACTTTAATCTACAAATACATATAATTATGATTTGCAAATTTAAAAAATCAATTTATATCACCTGAAAGTTGTAATAATTTAAAAATATTTATTGCTAATACAACATCCTCTTTACTGTCCATCTTATAGCTCTCAGCCTTTTTCCAGTGTATGGCTTTATCGTGAAGAAACTAGATGTTAAAAATTCACACTTTCTTTCTTTCAGTTGACGATAATGAGACATCAGGTAGTCCTATAGCTGAGGAAGCCTGCCTATTATTTCTCAGGCAACAGCCTTTGTTTTCAGCTTCTTCACCATAATAGTGCATTGCTGTGTTCAACCTCTCAGTGTGTAAGGAGCTCTGAGAGTATTGTTTCGTTCCATTCTATTCCATTCCTTGTGGTTTGGCTGAAAATCCTCTGAGGTCTGTTGTAAACCTAGGGGTTTGGAGGTCACACGTGGGCAGACACTCAGCTGCTGACATTGGAGTACACACAGCCATGGGGACAGTTGTACCTTCCTACTGTGACTTATTTCCTGTGCACTGCATTACAGTTCACTGGAGTCAGGTCTCCATCCCATCGTACTGAGGAGTGTGCTGATGCTGATGCTGTTCTGTTTGTTGTTGTAGAAATGAACAGAGTTTACTTAGCTCCGGTCCACGTTACCTATGTATCTAAAGAAGATTTACTGGAACTGAAATAAAATACCATTTACTATTTATCATAGTGAAGTAGAAAATTAGAAATGGGTAAAGTCATCTTTCATCTCCTACTCAGCCTCTTATTATTAGCTATTTCAGCTTAAGGCTTTTAACATTCCCCTAACATAAATATTTTCAAAATCTCTATCTCTTCATTCCTGTTCCCCAATGTCACCCCAGTTTTATATAGTAATCACTCTCAGAATATGTTTACCTCACTTATTTAGCTCCCCAATGTTTGGTATCTAAGTAAGGAGGATTATTTAACTCTGGTGCTCTGTGATAAGTCATTTACCTTCTAAGATGATCAAGGGACCTCTGAAATGTCAGGCCAAGAGGAAGGGACAAAGGAGGAGATGCTGGGTTCTGTGAAGTTATCAAGTTGAACTAGGGCATTAATGTACCTCTAAGAATGTCAAAATGTGAAGAAATTGGGGATTGGCAAATGCTGAACTCATGAGTTTCACTGGGTTCTGTGTCTTGTAAACTGCCCTAGAGTTCAGGTGAGATTCTTCACTATGGAAATGAAAACCCTTGGGAATGCTCTTCCCTTCTTTTACTTCCCTACCTACAACTCTCCTTTTCTTTTTTTTCCTGCGTTAAATAACCATATGCTGATGTAGAGTCTACAATGCACAGGAGAACATCTTATGTGGGCTTTCTGATGTACTCAGATTCAAAAGTTCTAAGTTCACATCCCGCTTTGTGTTATTTAATAGAGATATGGAAAGACAGTTAACCTCAGTTTTTCTATCTTTAATTCTGTCTTTCCATCCTCATTATTTTCTGCTCCCTTCCTTCTTCTTTCACTTCTCCCTTCCTCCCCAGTCCCCTTTCCTTCTTTAGTGCTGAGGACAGAATTGGGAAACTCTTCCTTAAAAGGCAAATACTCTACCCTTGAACTGTGTCTCCAGTTTTTCCTCAGTTTTTTACCAGAAAAATTGAGGCTAGTAATTTCATTTTTACTTAACTCATAAAATGTATGTAACTCCCAGAGTTATTTTACATGACAAGATTTGTATAGTATAAACATATCCATCATTGTTCAAGAGGCATTATTTTAAAGGCCACAGGAATATATAGATGTGATAAACTAGCCCATGTTTATAAGATGAGCACAAGGTCAAACACATCAGAGACTGTTACTACTGATGCATAACAAATGACCCAAGCATTTGATGGCTTAAAACAGCAATGATTACATTATATTATAATAATTATATTTTATTTTATCTCATAAATTCTAAATGCTTGGCTGGCTGAAATTTTGCTCCTTGTAGCACTTATTTATACCTAGGAGGGATCAGGAGGGTTCATCCATATGACCAGTACCTTGATGAAGGGTGTTGGAAGGTTGAGCTCATCTAAAATGATTTACAAGGGCACCTGCATTCAGCCTTTTCTGCACTGAGACCTTAGAACTGTTGAATCTCTCACGTGTTGGCTCGCTTCTCCTATAGTAAGGGTCATGGGAAGACCAAATGGCTGTTCAGAAGTCACATGATAGTACTTCATTCAAAACTTACAAATCATGAATGAAACTAGTTCAAGAATGCCAATGCTTCATTCCATTATGACTTTGGCTCACGTCTAGATTCTTGCTAGACTGAGGTACAGATGAAGGTCGTTGGGTACAGACAGGTTCTTCGTTGCAGTAGCCTTTAATCTGAAGAACTCAGTCTGAAGAGTTAAGTCATGTGACTCCCTCATGTTCAACATACAAGGCAGGAGAATGAGGACAGATGCAATAGATGTTCCCATTCATAATGCCAGAATTAGGCATATCATGACTGCTGCTCCATTATTGTTCTGATATCCACCTGGGCTAAGATCATAAGCTCTATGATTAGAACCTGTTGCTCTTTTGCTCCTTTGAGGACATGAGTTCCTCTACTCCAGCTTTTAAGATATTTTACTCTGCTTTTTATGTGATACTTACCTTCCCATGAAAACTATTTATCCTAGATTCTGATATTCTTCTCAGATTTTTTTTCAGCCTACAAAAGTTAAGAAGTTTGAAAACAATTTCATTTTGTATTCTCTCAGTTCAATTTAGTAGAGTTAGTGCTTTTGCTGATATAAGTCCTTTAATAACTGTATGGGCTTATTGTTATATATGTTGCTTGCTTGCTGCATGAGATGATGGTACATCTATGCATTTCTTTGAGACAGGAACTTTTTTTCCTTGAATTTCCTAAAGAATGCTGTGGAGTTTTAGAAGTTCTGTTGTGTAAGAGACATTCATGATGCACACTTCCCCTTATTTCTCTGAAAAGGCTCTGAGAAACCATCTTAAATAATTATGAAGTCTTAAGAAATGTTTGTTTTGTTTTGTTTCCAGTCACTTCTTACTTACATGGGACCACATTGGGTTTTTGCTTGTTTGTTTTCTGAGAACTCTTCAGGATTTGATTTTTAATTGAGAATATTTCCTTTGTGGAGCTTTCTATAAGAAGAGACAGGATGGAAACTTTTTTTTTTTAAATACAACCTATCTTGGCTTCTTTATAACATCCCTAAGTTCTGCTTTAAAGTAGAATTCCTTCTATATATAGTTGTAAGCTATCTTTGTATTTATGCATGATTATAATACACAGCTATAAAAACAAAGAACCATGCAAACTTCTGCCTATAGTTCTCAAATCTATTAGTCTATTTACCAAACCTTCTACTCTTTATATTAATGCAGGGGACACTGTTCTTACTTTTACTATCACTGTGTAACAAAGACAACTTTTATTTCATCTTTCAATGTTTTCTCTTGGATTTTTGTAGACAATTTCTTTGAATTTTATATTTACAAGATGTTTTTCTTAGCATTCTTCTAGCTATTTCAACTTAGCTTTAGGGCCAATTTTGTATATTTTGTAATTTTCTTTTATAGTTGTACCATGTTACCAGGTATCAATTCTGTTCAAATAATTATAAGTACATTTAAAATTTGAGTATTATATGTAACTTTATTTTTTAGAGCTTGTGAATTCTCTGTGACAGAAGTTTGGTCAAGAATCAGCTTTGCAAGTCCTTTAGTGTCAGCTGAGGTCATTTGGTGGTATCATTTTGGCTGATGGTCAGGTTGTAAGGATTCAAGATGGATGTATTACATTTCAAAGTGCTATGGCAGAGGTGGCTGGAAGGTTAATGTTCTTTGGGATTAAGAGCTGGAATACCCTTTGTTCTATGCAAGCATGGTGGTCTTAGGCATTTACAGCGTATATTGCATATGGAGTACCTAAGTGGTTCTCAATTAGCCATTAATGAGGGCAATTCTATCTTCCAAGAGAGTTTTGACAATTTCTGAGATATTTCTGTTGTCATCATGAAGGATGTTATTGGCGTCTAGCTGATAAAGGTTAAAGATGCTACAAAACATTTTATAAGTCACAGAATAATAAGTCCTCTACAAAAAAGACAAAGAATTTTCTAGCCCCAAATACCAGTGATGTCAAGGGTGAAGATCCTTGTTGTAGACTGAATATCTTAATAGAGCAAGGCAGAGGGTACCTGACATTTTCCAGCCACACTTCAAAGATATTAAGTGTGAGATTCAAGCCAGATAGAAAGGGAGAAGAATTTGACTATTTTATTGTTTTTTGTTTGTTTGTTCTGTTTTTGTGACAGTGTCTTATTATATAACCCTGGCTATTCTGCAACTTCATATACATACATATATATTATATTATATTATATTATATTATATTATATTATATTATATTA